>NC_073700.1:47807221-48114591 GCF_023634085.1 Falco cherrug | reverse complement strand
AGAACAGGATATGGGTGTAAATGCAGGAGATTTAGTCTTTTATGCTCTGACAGTCCTTGATCTGAAGTGCCAGTGTGCCCAGAGTTTCACAAACATGGTCCCAGTCCACTGATGAGCAGACACACTCCTAACTCCTTCTACCTAAAAATTACGATCGGTCACTGCCCTCGTTCTTTCAGGATCCTTCCAGGCTGGCTTTTATTCACCATTTCACTGACACTGAACTTTCTAAAACCTTTTCTATGCCAAGTCTGTCCTGTGTTCATCCTCCTGCAAACCCTGCTGCTTCTGACACCAAAGTTCAGGCTCTCCCTACTTACCTGACTTCCTCATCTCTCCTTCCTTTCAGTGTCTCTGCCCACCCAGGGTCGCTGCAGCTTTTGCCTGCTCCTAGGCTCTGCCTTTCATCTCCTTTTCCGTACAGACCCACTCTCCTACCTGCGTCATCAGCAACATTGCAGCAAACAGCCAGTCACCTCCAGGCCATATCTCCAATTTGGAAGTCGCCACTGCATGCGGCACCTTTCATCTCTCCTAAGACTCGTGTCCTTGAAAAAAGAGGCTGAGTGGAAGTGTTGGCACAAAGGGAACAGAGCAGCCCCTTTTCATTTGCTGGCTTCTCTCTTGCCTGGCCTTCCCCTGGGCTCTTGAAGCTTTCAGTTAGGGATGCAGCATGACAAAGGTGACAATGCGGGCAGCATGCAGCACAGTCCTGCCTCAGTCAGCACTTTTGCCAGCGGAGGTCACCTCTCCTCCAGGCTCTTAAAGTCAGATATTGTTGGTTCCACATCCTTGGAAAGACCTGCAGTAAGGCTAGCAGCCTCCAGCACCTGCACTTTGAGGGCTGGAAGGAGGGTCTGCTGGGCAGCTTTCCTGGGCTCACAAGGCACAGAGCCCCGTGTTGCCAGGACGTGGGCATTTGACCTCTTTGTGCTGTCCTCCGCAGCCTGGCTGGCTCGGAGCAGTTGCTCCAGTTGTACCCATGCCAGGTCCCATGGCGTTAACATCTCTACACACGGGGCAAGCTCTTTTCACCCTGCCACAATTGCACAGCTGTAGCCTCTGTCCAGATGCACTTAGGTGATTCTCACATCTCCTTGCCTTTTGGTTGTTGCTTGACTGTCCAGCTAGTGTGGGGCTGCCTGCCCTGCTGGGACACCACAAACCCACAGCCCTCCCCAGCTATGCAGCACCAGTCAGCACCTTCGCAGGCAAGAGGCCAGCAGGAGCCCCAGGCAGACCTTGACCCCATTCATCACTGACCTGCACTTTGTGTGGCCACTGGAAAGGCTGGGTACCACAACCAGCCATCAGTGCAGAGCTTTGGTCCTCTTCACGGTCACCAGGTGGCACAAGGTGGTTGAGGGTCAGTGTGCTGATGGATAGGAGACCGCTGCTTGGTGGGGCAGGTATTCCCTAGCCCCAAGGTCTCCTGCTGGAGCCGAGTCCTCTTACACTACTCCTGTGTGGTAGGCAGCCCTGGGTCCTGATGCAGCCTTGCTTTTCCCTTAATATTAATGACGATGTTCAGTTGAGCTGTCTCACTTTTGGGATCACATACAGGGCAACAGTTAGGCTTTTATTCATCTTCAAGTGCCATCTGCTCTTTCATAGTGTAATTTGTAAAGGAGAGGCCCTTACATTCAGGAAAATCATTTGATAAATAAACATACTGTTTTCCTGTGATACTTTTCATTGCGATGATAACTTCTTTAATTGTGAAAGATAAATAAGTTTAATTAGTGTTAAGACATTTCTTTTTTAACATTTATAAGAGTGTAATTATTATTCCCCTTGCATAGGCAGATTTAGAATTTAAAGCATAGCATAAACTAATCTCCTGTGTGGCATGCACTGTCAGGGGAGTCCAATGAATAATGTAAGACCATGTTGTCATATTGCACTCAAAGAAAACGCTAAAATTTTGCTCTAGCTTTCTGAACCCCTGTCCACGAAGGATCGATTGTATTCCCATGGGAGCTGACTCTGCTGGGAGCCGCGTGGCTGTGAGTGGAAGCTGTCCTTTCTCCATCACAGTGGAAAAGTTTTACAAGTCCCAGGAGGAACAGGTTCAGCTGAAATAGGGCAGAGCACTGCATGTGCTGACAACGTGACGTACACCATGCCATGCAGGGTCTGCACCTCCAGCAGTCCCAAAGCAGCTCCTGTTCACACCCCAGCGTTTCTGCCTAGTTCTTTTGAGGCAGCGACTGAGTATTTATTTACAAAGTACTGAGGACCAACAAACTCCCTCCAGGTCATGTAGCTGTTACGGGGCTAGTTTTCTGGCTTCTCTGTGGGAACATGAAGTATTTGGTGGCTGTTAAAAGGACTGTCTGTTCTGGCTCCCTGCATTCCCAGGATGAACCATCCAAAAAGCATGGAAAACTACAGACAAATTTAGAGAGACATTAGTTACAAATAACTAGTTACAAAAAAGTTGGAAAATCTCAGTGTCCCACTAAAACCAATGTCCTGCCTCTTGCAGTGGGGGCAGCAGCAAGTGGCTACAGGAGATGGAACAGTAGTGCCATCGCGAGTGACCATAGGAAATCCTGCTCTTTGGGAAGTTTCTCCCTAAGTCACGTCAATTAGAAATCAATCTTGTTCAGAAGGTGGAACACCCCACCCCAGAGAAGTGTGAGGTTGCTCCTGCTTGTCTCCCCTCCACCAGAAATGCTGCTGGAGCTGAATGCAAACTCACGTTCGTTGTTTGTTCTGGAGTTTGGGAGAGCACTGGCGTTTCTAAGAACAGCACTCGGCTTCCTCCAGCACCAGGGCCACGACTGAAGCTGAGCTCTGGGCAGAATGGATCCCCTTCACTCAGGAGCAGCTCGTGATCCTCTGTGCTTCTCTGCAAACGTGGTGATGTCTGTTAGGGAGTATCTGACAGGGAGACCGGGGCCTCACTGCTGCTCCCAGGCAGCACCCGTAGGAGAGGTGTTATGAGGTTGTTTCTTAAAAAAACCTTGCTCTTAGCCTTAGATAAATGAGGATGGGTTTAATCCAAGACACAGAGGGGAAAGGAGAAGAAAGGTAAGCTAATGATAAAAGAAGAAATTAAATATACTAAGAAGAAAGGCTGGAGAAGAGGAACGTAACCTAGAGAGGGGCTCTGAAAGGTCTTGAACTGTTCAAAAAAATTAAAACCCCACAGGCATTTAAAATGTAGGGCAAGGAGCAACTTTCCTCTCTTGCCTCTGCTAAAAACCTGTGGGGGCTGGGCAGCAGCTGCAGGTTGGCAGCGAGCGCCAACAGTGTGGCAGGGAGCCAGGGGAGGGCACCAGATGCTGCAAAGCAGCAGCTGAGGTGCTGCCACATCCCCAGGCGGCCCAGGTAGGTGCTGGAGGCAGCTCAGCACCTTGAGCTTGCATCCCTCCCTGGGCTGCTGTAGGCTGTTTCATTGCTCAGGGGGGCATTGCCCTTGCAGTCTCTCTGGCTCCACGTCCAGCTGTCCCAGCCAGGGGAAGGTGAGCCGCCTTGGACATAGCTGTGTCGCTGGGAAGATGGATGCCTGCTGCTATAAGGGCAGCCTGAATTCACGTTTGTGCTCAAAACACATAGGCAGCAGGCAATTTTGCATATGCAAACAGGCTCCTGCCTGGGCATAAGTTACCAGGGGGACGCAAGCCAGGGAGATCACATCTGCACACCCTGTGAAGGCAGGACACAGAGGTGGCACTGATCCTATGCAAACAGGGCTAACAGTCCCTTTCAGCAGGGTGGGTGAGCTGTGTGTGAAGTTTTTACCTCTAGGCCCACCAATCCATCCCTAAATGTTGCTGGCAGCGTGTCCAAAGCGCAGCTCAGAAATCAGCAGTTCCACCTGGCTACCCAGAAAACCGAGCTGTCAGCTTCCCTGGCCCTGGGCTCATGGGGACCATTACCTCTGGATTTGTTCCCTCAATATTAATCATACTGTTCCCTCTTGGGCACTCTGCCTAAAATAATAGCAATAAAACCCTCAATGTAATCTCAAGACTAGTGCTCCTAAAAGGACTGGGTTCCTGCACTGTCTGTAGCTAGTTGTGATATCTAAGGACCAGACCCTATAAGGTACCGCATCATCTGGCCGTGATCCAGTAGATAAATAAGCTAGTGTTTCATCTCAAGCCAGTGAATCACCCCCATTAAAATCAATAGGACTAATCTCATTAATTGGGTAGATATAGTACGTACCTCTGCATTCTCATCACTGCCCTTCTATAATAAAAAAACTTGATTGAACCATTTTTAAATAATATATCAACTCCAAAATACAAAGCAAAATTTGCTAAAGTCATCTTTTTTCTACACATCACACTTATTGGCAGGAGGCTGTGAGGCACACTGCAAATTCCCGCAGAAGAGGCAAGCAAGAGGAGCTCTCCTACAGAGTGTAATCCTCAAAGAAGATTGTGAGTTTAGTTGCCTCCAGCGGTTTCTCACCATGCTGTCAGGTTTAGAGACTCTGCTGGGACTGCAGGGAAGTGCCTCTCTGAAAGGTTACACACCGTGGAACAGAGCTGTAAGGTGACAGAGCAAAGAAAGGAAAGAAGGAAGGGAGAAAGGGGAGGAGAAGAAAGGAAATCTCCCTGACAGCTCTATCCTTGAAAGCATTCACTTCTCCCGAAGGCAGAGGTATAAAGCATCCCTGCTGTTTCTCCTTCATCCATGGCCAAGCACAGATTTTCTTCCCTTAGCCAGTCCGTGAAGCAGCAACGTGGCAGCAGCCCCTGGCTCCTCCTTGGGTGAGCTGCTGTGTGGGAGCCATCGCTGGTGCCCCCACCATTGCCAGTGGCAGCAGCACGGCCCCACCATCGCCGGCGGCACAGCACCACGGCCCCACAAGCTCCCTGCCCGCCTGCCCGTTGGCAGCCCAGCTGCTCAGGTACCTGCCATGGAGCTGGGAGATGTGCCGAGCCAGGGGGGAATGGGGACTTGCAGGGTGGAGGTGACCCTGGGACAGGCCAAACAGCCTTTGTATGGAAACTTAAAACGCTTGATATGATGACAGGAGATGTCTCTGGGCAAAGCAGAAGCGTACTGTAAAACTTCCCATGGTTAGAAATCTGCTAAGCTTTGGGAGGGAACAAAGAGTTGCTGGTGGTTGTAAGGAATGGAAAAGCAGGGAATGGATGCGGTGCTTGGTTATTGTAGGGTGGCTAAAAATGTCTGTGAGCAATGCACAAGCGTTCAGCAGAGGGTGACGTTGCTGGGGTCTCTGTCCCCGCCGTCCCCACAGACTCACCCCAGTGTTCAGCTGCAAAACCATGGAGGAGCCAGGAGTTACGCAGCCTCAAATGGACATTACTGGGCAGCTCTTCTGCAGCGCATTAGGTTTGTGTTGTAGCGGCTTTTGCAGTCTTACAGGTTTGCTCAGGACCACGGCATTTTCCTCACCCCTCTGTGTACCCCAGTCCCACACCCAGATGACAGCTGGGCAGGGGTTAAGGCATCCCTCCCCAGTGCCAGCGGGGCTCAGCTCGCCCTCGAAAGACCCTCCTGCAGCCAGAAGTGAAAGCACAACGCAGATTTCTCTGTCCAAAACAAGCCAGCGTTTTAATAGTTTTCAGTCCTCACATCAGCATGCCTGACCTCACCAGGTTTCCCAAGCCAGCTGTTAGGGAGATGGGCAAGGATAAGCCGATCCTGTAGCTCTGTAGTCACCACCTAAAACCTCTGCGACAACACACGCTTTTTCCACCGCAAGCTCTGCATCCGGCTTCAGGCACCCGTTGATGATAAATGTTGCTTTTCTCATTCTCTTCCTTTGTGTTGGTCACATAAATCACAATGTATACTTTCTCTTCCCTGGGCTCCTCCTTATCAAGCCTTCAAAACCATCAGTATTTCTGACACTGGGACTTGTGCAAACACATTCCCACAGGTTTCTGCCAAGAGCTCCCACTCAGCAAATTTATAGCTTTTGTCATTTAGCTCAGAGGGCTGTGTGTTGGCCGGCTCTGCAGAGCTCAGCCCATCCTCACTCTCCTTTTGTTCCACTTTTCAGAAGCAGGAAAAAATGCCCTTCCACATGTTTTGCCTATTTCTTTTCTCCCCTATACTTGCCTTGCAGAGCAGAACAGTTGCGGGGCCATAAATACCCAGATATTATTGCCTTTTCATGACTTTTTCTGGAGCACAGAGTGATTAAGGCTCCATCAGCCCAGCTGCTCTTGCTGAAATGCATTTCCCAGAATAGAGTCGCATCAGTAGACCTGAGTGCCTGCCTGAAGGAGCAGCGTGGTGGCCCCGGGCAGGCGGGTGGCCACGCAGGCAGCCCCAGGCTGCTGCACCGAGGGTGACAGGGGAGTGAGGGGGAGGTGCCAAGCAAAGGAGAATGAAGAATTTCAGTCAGAGACTTGAGCAGCGACAGGGAGATGATGAGGAAAGGAGAAAAGAGGAACCTTGCCTCCGCACTCTGCTCACCTGGGCTTTTTTCCCACAAGGCGGCTCCGTCTTTCAGTGTCCCTCCTCTTCTGCCACAAAGCCTGGTGAGACCCCGTGGCGTTAGTGGCAATGCAGAACACTCATCCTGTTGGGCAAGCGTTGGATGAGTGAGGTAACCTTCTGTGCCTCAGTTTCCCTGAAACTGCCTGTCAGCCAGGTTGAGCTGTCCCTGCCCGGCTGAGGAGCCGTGCGGGTGAAGCCTTTCTGGAGCAGGAAGATGCAATGCTCCCTGGTAAGACCTGCTTGGGGCAGGCAGTGCCTGTAGGCAGAGCCCCTGAGCGCAGAAGTATTTCACACCCTGCACTGTCTGCTCCTGCTCCACTGACACCTGAAGGACTTTCCAGCCCCCGGAGCAATGGGGTGCTCGCTGCTGCGCTTGCACCAGTGATGCAGCAGGGAGTGGGGGCAGCGGGCACAGCAACTGCGCCGGTGGGTTCGTTTCCCCCAGCAGCCTGGCCCCACGCTCCCAAGAGCTTTCCCAAAGTGTTGTTTTCTTAAGGGACAGAATAGCATACAATGCTTTTTCTCTCTTCTCCTTTATCCCCTAATGAAAATCATCTTCTAGCTAAATTAAATTCACCCTCACAGTACACCCAGCCCTGAGGGCAATTAAAGAAACATAATGAATCCTGCTTCTTATTTTTTTTAAAGCAATTAGCTTGAAGCAGATACAAAGGTGAACCACATAGCTTTTAAAAATTACATGACTCATGACTTTTGATGGGGAAAGCAATACTGGTTTATAAGCTTCTAGTAGCACTTTCACATGTGAAGAAGGGGTTGAGGTAGAAGCTGAGGGCATGGTGTCTGGGGGAGGATATCCAGCCTGTCTGGTGAGGAGCTTTGCGATTGTCATGTTTGCTGATCAACTACATTTTCTTGCTGGCTGCCGGCACATGAAGATGTGCCCAGGGCTTGAAGCGCTGTTGAGAGCAGGGCCAGCAGGCAGCAGCTTGGCACACCGGTTCAAGCGAGAGGGAGGAGACCCCAGCTGGGGAGAGTGTCAGGTGGGGGCCTTTGAACCAGGAGGGTTCAGAGGTTGGAGATAACACAGGGAAAGGCCCCAGATCTGCAAACCAGGTGCTTTCAGTTTTTCAGCCTCCAGGCTGGGATACACGATGAGATGGTGCTGTGTTCTCCCTGCTCCTTCCTTCAGCTCTCTGGCTGGTCCTGCTTTGCAAGCCCAGTTACCCTGCCATCTCTGGAGATCAAATGGTCTCATAACTCATGAACTGGAGAGTGGCTCGGCCACGTGGGATGCTGATTGCCACAAAGTTCAGGCTCTCTGCATTTGTACAGCATGGGACACAGAGGAGCTCTCGTGTCTGTGTAGCAACCACAGCTCTGCTGCTTGCATTTGTGCTAAAGTCCCCGGCACAAACAACAAAGCTGCTTGGTAGGTTTATCTGTTCACCCAGAAAACTGGTTCACCTTGTTTGCATTCTCACTCGTGCCAGGTACACAGCATTCAGCTCCTTTCTCTGCTACAGGTTTACTCCAACTTTCCTCGCTGCCGCTGTGATCCCAGTGGGTACCTGTTCCCCGAAGAGCAGCCCTGGGCGCCCTGGCAGGGTCGGCAGCCCCAGCACTCTCCAGCTGCTCCCTGCAGCTGAGCTGGGCTGGGATCCCTGTGGCTCTGCCCCAGCTCAGCTGCTTCTTCAAACCAGGCTGATGGTGACCAGCCTCCCTTCCCTTTGCCATACCAAGCTCCTTGCTGAGCATGAACACGAAAGGAGGCAAGGCAAGTACTGATTTTATTTTCAGCCACAGTTTATTGTTTTGTTGGACACAAGAAAAACAGCAGCTGACACTGAATAATGCACATCTGTCTTGTTCCCTCCATCCATGGGCAGCCAGCTCTGGCACTGGGAAGCTGGTCCTGGCAAGACCTCCCACCCCAGGGTGCTGAGCCAGTGCTGGCAGCGTGACACGCAGCTTCCCAGGGCTTTGTCCTCCTGCGAGACCTGCCTGTCTGCACAAGGAGAGGCTTTTCCAGCATGGCTGTGTCTGGTCTGAGCCTGGAAGTTTTGCTGTGCTGTGTAAGAAACAACCTGAAGCCTGGGAAAACAACTTCTTGCCAACATTGGTTTTCCCAAGGGTGGGCTTTGGCTTGTGAGTCTGCCACATCCAGACAAGCTCATGGGAAGAGGCACTGGGGGGAAGTAAAATACCCACAAATGAACAAAGCAGCTCTCTGCTGCTCAGTAGGGTCAAATCCTGAGAGGTGTGAAGACAGCATACGGAAGAAAATTATTTTGGTTTCCAACTTTAACAGCTTGTTTCATCTACATGGATAATTAGCAAAAACAAGACAAAAATATAGCTCCTTGCTTTGCCCTGTGCTGAAAACTGGAGCTATCCCTGCAGATGCCTTCCGTGTGTTTCCTCTAATTGAGCTGGCAGTCTTGTTTGGGCCAACTCCAGCCGCAGCAGAGGAAGCAGCTCTGCTACAGCTCGGATGAGTCCTGCCCGCAGGACTCTTCCTTGCATCTTCATGGGTGGGTGGGAAAGCAGCCCCGGTAAGGGACCTCACCACCAGCTCTGCCCTCCACTGTGCTCTCGTAGCGACGCCCGTGTAGCACAGAGAATATGAGAAGGCAAAGCAGCCAAAACTGCTGTGTTTGAGGCAAGTCCTGCTTTGAGTGTCACAGCTGAGGGTGCTCCTTGCAGAGCCATGCTCTCACAGGGGCACCTTCGCAATGTGCTGCCATCATTGACAGCATTGCCTGCATCTCTCAGGCCATTTCTCCTGGCTGAAGACCCTCTGCTGTAACCCTGGGAAGCCCCAAGCCAGAGTCAGTGATGCCCAGGACTGCTGTTACCAGTGGGAAACCATCTCCAGGTTCACCACCCCCTGTCCTGCTGCTCTCCAGGGGCACAGTGTTGGAGGACTGCTAAAGGAGACTATCATTTAGCACAACCACCAAGTCTGCCACTTGCTGAGCTTGTCACTGCTTTGCCTACCATGTCCCAAATGCTGGCCCTGAAGAGGCAGCTGAGCCAAGTATCTCTGGTGTGTGGCCTAAAAGCGACACTAAAACATGAGTGAGTGACATTATCCAGGAGCGAATTCAAGCAAACCCTGGTCAGACAAGCTGAAGGTGGAAAAAAACCATGAGCAACTCCTTACGAATGCCTGCGTGGCTTTCCTGCCCACCAACCTTGCTGCTGCAGCTCTCAAGCTACCCTTTGGCACCCAGGAGTGAAAATCTCCAGCTCAGGAAATTTGGCATCTCCTTGAGCGGCAACCAGAAATCACAGGCCTGGGGTCCAGTACAGATGCCCTTGGGGGGACCCCCCTGACGCCTCGCCCCAGCTGGGTTTCAGCAGTTATAACTGCGGCAGCTCTCCCAGTGGGGAAGGAGTGACAGCAAGTGGTGGGAAGAGAAGCGCAGGGGACGGAGGTTGCTTGAGTCCTCCTGGGCTTGCTGAAGGTGGCCCCCAGTGCCAGGATGAGGTGCAGGGCTGTGCTGTATGTGCACAGAGAAGCCCTGGGCACAGCCGTGGGGCTGCAGCATCGCTGGCTTCATGGGCAGTGGGGGTCACCCACACCCCTCACAGCCTGGGAACAACCCCCGCACCACGGGGGCTGGAAGCAAAGCTGTGCAGCCATGCCCACCCCTCCTCGCCTTGCCAAGGCCACCGCACCAGGGGAACGAACTGCCCATTTCTTCAGGGTGGCTGTAGGAGGAATTACACAGCCACGTGGAAAAGCATGAGGAACCTCCCTCCATGGGGTGAATTCTCCTGCCCATCCCTGTGCCCGCTCACAGACACACCTACACACTCCCCAAAGGTGTGTGCCGGGTCCCAGCCCACCTCTTCCCCAGGTGATGCTGCCAGTCCCATCCTGCCAGGCAGGTTCAGGTCTGCAGCAGCCTGGCTCTCCTCTGCCCTCCTTGCTAACCCCGCTGAGTTTTTCCCTGTCCTGGCAGCTCCTGCTTTCCAGTCACCACATCCCAGCTGCTGCCTTGTGATGGGCTCAGCCAGGAATCTTCCTCCTTTTTTTCACAGCACAGAAGCTGTTTTGCCTTTCCTTTCCCATTAAGCCAGGCTCCAGCAGTAGAGCACAGATGTCCAGAGATAACATCGCATCCCTTGTGCGCCGGCTGCTCCCACACACCCTCCCAGTTGCACGCTATAAACCCCATCTCTAGAGATATTTGAATATATTCAGAGCAAGAGGAGCTGCCTGAAAATCACTCGGATATGACTCTCAGCTCTTCGTGAAGAGCAACAGATGATCACACCGAGGTTTAAAGTAAACCCCGAGGAGGGGAACACAGTTAGTATTTTTCCTCCTCGCAAGTGGATCAGTCTCGCCATGGTTGGATCTCTGGGAGCATCTGAAGGGAAAAGCATGGACTTGGATGCACTCACGCAGCTGCCTCTGCAGACGGCGGCTGGGGACAGAGGTCCTGCTGCTGAGCCCGGGTAGATGGAAAAGTGGTTTCTCCATGCGGGCGCAGCTGAGCGGGGAGCAGCTGCTGCCATGTGCCGTGCAGGGGCTCACATGGCTCTGCCCGGCAAGAGCCTGAGCCCTGTCCCCGTGCCATGCACGGCAAACGAGCACAGCTTGGCTGTCAGATGGCTGCAGTAAGGGAAACAAGCAAACAAACCCCTTCACGGAACAAACGAGAATAACAGAGAAATTGGAGGCAGTCGCTACCTGGTCGCAAACAGCCTGCCAGCTGAGGAGGTGAAATTTAACCCGCTGGAGAAGCCGTGATCCTTGTAGCATCCAGGCACCGGTGAAGCCCACAGCCCAGCCAGGCGCCCGCGGTGTGGAGCGGGGTGCTGAGAGCGTGGCGCTGCTTGAAGGCAGCAGGGGGTGTTTCAGGAGGGGTCAGCAGGGTGGTCTCCAGCCCCGCATGCCTCCCAGCTTCCCAAGCTGGGACTCTGACTGCGGCAGACTGTCTCATAGCAAGAGCTTGACCTTTCCAGCACCAATTAGCTGGGAAAGGAGCCGTGCAGCTAATGAGCACATGAAGGGGCTTATCTCACCTAGCAGGCAGGGACACTGACTATAAAATTCTTGGCAAAGACAGCAGTTCTGTATCGATCTCAGGAAGGCCAGGTGTTCCATTGCATAAAAATCATGCCGAGATCACAAATGTTGCTTGCTCCCAGCTGACTCCTGCTGCTGCTTAGGGCCTGGTGTCCATGAGACCAACATCTCTCCATGCCCAGCATGGTGAAGAGACCTTCAGTGTGCAGTAAGTGACATTTGTGGCACCTGAGATTGTCAAGAGCAAGAGATCAGCTTCCCCTTGGGGGGTCTCTGCTCTGCCCTGCAGAGCCCAGCACCAGGGCTGCAGTACCGATGTGACCGGTGATGGTAGCAGCCTGGCCAGGGGCAAGCTGGGCTTCTTTGAAAAGGAAAGAGAGAGGTCCTGGTTTCCATAGGTTGCAGTAAAAATCCTGGAGAACAGGGGAGATAACACCATGAGAGGGACCTTGACAGATACACTAGATCCACTGAGATCGAAGGGAAGGTCTTGTTTATTTTTCCTGATAGAGTTTGCAGGAATGAGACATTGGGAAATGCTCTCGGTCTCTGCCCAGTTTGGCTGGTTTTCTTCCAAATAAGCTGGTGCCTGGTGCATCTGATCTCTTAGAAGGGTCAGCATGGAGGGAAGAAGCATCTCAGTACCACAGGGCTGGGGGAGGCCGTGGTACTGCCTGGCTCACTGGCTGCAGCAGCTGAGCCCTGCGGGAGGGTGCTGGGGAAGCTGCTGCTGCGGAGGATTTGGAGACCTGTCCTCAATCCAGCCCCTTGTGCTCTGGAGATTTGGACTTGTTACGTTTCTGATTCCACCTACTTACAGCCAAGCGTGGTTAGTGCTGCTGAAACCGCTGTACGTGGGATTAAGAGCTGATAATTAGCCCTGAGCTTTTCTGCTGTCTGTACCTGCAGGAGGCTGGAACAAAATTCTGAGTCAGACAAAAACAGCATTTAGAAAATGTACCAGGCCCAGGCAGAATAATCAGTTGCTGGTAACGACTATTTATCTTGCCACATCAGTGATGGCTCCCACTGTAACGTCCTCACTGCCAGGCACGGGGTTTGCAGGGAAAGGGCATCCTGTAAATCTCAGAGACACGTTGCTCCAGTGGGAGATATTGTCCTTCTCACTTCGCAGGCTGGAGGGATGCCTTGAGGTGTAGCCTGGCAGCAGCAGAAATACGGCAGAGAGGCAGTTTCACGGCAGAGCACCTTTGCTGTGTTGCATGGAATTGATGTTTCCTCCCTAGCTTAAGCCCGGCTCCACACCTGCCATGTAGCGATCCCCACCGCAACCATTTTAAACAAAGCTTTAATTTGTGATTCTGTCCAGGCTGATAATCCCTACACTAGCACATGCGGAGGAAAGGAGTCTCGTACCATGGCAGGCTGTAATAACATCCAATATTTCTTCCCTTGGGATATCCTGCCAAGGGCATCAGAGATGTCTTGTGAACATGGATGCAACCCACCCGTGAAGCAGAGCAGATTTCTTCCTATTTTGTAGACAAGGAAGGGGCACAGTAAGGTTCCCAGGAGCTCAGGAAGGTCACCAAGCAAGGAATAAAACCCAGGAGCCCTAGCTCCCACCCTCCAGGTTTAATTGCTAAATACAGCAGGCTCACCACTTCAGTCAGCTGCCACCAAGGATTTGTCCCCATGCCTTCCTTGGAAGATGATGAGGCAGTTAAACAGAGCCACTACTGTGCAGTAGCTTAAGCATCAAAAGGAAATGGAGAGAGGTTTACAGGAGCATGGCTTAATTCATATTTGCCTGTCAGCTCAGAGCATGCACACATTCAGATATCACAACTCAACTGATAACCGCTCGTTTATTAATCTGTAGTAACTCAATCTGCCCTCTCATCCCTAAGTGCTGAACGGAGATGATGCCCTCAGGAGCTGGAGATCAATTTAAATTTTCAGAAGCTTTAGTCCCTGACTTGCTCTATAGTGCCAGTGCTCCTAATAATAATAGTTGAGCGGATTTTCTGTCACATAACTGATCCTGGGTCCCTTTCTAACAGCCCTTGCTACCACATTCTTCCATGCTGGAGAAAGAGTCATTAATATCCATGCCATAAGCCATGCAGGAGGGCATGTATATGCCTGGAGAAGTCTGGGATTTGCATATGAAAAGCTCCCACCCCTATTTCATGCCATCACTGAAGTCCTCTGGGTACCGGTGCTTTCATGCAACAGCATCTGGAGGAAAGCAGGGACTCTGGGGACCCGTGTCCCGCTTCTGGCTCATCCTGGTGGCTGCGTGGTGCTCAGACACACTCGGCAAAGCTCCTTTGTAAGTGGCGGTTCCAGCAAAGGGCTTATCTTATAGTCAAACTAGACTGAAGAGATGGGGGAAACCAAGCCACTGAGTTAGAGCATGACATGGCCCAGGTCACACAGCCAGCCTGGCAGGGAGTGGAATCAAACTGAGATAAGAAACCCACTGTTTAATGGCCCCGATGCAAAACCTGATCGCTGCCTGCTCTGTATGGTCTTATTGCAGGGACCTCAGCTGACCCCCAGTCCCCCCCAGGTGGCTGCACTCCACCTGCTCGCCTGGGCCAGGACCAGCCCTCCCAGTTCCACCTCTCAGGGATCCTCATTGAGAATTAAGAGCCCTGAAAGTGAACGTGACAGCAGCCCAGCGCTGCTGACCCAGGACACTGTGCTTCATTAGCCCTAAAACACTGCTGACCATGAATGCTTTAATTCTGGCATTGCAGGTTCTGCTTCTCAATAAAAGCAAAAAGCAGTTTATGAGAGCACAGCCAATAATGCGCAACTTGCTTTATCGCAGCTAGTTAAGAGCAGTTGGCAACTGTACCCTGTGGACTGCCGTGAAGTAACTATTTCTGGAAAGCTGCTGTGTCCTGGAAGCAGAGGTCCCGCCTGCAAGGGTCAGGCTGGGAGAGGGACCCTGGCACATGCAGACGTCCCACCCTACAGCCACAAAGCTGGAAACCAGCCATAAAGTGAATGTGATCTCTCTTTCCTAGCCTGCTGCAGCTCATGTCCTGGAGGGCTCAGACACTCTCCTGCTCTGCATTTCAGCAGTTTCAAGCCCATCAAGAACCTGCTCTCACCTGGAGATAAACAGTGGGAGCTGCTGAGACCAGGGGTACAATAGGAGGGAGTGCTGGGGTGCACCCAAATATCCTGTTGATACTCAGCTGCTGGCACAGGAAAGAAAAAAGGAGAGGTGCATTGGTCAGTTGGAATGTTTTCACTTTTATTCAGATGCTGTACAGTTACAAACCTGCAGCCCCCTCTGCTCCCCAGCCTGCCCCACGCAGCTGCACCACTGCTGCTGCCGCTGCTGCCGCCACTGCTGCTGCTGTCCTCTGGCCTGGTGGGCACGCTGCCCCAGCCCGTGAAGCCCCCGGCGCCTCCTGCTGCAGAGCACTCCTGGCGCCCCAGCCAAGGGCAATGCCACTTCAGTGTTTTTCCTCCGGGTGAAGTGACACATCTGATGCCCTCCCGTTTGAGCCCGGCTGCTGGCAGGCTGAGGCTCTGGCCAGCGCGTCCCTTTCCCAAGTCTGTAGGGAATCTTTGTTTCTCAGAGCTGCTTTGCAAGATCAGTGGAGAGTGAAATTTGTAGGCTTGAGCTGCCGAGGGTGGGCAAGGTGCCTCCCGAGGATCCTCTGGAGCAAGTTCTTCCTGGGTGTCCCAGTGGGGAGCTCCAGGCTGGAGCTGCTCCTCTGACAGCCCACCCCCAGGAGCCTCGTCTCTCTCTTCTCTGCCTCTTTGCTTTCCAGAACATCCGTTATTTGCATGTCTCTGAGCGGGCTGGCACATCTGCTGAGCAGGGGAAGCCCTGCTGGAGTCCTGTAGGCCTGGCTGTCTCCACCATCCTTGTGACTCCTGGCATGGGGACTCGGCTGCTTGTGGTCCCTCAGCCCCCCCCTGGTCCGGGAGCAGCCGCCTCCCCCAGCAACAGGCACCCCTGGGTGCCTGCAGCATCCTGGCTCCTCCTGCCAGCTGGGCTCTACCTCAGCAGCGGGTTCTCGAGGGAAACCTGAGCCCGAGTGAAAAAACAGTGCCTCTTCACTGGTGACCTGGGGGCTCTGCCCCAGGGTGACGAAGCCATACGGGGTGGTGACCTTAGGGAGATGGGGCAGGGACAGAGCTGCCCGAGCACTGGGGTCTGGCATAGCCTGCGCAGCGGCAGCGAGCCCGGCGTTGGAGCAGGACGACATAGAGCCAGGCACACCGTGCTCATCCTCCGCTGTTGAGTCCCAGCCACTCCTCCAAGCCGTCCCCACCAGCTGCCCCTTCCCCTTGCCTGAGCGCCTCTGCTTCTTGTGGTTGTCCAGAGAGGGGATAGTAAACTGCGGGATGCGGTCGGGGGTCACCACATGGAGGAAGATGTCCCTGGAGCCATTACCCTGGAGCGCACGGGGGCAGAGCATCTCCTCCCAGAGCGACATGGTGGGACCGACAGGGCTCCCTGGAGCAGCGCTGTGTATTTATGCTCTGCAGCCAGCCCTGATTGCTCTCCATGTGGTGACGCATTGTGACAACGGCTGCCAGGTCCCTGCACCTGCTCCCTCCAGACCAGCAGCAATTCGTCACCCGCCTGGGCACAGGAGAGACAGATGGAGGGGGACGGGCGAGGAGGCACTTGTCCGCAACCTCTGCTCCTGCCTTCCTGCTCACATGCAGGGCCACTGGTGCCGGCCAGCCCCGTCACCCATGAGACAGGAGGTGGGGGGTGCACAGAGGGGAAGAAGAGCTGGATGAGCAGCCGGAGCGAGGGCTGCAGCACCCAGGGTGGGAGGGAGCCAGGAGCATGAGCAAGTGCATGGAGCGGTGGCCTGTGCAGGATGAGTCACCGTCTGTGGGTATCAGGTGGAGCTGAGCAGAAGGGGCAGCCTGAGGTGAGAGCAGGAGACAAACACTTCAGCTCTGTCTGGCAAAACTCCCACCAGGAAAATCTCTACCTTGGCCCACGCAATTACCCAGAGAAATTACCGATTTCAGTCAGAGCCCCCATCTCCTCCCATCTCTGCTGTCACTCGGGCTGCGTACTGGGCAGCATCCCTGTGCTCCCATCCCTGCTGGGCATGGGACTGAGGGGGGCGACGGTCCCGGGCAGCCCCCAGGCATGAGGCTGTTGTGATGACACGTGTTGCGTGTCCTCCAGGTGGGAGCATGAACCCGCTGTCCCAGCGGAGCCTCAGACAAAGGCTGCTTTGCCTTCTCCCCTCTGCAGCCGGGCAGGGGCAGAGCTGCAGAGCCACCTTTGCTGGGGAAGCCCACCCCCCCCTCTCTAGCAGGGGGATCACGGATGCTTTGTGTTAGCTCCTGCTCTGCAAACAGCGCAGAGAGCAAAGCAGCTCCGCTTCTGTGCAGTGCAGGGTCTGCCGCTGCAGCAGTGCAGCTGGGCTGTGGTAACCTGCCGTGATTTGGTTCTGTCCCACACCAGGAACCGAAGAGGCTCTGCCGTGGGTTTCAGCAGGAGCAGGGGCAAGGCCAGGCTGGCTTTGGCACTAGCCGGCGCTGGGAGCCTGACCGAGAATATAGTAAACAGCCACGTCCCAGCTCCACTGAGGGGGGCTCATGCCTGTCCCCCAAACGTGTGGCCAGTGGCATGGCTGCAAGCAAGATCTGTGGATGCTGGACATCGGTCCCCATCTCTGCGGGGTCATCTCTGCCACGATGCCCTGTTCAGCTGAATGGAGAGGGGAGGTGGGTGCCCTGTTACGCTGATGCTGTGCCCTTCACGCCAAGGGCAGTGCCCGCACACCATGCCTGCTTCTGGGCCTCGCCAGCATTTGGAGCAGTGTGTCTGTTACCTTGCAACAGGGTAAAGTGACACCTAGACATTAAACACCTTTCCCCACTCCAATCCCACCTGCCTGGTAGAAATAACAGCTGAAAATCCCTCCTGATAGTTATGGGGCCAGAACTGGACAGAGATGGGACTCCAGCCCATCTGCACATCATGGTCCTCAGCTTGCCCAAGCACAGAGCTGGGGGAAGGATCGACGCTGAGCTGCACATGGGGGTCAGCAGGTCTGTTCACACTACGCCCAGCACAGCTTTTGGGTTTACAGTCCGCACAAAGTTACAACCTCAGAGTGCCCAGAGCAGGGGCTGAAAGGATCTGCTATAAAGAAGCTTCTGGAAAGTGCTTCTAGGGGCTCAGCTGAGCCCATTTTACAAAGAGGAGTGTGTGTGCATGTGTGTTCCTGCACACACAGAGCTGCTGACTAATTGATCAGGCTGTGATTTCAAAGACCCAGGCTTACTCCCTTCCTTTCATCTTTATTGACTGAAACAAATCCCAGCCCCAGCTTCCCCCTGCAGTGCGGGAGCAAGGGAAGGGCACAGGCCAGGAGGGATGCTGAAGGGCCTCTCCTCATCTGGGGTCCACCTTCTCCCATCACCAAGGGGCTCAGCAGGACAGGTTTTCTAGCACCTCATCACCCTCTGCCTTCAGCTATTCACATTGTCACAGAGCAAGGGGAGATATCCCAAATCAGGGTCTTGGCTTGGCACGCTACAACCCCTCGGAGGAGGCAAGCACCCCACATTGAGAAAAAATAAACCTCTAATTGAGAGCCATCAGGCCCTGCACCAGGACCAGTGCTCAACCAGGGAACCCCCAGGGGAGGGCACTGGGCTGCCCCACTGGTTAGTGGGGCTGGCAGCTCGTCAGTGCAACGAGCAGCAGCTGGGCCAGGGGCTACAAGTAGCCTGAGGGCTGCAGGCTGGGCTAAACCAGGTTTCTGTTGAGTCTGGGTTCTTGGGCTTCATGGAGAAGCAAGTAATGCCATCCCCCAGACCAAAGAAGGTGCTGAAGTAGTTGATTCTGCTGGGGGCACTGTCAGAGCTGGGGTGGAGGGTGTCTGACCTTTCTCTCTCCATCTCTAGGGGAGGCCAGTCACCTGCAATGAGCCCGGCTCCCTCTCCAGCAGGCTCCTGTGCCGCATCCTTCAGCTGGGTTTTGTTAAGTACCTGGTAAGTGATATTCCTGCGGATGGAGGAGTCTGAGGCCAAGGGGATGGGGGGGATAAAGCCCCTCTTTGAGACTAGCAGTTCCTTTAGTTTCTCTGCCAGATATTCTCTCTACTTCCATCTTTTCCCTCTTCCCTGTGCTCTGTGTGCACTTCTCTGCTTCCCTCCCCATTCCAGCTCTTGTCCTCTGCCTGGTTTGGTCTTGCCTTGTTCTCCTTCTGCTAATGGGTGTTGCATCACTTGCATTTCTCCCCTTCTCTGGGCCACGAGAGATGGGGGGTCTTTAGAGACAAGGTACAATCTGACTGGCCCTGTTTTACCTGGCTGAAGTTGGTCCCAGTCTCCACTCCAAGCTGGGGTAGAGCAGAGTTTAAGAGTTTCACTGAGGACTTTAAATAGCTGGAAGTTCTCACATGACATAAGGTACCTCTTGTTTGCAGCTGAAGACCCTTCAGAGAGCATCAGGCTGGACTGGATTTGTGGTCCCTGTGGAGACCATCATCAGCAAAGTCTCCTTCACACAGTCTCCCACCCAGCCTGGACAACTTTCCAAGAAGCTCAGGGGGAGAATAATGCGCCTCATCTTCTCTATTGTCCCCACCAGGATCCAGAACATCCTGGGCCACCTGCCAGCAGACTGGGGCCAAAGCAACATGCCCAAGGGTAAGAGCTGCAGCTTCCTGGAACACCTGGAGGCTCTGCAGCTAAGAAGCACACAGCATGGTATTTCAATACACCAGCTCTGGAGCTCCTGTGCTGGGTGGAAAACTGGGAAGTGCACAAATGAAGGTTTGTTCTGTGTGTGTTGTGACTGTGTCTCTTACGAATCCCTGCAGAGACCCATGAAGCTCTAATCAACCCAACTAACAAAGCAAATGAGAGAAAGAGGGATGACTTGGATCCAGAGGAGCCAGAGACCTGGTTGGTGGTATTGGAGAGGGGCCTGTCGGAGGATGACTCTGAAGACCTCACATACGAGGTATGATCTGGCTGCTGAGCAGGCTTGTGCCTCCAGGGCTGAGCAACTCCAAGGTGATTGTGTTTAGCCTCTATGTGCCCCTGGTAGGCTGGGAGTGTCACTGCAGTGTCCCCGCAGAGGAGCCTGTGTGGGGAGCTGTAAAGAGGTTTCCTTTATTGGACACCCTTTGAGGGCTGCAGGCTGTCCAAAGAACACTGGAGTATCACTTCACTTTGTGTCTGAAAGGTGTGGGTGCCCCACTCATCCCATAACACAACAAAGTTTATCTTTGGTTGACATCCCTGAAAAGCAGCATCCCTGTCACCCTTGGTTACTTGGCTGTGGCTCCCAGTGCTGTTGGGGATGGGGCCGGTGCGTCCACTGCCTCTTTCTTCTCCAGCCCTCTGACACAGCAACAGACAGTGAAGAGTACAAATCCCAGAATGACACTGAGGCAGACCTGGAGCTTGAAGAGAAAAATGAGATCATTATGCTGAAGGAATCACCAGATCTCCAGGTGAGTGTGCTTGCCCCACGCTGGCTGTAGCCTTGGTCTGCAGTACACTTGCAAATACCAGGCTGGAAGGGTGTACTTCTGTCCTTCCCTTGGCTACAGAAGGAGAGGTGTCAAGGGTTATCTGAACTACTCTGAAACTCATGAGATCACTCATGGGTCTTGTGCCACCCTTCCGTGGAGCTGCAGTCTGGCCATGCCCCTGACTCTGCAAGTGGAGGATGTACAACCCCACTGGGGTTAGTGGTACCCCAGAGCCGCTGGCTGCAAGCACAGAGCTGGGACCAGGGAATGCAGCTGGGTCTACCAGCGGGGAAGATGCTCCAGCTGCTGATGGTGGTAATGGTGATGCCCAGAAGCCCAAGCTGATGTGGGCAGTGAGGGTGGCAGTGAGCAGGAGGCTCATGTAGGCTGCAATGACCAGCAGTAGTTTGTCACAGAGTGGGGTAAGGACTTCTCTGTGCTGGGCCATAATTCCACCCACCCTTTTCTAGTGTGGAGCATGCCAGGTGTCACAAGCTCAAAGGTCTTTCAGCCTGGGGGGATGTCTCCAGGCTCTGAGCCTTTGGACATAGCTCTCTACTCCCTTTGCTGCCAAGTCAGCTAGGAAAGGGTTGTAGGGGCTCTAGTTCCTCTCCCTGTGCAAGGAGACAGCCTCAGTCCCCACATGTTGTTGAGATGATGATGGATGTGTGCTGTGGGTGTTTCCACCCCTGCATGACAGGTGCCAAATGCCAGTTGAGCATCTTGTGCTGGTACCCAGAGCAGCCACCTCTGAACCACAGGTGCTACCAGCAGGCCACCATGAGCTCTTCACAGCTCGCTGGCCTAGGTATCTTCCACTTCAAAATGGGGAGGACCTGTGGGAGAGTCTTCATCACTAGCACCTTCACACAGGGTCCTTCACTGCTCTAGACCCACATGTTGCCAAAGCACTGGTGGATGCCTGGCTAATTCCCATGAAACTGATGCTCAGTGCCTGGCTTTCAGGGAAACGGAGGGTGAGGAGAGGTGCTGGGTGGGTTGGCTCAGCAGCTCTCTCATCAGTGTCAGTGATGACTGGCTGGTGTTAACAGTAAAATATCTTGTTTTCTAGGATAAGCAAGAGCCCTGACCTGTGAACCTGGACCTCTGCTGTGGCTGCAAAGTGCCTGCTTCTCTGGGGCAGCTGTGTCCTAGAGTAAGATGTCCAGTTAAATGCTATGTTGATATTTTTTAAACTATATAATAAAATTACCCTTTTTTTTTTTCATGTGAACTAGGATGCAGTTGGCTGTCATTACCTGGAGCTGGCAGGTTCTGCCTGTAGATGGTCTGGACATGCTGCTGCTGGAGTCCAGGGTATAGGGACCTTCCCCTCTGATCCCTCCTGTGGAGAGGCTCTTCATGACTCCTGGGAGGGTGATGGCTTTGGGAATGCTGAAACGTGGGATGGGAAGGAGAGGGGTGCAGGGAGTAGAGATGCAGGCTCAGTCTGTGTGGAGCCAGGTTTTCTGTGGTGGTACCTGAGCGTGGTCACACTGACGTGGCCCTGGGCTGGCTGCAGAGGTGCCTCCCTCCACATGTGTGACATCCCCCAGCAATACAGGGGGTAGCAAGTCTGTGCCCTTGGGATAAACCAGCCAGTTTCATGTGGAGTCCCTGTTGCTCAGACTGAAGATCTCTAAGTATTTGATGCTTTCTGGCTTCTTTGTGCCTGGGTGTCTGCCTAGAGCTGTCTCCTCCACATGGATCCTACAACCCACCCTGGCTCAAGTGCAAGGGTTGAGCAAAGGGTGATTCAGGTTCTAGAAAGGCAGGCTGGGATCAGAAAGTGCCTGAATGCAACCCAGTGCTCTGGAGTCACTCGAGATTGGCCAACACCTGATCTGTCGCCTGGAACAAGTCACAGTATCTGAAGCTGCAAAGAGCAGTTCCTCCTCCAAATGTGAGTGTAAAAATGGGAACAGCTTGGGGTGTTTGGCGCTCTGCTTGGGGCATGCCTGGAGGCTGCTTCTGATGGCACAGCTGCCTGGAGCTCTATTTGTGTGTGTATCAACTTGAACTAACAATGCACCAAGTGTTATAAATAACCGTGGCGCCCTGCAGCAGGGATGCTGTGCTGAGCAAGCTGAGCTCTCGGGCAGGTTTAACCTGGATGGGTCAGGCCAGCTCTGCTCCGAGCACGGCAGTGGACAACCACACACCCTCTGCTGCCCACCAGCATTGTAACGACTGTGCTTGCCCCTGCCAGGGGCAGAGTCTCTAAAGAAGTATAAATCCCTCTGAGCTCTGGAGGGAGGGGCTGAGGAGCTCCGAGGTTTTGTTCTTGTGTTCCCCAATTCATATGGTCTGCAAGAAAGTGGGAGTTAAAAATCCCAGGAAGTTCAAAAGCAGGGTGGTAAGGAGGATGGAGGTGTCCTTGCTCCCAGACTCTGCTGTGACCAGAGATGTTAATGTCTTTCTAATTAAAGATTGTTTCTTCTGTTAAGAGCATCTCTGGGGCATGTTGTGCTCTGTGCAGCTTTTCCTGCTGGGCTACAGTGCCTGTGCAAAGGGCTGCTCTGGCCAGCAGTGAGCCACTGGGAGGAAGAAACACTTGCCCTTTAAACTAGGGGCTGTGTCAGGGCACCTCTTCTTGAGCTGCAGCCCTTAACCACCTCCCTGGCACTCCAGAGCTGGCTTTTCCCCACGCAGATCTGGCCAGAGACCTGGCGCTGGCTCCTTGTACCTCTGCTTGGCTTGGGCTAGGCAGAGACATTTTTCTCTCAGGTTAGACCAGTTATCTGTGCACCATCGATGTGCACAATGAGTCACAAAGCGCAAGCAGTCATAAAGCAGCTCGACATCTTTCCCTGTGGCAGTGTCTTTTAAAATGCAGGTGTGCCTCTCACCTGGCACTATCTACAGCCACAATAGCACTGGTTTCATTACTGCTGAATAACAGTAAGATTTGCCTTCAGATTGATAAAGGAGCTGATATTGCAACTCCTAGATATTATATTGGTCTCTGCATTAATTCAGTTCCTCCTCATTTGTGTTTGACAGCTCTCCCATTCTCTGCAGCCAGTGTTTTCAAAGCAGAGATTAATAAAGCATCCTTTAGTGGCATGTAGCTAGGTGAGGGCTCTGTCTGAAATCTGCGCAGGCTTTTCCTGCTTGCTCCCAAACCCTGGATGTGGAGATAAAGAAAAGGCTTTGTTCATTGTCTGGGTGCCAGGCTGCAGAGTGATTATGCCTTAGAATGTGGTGAGGAAACAACTAGCACTAAATCTGGCTCTCAGAGCTCACCTGCAAATTAATTCTGTGCACACCTGTCTGCAATGAGGGGTATGCCCAAAGCTTCCCATGTCTTGCGTCCTGACCTGGGAAGAAGAGAGCTCCTCAGATGACTGTGGAGGAAGTAAATGACTCAGTGGAGTGTGAACTGGCTGTGAAGCTGCTTTACCCCAAGGTCATCACCTTGAATCCAGCCCAAGTGAGTAGGTGGTGCATGTTTGCATTGTTGGGGAGGCAGGCTGAAAAAGGAGGAAGCTGATGGTCTTGCCGCTGCTAGTGTGCAAAGGCTCAGCCTGGAGAGCAGTGACTGATCACCTGGGAGGTGCCTGAATGTGGCAGGGGCTGCTGGTGGCCTGGTGGGTGTCCCTGCTGCTGGGGTTAAGGGGTTCTGCAGGGCTGTGAGTGAGCTGCCTGCAATACCTGCTTGCACATGGGCTTCTAGTTGCGGCAGGATAAGGCTCGTCTATCCCAGGAATACAGGTCTGTAGCTGAAAGGCTGTGTGGGCAGAGAAGCGTTGCTGCAGCCAGCCTGTTCCCTGGGAGGTGTTTTTACAGAACCTGATGCTTTTTGAAGGCTTGGCACCTTGTTACATCTGGGGGGGGGAGGATTGCAAGCAGGGCGAGAGGGATGGGAGAGTCTATTCTGCCAAAATGCAGGAATCTACTAAGCACTTTTGGATATCCCTCCCCTTCCTTCCCATAGTCCCTGTTGTTCCCTGTCCTGGTCTGTGGCTTTTTGCCTATTTTTTTCCCCCCAGTGTGGGGAGGTGGAGCACAGGGATGTTCCCCAGCCTGGGCAGGGTGGCTGCAGCCCAGCTGGGTTTGGGGCTGGATGATGCAAGAAGCAGCCTGGTACAGCAGGTTGGTGAGCTCTGGTCAGGTAGAGATGCGTCTCCTCGGCAAAGACCACTATAGAGCAAGTCGGGTGCTGTGAGAGAGGAGGATGGGAAAGAGGGGAATGGGGGGAGGGAGAGAAATAGAGGGGTTAATGCCATGGTAGGAGGATGAAGAGACAAGCATGGCCCTTGAGGGAGCCCAAAGGGGTAAGCCAAGGCAATCCTGATAGTCAATGTCCCCAGAGGATGTGTGGACCAAGCAGTCTGCAAAGGGCTCCCTGCTAGACCTATGACAAGGGAGTTGTGTGGGAAACAAATGGCTTAATTGAGGCAAAAATGATCATAATTAGCATGAGCAAATCCAATTAGGAGCCATGGGCAGGTTACCTTAGGCCTGTCTTTGGGAGCGTGGGGGGTCAGGGTGGTACGGGAACAGCCCCGCAGCTGGGACAGGCAGGGAAAGGGGGTGGCAGGCACTCCCCAGGGCTGGCATCCCTCATTAGCATCCTCTCCTCCTCGGGCTGCTGGCTCCGTGCCCTGGATGGAGCCTAATTAGGATTGAGAAATGGATTTGCTGGGCTGTGCTCAGCAGAGGGGTGAGCCATTGATAAAGGGGCTGACGGGCAGAGCGGCCATCACATCCCGTGGCACAGTGCTGTAAGAAATGCCATCGCCGTCAGCAGTTCAAATCTGGTAATTGAGAGGGTCAGAACCCCTATTCCAACCTCGTTCCAGGGCTGGAAGGAGCATTTTGCATTTTTCTACAAGGAACAGAGGAAAATTGTTCATTTGTCCCTTCGGGGTGAGTGCCATGTCCCTGGCGTGCGTGGGGGCTGTGGAGGGGGAAACGTGATCGGCTCCAATGCCTCTGCCCCAGCACTCTGGAAATAATGAGGTTAAACGTTAAGTGTAATTTTTTAAATTACAGGAGGCATTTCTCTCCTATCATGTGCATACAGCTGCCAGGGACTCAAAACATTAATTTCCAGCAAAATCATCTTTATGGGTCATAATTTTAGTTACAAAATCTTTTCCTCTATTTCAGGAAAAGACAAAACCACAGCATTTCTCTTCCCATCAGGCTCCTCTTTCCCCTTCAGTCTCCTGGTCTCCCCAGAACTAGTGCTCCAGCAGCGAGGGGCAGGCACCGAGCACCACCTGACCCTGATCCCCTGCCTTTTCCAGCCCAGCTGTTCTCTGAGGGACCCCCGCCGCCTGGAAAGCGAAGCAGGAGCTTGAGAGCCCCTGGCAATGCTGGGCTGTGGTGCTGTGCCTGGCACAGTCCCAGCTTTGCCCCAGCAAAACCAGTATCCCTGCCAGCAGGAGGAGCGGACGGCTGGTACTGCAGTTCCTGAAAAGCATCAGGGCCCCTCATGGCAGCTGCTTTCCCGAGGCAGAGGGGTAGTTCAGGGGGTCCCTCTGGCTGTGCTCCTGCCCACCACCTCCGCAGGAGACGCGGACCCTCACGGCGTGGGCAGGTGCCTGCTCAGTGCCATCATCCACGCGAGGTTCCTGCCTGCAGCTGGCAGCCTGCTGCGATAATCCCAGCTTTATCTTCCCGCTGCGACAGGAACGAGGGAGACACTGATGAGTCCCTGGGGAGCTCGGTAGGAGCTGCAGGCAGAGCCAGGGGCCTGCGCTGAGGATCAGGCTCTCCGCTGCGGCGCAGGCAGCCAGGGTCGAAGCGCTGTGGCCGCCCCCAAAACGGCGGGTTTACAGCTGGCATTGCATCTGGTGGCAGAGACAGACGGCTGTCCCGTGTCTGTCACCACACCAAGCGCTGGGCATCGCTGCTGCAGAGTAAGGCTTCTGGTCCTGGCTGTCTGGGGAATTAATCTGTGCCTTTTCCGAGGACGCAGCGTGGTCCCAGAGGCACGCGGGTGCAGGGGCAGAGCTGGTGGTGGGCTCTGCCTGGTTCAGGGATGCGTGTGGTGAGACCCAGCCAGGCTGCCTCAAGCTGCCCTTCGGGGGGTTGTGGTTGCCGGTGGGGGCTTGTCAGCAGGGCTGACCACCACTCCTGGCATCCATCTGGATCTGAGAGTCCAGGGATGCCTTGGACCAACTAAGCAGTGGTTTATCCCTGACCTGGGCACACAGGCCCTTGTCACGAGGAGAACTGCACCCAGGGGCGTACCTGGGAGCAGATGAGCACACCAGTGCCGGAGTGCTCCTGGCCATCACCCGCACCGCTGGAAATGGAGCCATCACGAGGTACATGGTTTCCAGGCCAGATATTTTTGGCTCGTGTGTACTCGGAATGTTGAAGCTCTCCAAAGGCCTTGAGCCAATATTTGTGCTGTTGCCCTTGTTGCAGTCTCCTGAACCGGAGCCAAGCTGTTGGTCACAGTTGGGTGGTGTGGAGAAACCAGTGCTGTACTGGTTGCCATGACTGGGCTGATGTCCAGCTGGGAGATGGCGAGCTGAGACCTGGAGACTTATTGTGTGTCACACTGCAAGCAAAGTAACAGAAAAACTGTGAGATCCGGTGGGCCAGACCCCCACACACTACGGGCCATGTTCAGCTGAGCTGTGAAATGAGCGGTGGTGTGCGTCTTTCTAGCTAAACCCCCAGTGCAAGCTCTTCAAAACAAAGATGGGAAGGAGAGCATGCTGCAAGCATTAATATGCACATACATTAGTTGTGTGACTCACACAAGAAAGGAGAGTAATTTTCAGGTCCGATTAGCTTCATCCGTGCACTCTCCAAAACTCACTGTATTTATTCATATTTCATTTAAGATGCTGCAAGATATCAGCTTAGAAAAAGGGAAGGCTGAGAGCTAAGGACAACCCCAACCCCAGCCCCACAGAGGTAAGGAAGGATGAGGTCCTTGCCAGGGAGCTGGTCTGCTGGTGCTAACACACGATGTGCCGGTGCTCTAGGGCTGGTTCCAGGTACGGGGTGCAGGAGCACCCAAAGGGGCCGAGGGTTGGGCTGGGTTTCGTGGCAAGAGTGCCCTGGATCTGTCTGATGGGAAAGAGGCACCTGCAGCTTCAGTTCAGGGCAGAACAGAGCTGGGGGGTAGGTCACCGCCCGGCCCCTCCTTGCTCTGAGGTAGGTCACCCCCCTCTCCCCAGGGACCTCCCTGGTAGCTGTGGGTGCTTCTCTGCCTGCAGTGGGTGACTCATCTTCCCGACCTGTCCCCATATCCCAGCTCCCCCAGGGAGGGGGGATCTGGGCATGGTGCCTGCAGCTCTGCAATATGAAGAGGCAGGCAAGGTTGCAGGTTGCTGCTTTGTCCCCAGAGGACCTGCTGCTGTCCTCATCTCATCCTGGCTGGCTGTGCCCTGCTCGCCACTGTCAGTGCTTCCAGGGGCTCTGGGAAGCTAGCCAGGCTGGCGTTCTTGCAGAGCATGGAGGAGGTGGGCTGTCTGCTGGGGCCTCAGTGATTCTTCCAGCCTTCTTAGCAGTTCCTGGCTTTATCACCAAGAATGCTTTCTCAGGAGGAGCCTACAGCCAAGGAAACTTCATGCCCAGAACAGCTCTGTGCAGCCAAGGAACCACCCTGGATTGCATCTTCCACTGCACGTTCCAGTCAGTCTCCTCAGCGGTTCCAGGGTCTCTAACAGAGAAGGAATCTGAAGACCGCCTGGTTTATCACCAGCAAAAAATAGGTCCTCCCACCTTGTTTTAAGTCTTCATTGCAGCTCACATCAGAGGCAGGAGCATGATCTGCGACATGAGACCCAGCCCTCCCGCACTTCTGGGGAAGCAGGTGGCTTCTCTTTTGCTGTTCTAGCTCATGAGCTAGTTTTGTCCTCGGCTGTAGCTCACTTGCAGATCAGAGGCCAGGAGCTTTGCCCAAAGGATCAAAACAATCTGGTTCCTGATTCCCAGGCAGCTAAGGGGTGTCTTCAGGATGGGGATGGCATCGAGGGGTTGAATAGCCTGCGATGCACAGGAGGGAAGGGGACAGTGAGGGAACACTGCTGCGCTGCA
Organism: Falco cherrug; assembly: GCF_023634085.1. Lineage (NCBI taxonomy): Eukaryota > Metazoa > Chordata > Aves > Falconiformes > Falconidae > Falco > Falco cherrug. The sequence goes on along the minus strand of NC_073700.1, from coordinate 48,086,682 downwards.
GCAGGCACCGTGCATTTCTTTAAAAGGTAAGCATCCCAGAGGCAGATGTGCTCCCAACAGCCATGCATCATTCATGCAAGAGTGCTCCCTAGCTGATAAATCATTAGAAAGACAAGACACAATGGGGCTTTTAATTATAGAAACAATTACCAGGGATTAATGACAGCAGCGGTATGATGGATTATTGTTACTCCTGTTACTTTAGTAGGTTTTGTCAGACGTGGATAGCAATGAGACAACGCTTCCTTGGGTGTTTGCTTAAGCTGTAGAGCACCTCTGCTCCTGCTTCATCCTGCTCCCTTCCTCTCCTTTGTACTGATGAGGGACGTTCCGGGGGCTTGCAGCAAATGCAGGGGCTTGACCAGCTGAAGCTTCCATGAGATCGTTGTGGGAAAGGTCAGGGCTGAGTGTGGTGATGCTGCCCACGGGGACCACTGGGGGGGAGCAGAGCCTGGTGGTGGTCCTGGCCCCATGAGGTGCAGCACGGACAGCTCGCCTCAGCGACACCAGCCATCAGCTGATGTGGATGTGTCCCCCATGCTCGTAATCTGAGCAGAGATGCTGCTCCCCACAAAGCACATCCCTTTGCAGCCCCCCCAGGGGGATGCGGTGGCCTCTGATATGCAGCTCCAGCATCAACATCTGTGCACATGGGTCTTTCTGAGCAAAGGATCAGGTTCTCACGAATTGTAGAATGGTTTGGGCGGGGAAGGGACCTTTAAAGGCCATCTAGACAACCCCACCCCACCACCCCAAGCAGGAGCATCTTCAACTGGACCAGGTTGCCCAGAGCCCCGTCCAACCTGGCCTTGAATGTTTCAGGGATGGGGCATCCACAGCTTCTCTGGGCACCCTGTGCCAGTGCTTCACCACACTCAGTGTAAAGAATTTCTTTCTGCTTTCCATGTTCAGAGAAACCCCCTTCTGCCTCCCAGCAGCCTGGTGAGCTGGGCATGGGACTGCCCTGCCTGGGACCCAAATTTAATCTGCTTAGAAGACAGTAACAGAGATGACTGCTTGGGAAAATGCAAAAGTCTGCAATAGTTCCCCTTCGCCTGCAGCCCTAATTATCCCCCTGCCAAGGAGGCTGGCTTGGCAGCACTGGCAGGGCAGCTGGTGCTGATGGCAGCTGCCAGCGAAGAGCTCGCCAGCAGCAGGGACGCAATTGAGGAGTGACAGGAGGGCAAGAGCCACATGGGGGGCACAGGGTGGCTGGAGAGGGGAGGTGGAGCGATCCATGCCAGCTTGCAGCCTCGAGCTGCCCTTCCTTCTCCCTTCCTCCATGGGATGCTTGAATGCTCAGTGGCAGAAAATGCAGGTGAGACAGGGTGCCAGCATGGTCTGCCCCCAGGGCTTGCCCACAGGTGCTGCAGGGCGAGGAGACCGCTGCCCCACAGGACCTGAGCAGGCCTCCCATGCTGAGTCACCCTGAGCAGCCCCGGCATCGGCACTTGCCCCACACAACTGCCCCCGTGCTGGGAGCAGGCGTCAGGGAGCCGATGTGCTCCCTGCTCTGTGCAACAGCCCTGGGCGCTGCAATGGCTCCCTGAGCAGCACCGAGCATCCATGCGCTGCTGTGCCCCTGGGAGCACCCCCTCCTCTCACAGCACCCCACCCTGTGCTCAGGTCTTCCCTAGAAGCCCCAGAACGTGGCAGCAGGATCCCAAGATTTCCTCCAGGATTCACCCTGGGGCAGAGCAGTGAAGACTGGCACAGGGCAAGGGGTGAGAGCAACCTTAAATTCCCCATGACTTAGTGGCGGAGCAGGGGAAGGGACACAGTCTCCAGACAGCCAGCACCACGCTTGGCCTGGGTCACTTGGTCTCTGGCCAGTTCCCCCAGCAGGACATGGACAACCCGGGCCCGGTGTCCCTGCACGCTGGGGGACAGCCAGGGATGGCTGGTGGGGAAGATTTAACAGTCCAACCTGTCTAATGCTGGATTAATAATTCATTGCATGAGGCAGGGTGCAGCGATCTTCGCCCCTTCTTGCATATTAAGTGCTGCAAGGTGCAGAGAGCTGTCACTGGCATGACGAGCAGGGACAGGGGACAGGGTGCTGGGGATGGTCATGGTGGAACTGAGGTCCCTTAGGCACAGCTGCCCCTCTCCTGCTGCTGCTGCAGTGCAGTGTGCAGGGAGCTGGGTGCTGCAGGCAGGGAGGCATGGGGAAGGGGGGGGCGGTGTGCGCATCTCTGGATCCGTGTGCCAGGTAGAGGTCTTGTTTCCAAACAGTTTTTCCTTCCATCGAGGACGTGGGTGGATTTGTTGCTTGCAGAAGTGAGACACTAATAATGCTGGCTGGATGCCAGGTGCAGCGCCAGCTCTCACCTCCAGCACTGACGCTCCCCAAGGTGCTCCCGCAGCCCCGCTCTATGCCAGCCCCCCCACCCTGCAGCCCCCCCAGTAGCTGTGTGAGAGCAGCCCTGGTTGCGCTGACCCCAGCACCCAGTTACCAACAGCCAAAGAAGAGCCCTCCTCCCCCAGCCTCCAAAGCACCCACACCTGGACAAGGCTGCCCGCGCTGCTGTCATTGCCTGCCTGGCTGCAGGCAGCCTGGAGCAATGAAACCCATTCCCACAGGGTCACGCTGGAGAAATTGCTTCCAGCCCCGGAGCCACGTTCAGCCCCAAAGCATTGCTTGGCATGGGGACAGCCGGAGCTCCTCATCCCTGCAGTGGGCAATGAGGGTTGTTCTGGCAGGCGAGACACAGCCAGCACTGCGACGCTTCACACGTGGGCCAGAAGAGGTGCTCAACAACTGGAAACAGCTGGATTCCCCAGGGGAGAAACTGCCATCTTCAAACTGGTGTCAGCCAATGCCCCTGAAGACCAACACATGGGTGGGAGATGATCCTTCTGGCAAATTTTAAGCCGTTTATATTAAAACACTTCCTCTTTAAAACAGGTTTCCCAACCATGACAGCCCCTTTGTCCCACGGAAGCCGAGTGCTTGGCTGGGCAGGGCAATGGCATTCTGCTGGTAGGTAATAATGTGCTCATCAAAGAAAAGTTAGTTTCCCAAGAAAGAATTCGTCAGCTATCTTCCATCCCAAATTAGACCTTGTAGACCCACCTGGCTTATGAATCAGCTCTACCATCACTGCATACCAGCATGATTTGTCTTGTCTTTCAACATAACGGCTTCCATCCCACTCAGAGGACATGGAGCAAAAGTAGGCAGCCAAAAAAAGCAGGACCCCACGCACTGGACTGAGCAGAGCAGTAAGGAATGGGGACTGAGGGAGCTTCTTCCCTCGTTGTCTGAGATCGTGTCCTGGACATGGTACGTGTGAGGACAGGAAAGACGGAGCAAATCACAAGGGATTGGCACTTGGCGTGACCCTGAACCATGGAAGGGACTGAAAAGGGCGCATCACTCCGGGCAGCCCGAGTGAGCAAGACAGGGCACACAGCAGAGCGAAGAAAACCTTGAAAGCCTCCAATAAGAAAAGGGTCAGAGAAGTGTGTTGTCACCATTGTCACCTGCCAGTGCCCACTGGCCACAGAGCAGGAGAGGGGCTGGGAGGGATGAGGTCACCGAGCCCCAGCTGGGGGGTGGGTGGTCTCCTTTCTGTGTTTGGTGCTTTTAGTTAGTTCCTTCCAGACAAGGGGAGAAGCCTGGCGGTGGCTGGGCATGTGTCCCTGAGCAATTTGCAACGACTTGCCACTTTTCTCCCAAGATGTTGTCTTGCAGAGTGACCAGTGGATCAGAAATGTTGCGTGGGAGTGAGCCATCAGAAATGGGTGAGGAGGACCCCTCCTTGGCCGCTGGCCCCAGCAGCCCCCCAGGTCCCCAGCCAGGGTAGTGAGCTCCCTCCTGCCTGCGCTGCCAGCTTCAGCATCACGTACCTGCAACATCCCTGAGCCAGAACCTGGCAAGGGCCATCCCTCAGTGGCACCGGGCATGACTTTTGGGGTTTTATTGCCACCAGGCTACATGCTCCACTCGTGCGATTCTGTTCAGACTGGCTGGGGACAGGACTGCCGTGACTTGTCTGCAACAGCCCTGGGACATCCGACTGGGAACCAGCAGCTCCCAGAGCTGTGAGCAGACACAGCCGTGGCTGGAGCTGATGAATTAAGGAGAGGAGAACCTGGTCTACTGGTGCTGAGCGCGAAGACAGATGCCAGGGTCACGGAAGCACGGGGCAGAGGAGGCACCGGGGACAGTTTCTGTCTAGCAAGTGCAAATGGTGTGTTTGCCGGCCACGGCACCACAGTGCCTGGAATCCTAATTGCCTGCAAAGCAGCTCTAATGATATTTGAAAATGAGCTTGGAGCTGCCGGGAGGGATTTGATGCCACTCTCAGATAAAGGCAGGCAGGAGGCGTGCGCAGAGGGAGGGCGAGGGAGGTAGAGGGAGGCAGAGGGAAACGGGAAACGGGGGTGGGAAGCGCGTTTTGCACGACACAGCTGAGTGAAGGGAAATGTGGGCTGAATTTCATCAGGAGCAATTTCCTAGTGGGGAGGGAGTGAGGAGGCAGCGGAGCAGCCGCCCCCAGCTCTCTGGTGGCATGGAGCGCGGGATCCCACCGGGAACGGCTCTGGCATGAACCCCTGCACTTGTTCAGGGATGGAGAGGTGACCTTGGACCCTTCCAGCAGCCACCAGTACCTCTGCCGCACAGAGGAGGTGAAACAGGCAGAGCCTGGCAAAAAAACTGCTGTGTCAGCACCTCTCATCACCCCTTCTGCCCGTCTGCATCAGGACAGCTGCGCTGTCCTCAGCAGTGCCCAAGCACCCCCCAGCCCATGTCTCGGCCAGTTCTGCTGGTGGTGGACACGCTGGTGCTGCCAGATGCCTCCCACTGTCCTGCACCCACCCGGAGCAGTGACAAGGGCTCGGCAGCCTGCACAGGCCAGCGCAGAGGCTGGGTGGCGTGGGGGGTGGCCGCTGGCCTGGCCCCTGCGCAGGCATACGGCAGGACATGCAGCGGCATGTGGGGCCATGAACCGGAACAAGAAATGGGAAGAAAATCACTGCAGGGGCAGCTGCCAGATCAGCTCCTTGAGCAAGGGTGGGATCTGCCACCTCGGACAGGCCACGCAGCTGCCTGCGCTGCTGCTACAGAGCTGTGGCCAGTGCTTTGGGAAGGGACACATGCTGCCCGGTCACTCTGGTGCAGAGTGACTGCAGTGCTGGCTTCCATATGTGACCAGCCCCTGGAGGACCCCTGAGGGGCCCAGTGCTATAGAAATGTGTGTTTTGGGGTTGTTGGCAAAGCCAGGTGGGTTGGAGGAAGCATTTGCAGTGGCCGTGCCCGGCTCCCTGCCTGCCCTCACCCCACAGCCCAGCACCATCTCCCCCGCCACCCTGAGCTCCAGGCAGCCTGGGGGTGGGATGTGCGGCCGCTGCGGGCAGCTGCACCCAGAGCTGGATTTAAAGCCTGAAATTTCCCACTCCTTGCTGCTTTTGGGTCGAGCAGGGATCTCAGCATGAGGCAATTCCTTAGGCTTTTCCGCTCGATGGACCCCCAACCCCACAGCATCACTGCACCACCCCCACCACAGCACGGTCTGGTGGTCCTTGAGGACACAGATGGCTCTGCAATCCTGCCAGGCTGGGCAGCAGCAGCAAACCCCACTTTGGAGATGAGTATCACAGTGGGAGGAGGAATCGGGGCGCATCTGCTGGCAGGGATTCCTCTCCCGATGTATCCTGGTGCCTGGAGCACCTTCCTGGATTAGTAGGGCCAACAGAACCCCCTGAGAAAACGAGCTGGGCAGTACTGGCCTCACCTGCCGAGCTGCCGAGGGAATAAATCAACGGCTGTGGGCTAGACGCTCTGCTGCCAGCTGCAGCAGGGCCACGAGCCGAGCAGTGGGGATGGGCGAGCCCGGAAGGTGGGCATGCAGCACCCGGAGCACACGCACTTCCACGCCAGGCAGCGAGCAGCTCCGTGAGCACGGGCAGGTGTTGGGACCTGGGCGCTGCACAGACACCCCTGCCCCTGGCAAAGGACCTGCAGCAGCGATGGACTCGCAAAGGGGACCCCGGGTGGGCTGAGCCCCACCACGAGCATCGTGCCAGGTGGCAGCAGGAGAAATGCAGCTTGGGGGGGGGCGAGTGAGGGATAATTGGCTTTATCCTCCTCAGGGCTGGGAAATAGGTGTGCTGGGTTTGGGGGCTGGTGGGGTGCAAAGCTCCTGGCGCTGGTGTTTGTTGCAAAACTGAGCCCCAGACCTTAAAACAGGGATGGGGGGAATCATCCTTCTGAAGAGTTTGTCACCTTCACCCAAATTCACTGACAGAAGGGACACTTGACCCAGACATGGTGAAAGGGCTCACTTAGGCGGTGCTGAAGGTGGGTGGGTGAGGAGCCAAGCGCTGGCTCCCCCCATCTCCCCTCTGCTCGAAGCCCCGGCAGTCAGAGGGGAGAAAGGTCCCTCTCCTTCCTGCTTGAATTAAAACCTTTCGCCTGATGGCTTTTCTGCTGGGGACAGCTCGGAACAGCAGGTGCTTGGCCAAAGAAACTTTCATTGTAGGTACCAAATATTTATTAAAAGTAACTAGGATTAGTCATGGGCTCAGGCTGTGTTTGCAGGGCAGGTACGTCCGTCCGGTGCTTTGTAGGTAAATACAGGGGTGAGATGTCTTCCCTCAGGGGTCCGTGCTCTGCAGCAGATCAAAACCGCAGACACAGAAGCATCGGGGTCAGGGCAGAGTGAGCTGGAGGAAACGGGCTCTGTAAGGGCAACGACGCCGGCTCCACGCGGCGGAGGTCACATACGCTGTGTGCGGTGTGGCAGCGACCTGATCCTGTGCTCCCCAATGCCCAGGAGCAGGGGCTGTGGGCTATGCCCCTCCGTCTGCACCCTGGAGTCCTGCCTGAGTGACATGGGGTGGGGACGCTGCATTTTGGGGTGCTGATGGGGGACCCAGCCAGATGGGACCTCCAGGCCAGGCGGTGCAGGGTCCCACCCCGGCGAGTCCCTGGGAGGGGGTGGCCCCAGGCTGGGGACCTGTGGATGTCGAGGGGCCCCTCCTGCCCTTCCAGCTGGAGGAGAAGACAGCTGGGGTGGTGGCCCTGGGGCGCCCAGGGCCTTGCTGCCTCCAGCCATGTGGTGTCACTCTCCACTTGTGTTTGGGTCCCTGCAAAGCCTCCCAGTGGCACATCCACGGGGGGGAACAACCCCCCGTGGGCCCCAGCAGCCTCTGGCACCCAGGAGAGAGGCTCCTGGCACAGGGCTCAGCTCGGGCAGCATCCACCCCAGGGGGGTGAGCGCTGAGGACGGTGCTGTCCCCAGCCCCCTTGGTTTGGCTGGCTCTGATGCAGAGCCATTTGGGGGTGTCTGGGCTGCCCTCCAGCCATGCCCTGGGGTTGGTACCCCGCCAAGCGAGGACTAGCTCCCTGGCACCCTTACAGCATCAGTGCAGTGCCCAGGGGCACTCGCTGAGCTCCCCAACGGCCCGACCTCTGCAGGACCAAACGCTGCCTCCTCCTGCACCCGCCACGCACATCATGAGCCACCCGGCCGGCTCCTTCTAGGAGTTAATCGAGGTTTCCATTAGTCAAAATTAACAGCCACCAAGACTCTGTAGTCATCACATGGCTCCCACTGCTGCATCCTGGGGGATGGGAGGGAAATCACTGGCTGTCACCGGAGCTGGCTGTGCTGGAGTGCTGCATTTGAGCTGGCAGGGGACCAGGTTAGTGGTACTGGGGGCTGGCACAGCCCCCCAGCAGGGAAAGCTCCCTCACTCCACCATGGAAGGGCAAACGGGGGGCAAAAGGGAGTTTACCTCTCTGTTTATTGGGTTATATTTTTTCCCGTTGGCACGTTTCAGCCAAAAACTCTTTGGGATTTTGAGTGTGTGCCAGAGCAGCTGTGATTTTTTTATTTCTCTCTCGTTTATTTTTTTTTTTTTTAAATCATTTTGCTGAGTCTGTGTGAAAACGCCCCAGAAACAGTAAAACTTGTCAAGGCGCTCCTAGTGCTGGCTCTCTCAGATCAGCACCTCCAAAGGTAGAGATCCCCCCAAAGCACTGTGTGCCGACAGCCCCAGGGCATACCACCCTGTGCTTCCCCCAGCCCACCCCTGAGCTGGGGACAGGGACACCTTGACAGGAGGAGGTGACATTTGTGTTCCCCTCAGTTCACAAGGTACAGCTGTAACCCAGGTGGTCCCACTCCGTCCCCAGTCCTGATGCTGAGCAAGAGGCAGAGTTCAGAGCAATGTGGTTTATGGGTCCCCATCCTCATGGCAGGGGCAGGGCACACACACACACACACACAACTATTTTACATAGGGCCAGGATCTTGGGATAGGGGTGATGGGTAGGGGTAAAGTCCAGGGAGCTAAGGAGAGCCCCCAAATGCCTGTGGCAGGGAGCAGGCTCTGGGTGCTCAGAGGATGGGTGGCCCCTGGCCCAGCCTGCCCCCTGTCTCCTAGTATAAGGTTATTTCTGATTAATGCAAATTTGAATTAATTGGACAGCAAGACCTGGCTCCCTGGGCTTCTCTGATGCCCAGCACAGGGCTGCGAGGCTCCAGCCCAGGGAAGCAGAGCTGTTAACCTCAGCCTGGCACCTCTTCCCTGCATTTTTGTCCAGGGCTTTCATTAAAGTCCAAATTGATGCTAAAGGGGCATCAAAGCTAGTAGGAGGAGGTGGGAACTGGGACACACCTGGAGAGGGATCACGTCTGAGCTAAAATCCACTCCAGGGGCTTTAGTGACAAACCCTTGTCTGTGCCTTGATTTCCCCCAAAGTAAAATAATGGTGTGAAGGGGTCAGATTCTAACATAAATTACTTGGATTTCTGGTGAGAGGCTTGGAGAGGGGACAAGGACAAGGTGGTGCCCTCCAACCTGGGCTCCCCTCTGTATTACCAGCACTCTGCCCCCCAAAATCAACTCTAATCCTGGCCAGCAGGCAGGGAAAGCATCTTCCATCAGATAAAATCAGATCAGCACTTGGCTCCCAGTGACAGGAGCATGAGCCGTATGGATGAAGCAATTCCCCCTGTCCCTTGATTAATAACAAGGCAGGCCTGTGGAGCGAGGAGGGGGGGAAGCTGTTTAATTGACTCTGTGTTTTTGAAACAGCAGCTTAATGACTAGGTTCAAATTAGCCAAAATCACCTTTTCATCCTAGGGAATTGAAATGAAACGTGGATCGCTCCAGCACGCCCTCCCCCCCAACACCAGCCTCTTAAAAATACATCTCCAACTAAGTTGCATTTCTCATGCTTGGATTTTTCACCTTTTATTAAGCAGATAAATTGTTATTGTTTAAAACAGCAATTAAATGCCTTCACACCCATGTAAATCTCCTGGTTTTAACTGCAGATCCAGGGATGAAACTCAAATGGGAAAGCCTGAGATGCTTGTGCCTGCACTGAAATTATAAATCCACATCCCAGAACAAACGAGCAGTAGGAGGCAGCCAGAAATCTCCATCAGCAGAAGCACTGGGCTGCAGCAAGGGATGGAAGTTGCAAGTGGAACCGATAAGGCACCCAAGCTGGGAGAGCTGTTGGCATTTCTCCTGGCAACATCCTGCACAAATGCAGCCAATCCAGGCAGGAACATCTAGCAAGGGAGCCCGTGGCACTAAATCAGCCTGGGATCCAGCGCTGTGCCTGCTCCTTACTCCTGATCTCTTCCCTCAGTTTCCCCATCTGTAAAATGGAGGACATGCTGCCAAACCCCGCTTGAAAACCGCTGCCAGATGCAGAAATTGTAACCAAATCGCTCAGGTGATGCTCATCAGCTGTCACGCAACAGATCAAGGGCACAGGACACTCCACTTCAGCAGCCTGCATCTCCTAAGCCCTGTGACCAGCGAGGCTAGCGCCAGCCTGGACCAGCAGTGATGAACGGAGAAGACCAGGAATTCTGTCAGCCCTAAGAGGGAACTGGCCTTTCCCATCCTCAAAGCCTAATTAACCAAATCATCCGTGTTTGCGGGAGGCTTTAGCAGGAGCTGAGGGGCAAGAGAGGTCAGAGGAGGAATGGCTAATGGTGAGCACTGTCTCCATGTGGGTGGTGGGTGCTGGTGGGCGCACCGACGTTGTCACCCGCAGAGCTTGGCGTCTTCCTGGCCCTGCTGTGGCTGCGTGTGGGGTAATGGAGCCCAGCGGGCGCGCAGGAGCTGGGCTGGGGCCATGCTCACTCCTGCTGTTACCGTGCTGCCGATGCCCTGTTTGTCCCAATTTCCCAGTTGGGGGGCGGGGGGGGGGAATGGCAATGGTGGTCCACAACCACCCCCGCGGGGTAAGTCTGCGGCACAGGGAGGGGGGCTCACGGTGCTGTGGGCCCCAGGACCCTGTCCCAGGGCAGGTAGGCAGGGTGACACGGGGTGGTGGAGACACCGGCTGGGTGACACGGGGCTGGGGGAGCCCAGGCGGGTACCCGGGCGTGCTGGCATGGGCTCGGGGAGCCCAGGGCTGGGGGACCCCGGGCGGACCCCTCCCCTCCGGGCACCGCAAGGCGGGGAGGAGAGGAGGAGACACCCCCCCACACCCTTCCCTGCGCTCCGCCACGGATTCCCCCCTCCCGCAGCGCAGCCCGGGGCCGCGCATCGTCCCTGTCCCCGTCCCTCCCCCGCGCTCCCGGGGCGGCGCGGCCCGGCCCGGCGGGGGGCGCGGGGGGCGGCTCCCACGCCCGCTCCGCCGCGCACGGCCAGGCACGGCGGGCGGCGGGGAGAGCCGGGGCCGGGCCGTGCCGGGGCAGGGCCGGGGTCCGTCCGGAGCCGCCGCCGCGCCGCCCCCGGGGCTGCGGCTCTGCCCGCGCCGCCGCGCCATGGGCAGCCGGGGAGCGGGAGCCGAGCGGTGAGTGCGGGGTCCCGGGGGGGGGGGGCACAGCCCGGCGGGGCGCACACGTGGGGGGGGGGGCGGCCGCGGAGCCCCCGCCGCCCTGGGGCCACCCTCGCCCCCTGCCCCCCGTACCCCCAAACCGGCTGCCCGGCCGGTGCCCACCGTCCCGGGGCTGCAGGGCCCCTCGGCGGCCGCGGGGAGCGGGGCTCAGCTCCGGGGGGGGGCGGGCAGGGCTGGCGCCCCCCGTGCCGGGTTGGCTTCCATGGCCTCAGGCGGGCGGGGAGCGGCGCCGGGGCGGGGGGGGGTCCAGCCCGAACCCGGCCGGCTCAACGCTCCGCCGCTCCTCCGCGCTGCCCTCGGCCCCGGCGCTCGGGGGGGGCCGGTACCTGCAGCCCCCCCGCCGCCAGGGCTGGGGCCGCTGCGGGCAGCCCCCCGGCGGCCCCGAGCCGGTCTGGCAGGGCCGGGAGGTGGCTGCTCCCCGCCCCTGTCGGCCCCCCCCCGGTCCAGCAGGCTCCCGCTGCCCCCCGCCCCGCAGCCGCGGCCCCCCGCACCCCCGGGGTTCGGGCCAGGCGCATCCCGCCCGCAATCCCAGTCTGGTTTACATGGGAATGTTGCCGGGGTTGTGGTTCTCCGGGAAATGGAGCAGGCAGCAATCGCAGCAGACGCGGCTCCTGTCGCCGTTCTGGAATAGCAGCCTGCTCTTCCTACTCCACATCCCGAGTACTTTTGTGCCAGTTTCTTAATCCACTTGCAAAACGGATTGAGCTTAAAACCTGACAAAAGGTGCTCTAATTCCCACCGCGTTCGCGCGAGGCGGCGGTGGCAGAAGAGCAGCTGCTGCTTCAATCCGTGCCCAGCCTTCACCCTGAGACGAGCTTTTGGGAAGGAGAAAAGAGCAAACGGGAAGAGAGAGGATAACAAAAGCAGGCAGAGCACCCACAAAATAGATGGAGAGCGGCTCAGCGTGTGGATCTGCAGCCTGGCAGCACCCAGAGTGTGAGTCCACACACTCGTAGCAAAGAGCATCGGCTGCGCCAGCCGGAGAGGCTGGAACCTGGGGATGGAGCAGGATTGGGGACGTTTGGTTGCCTGGTGAGGACCAGCCTGGGCCTTTTGAAGAGCTACCACTTGCTGCTTAGTTTTGTTGCTTGGTCTCAGCTGCCAGCTGCTGCCTGCTCCTGCCCGGCTGGGGATGCGCTGCCTGCGGGTGAGAAGCTGTCCTGCCTAGAGCAGGCCACCCCAGTGGGCACTGGTTTACCCAGGTCCAGCCCGAACGCAAGGGAGACAGCATGAGAAAAGCTGCATGCAGAGAGGGAAAGTTCCTGCAAACATCTCTCTCAATCAAATCACAAGGAATATTTAAAAAAAAAAAAATCAAACAAGCTAAAACTGAAAAATCAGAGCTGCCCAGCAGTTCCTTGCAAGCCCAGCGGCTGCTCAGTGTGATATATTCATGCATGTCTTTAAAGCCAGGGCCAGATTCTGCCGGTGGCCTTAAAAATGCAAAATGCAGGTGATGAACCGCATGGCAACCTCTTGGTAAAGCGAGGGACCATGCGGCTTTGCACCCCAAAGCTCTGCCCTTCGCCGCTGCTTTGTCATCCCTCACGCTGCAGGATGGAGGCTGGGGACAAAGTCCCTGCTGCCTGCACCCCCTGCCCTGGGTCATGGCAAGGAACGTGCCGTGCGTCCTTTAAACAGGAGAATAATTCAAGACATGTTGGGGAGCTGCCAGTGTGACAGCCTGTGATTGATCCGGTTTAATTTGAGATAATGTATCTATCAACAGTGTTCTGTGGTGCTCGTTAAGGTGGAGGGGAGGGAGCGGAGTTGCTGCCGGAGGACTAGCAGAGTTTTGGCCGGAGCAGCTGGGAGAGGTGGCTTCTGGTTCCCCCCGACATTTCTCATGGTTTTCAGAGGCTGCAGAAATCCCACTGCAGCCCTTCCCAAAGCTCTTGGTCTTTGGCTGAGCTGGGCTCAGGGGAAGATGCTCTCGAACACGGCAATGCCCAGCTTGCAAAGCAGCAGGAGAAGCACCCCTGGAGCAGGGTGCAAACGTGTCCCCACCGACACAGGGAAGCAGGAGGCAAAACAGCTTCTTGAAAGAGCTGGGGTTTTTGGCTTAAAACCCAGCAGATTTTGCTTTTATCCTGCTCTGCTGGGAGGAGGGAGCTGGAGGGCCAGAGAAATGGGGACTGGGCTGCTTTTCACCCCTCTTGGGCTGCTTTTCTGCCTCGTGGCGTCAATGCCTGGGGTGGGAAGCGGCTGCGCCAGGCTGAGCAAGGGGCTCGCTGCGGTGGCAGAGCCAGGGCATCTCCCAGGCACGGCTGGATCCTGCACCACCTCCTGCTGCTGCCAGGCTCAGCCCTTCCCAGGGGACTCGCTTCTGCCGATCCCTCACTGAAGATAACAGGGCCAGGGGCTTTTTTCATATTTTTCTAGTGTTTGGAGCTCAGGAATGTCTGTTTTTATTAGCTGTGTTAATCCTGCATTGCAAGATAACGTATCCCTCGCTCCAAGGCCCCAACCTAATCACTGCGCTTTCTCTCCAAGCAGCAGCACGGGCCCGAATTAAACATTGAATTTGAAGCCCGATGGCACAGACGGACAAGAGCGCCCAGCTGTATTTGTGCTTGGCATTTAAAGGCTTTAATTTGATGTTAGAATTGTTTGGGGGTTTTTTTCCAGCTTCGGGTGGTTGGCTTGCCACTGTTTTGCCCCCGAGCATCCTACCAGGGAGTGGGTGGCCCCGAAGCTGCCCTAAGGCAGGAGGAGCAGGCGGTTGCAGAGGAGCTGGGCTGCTCCAGCAGATAAGAGCTGCATCACTGCTACGTTCGCATCCCCAGGACGGGAGCGAGCTGTTGCCGTAGCCCTGGAAATAACATTGGAAATATAAAAGAACGTGGACGGGTGTTTTGCATGGGCAGCGGTAATTCCCGTGCCACCGGCTCGCTGTGCTGTGGGCAGCTTGGGTGGGACGCCTGGTGCCAGCAGCATCCCCCAGGTGCCGAATGCCATATCTCAGAGCTAAGGGACCCGGGGGCCAAGCGAGACTGTCCCTGAGCTTGTCCCTGGCCACACTGACTTCCCAAGTGGCTCTAAAAACCTCCAATATACACCCCGCGCATCGTTTCCCCATCTGTAAATGGATGGAGTCCGGAGGCCTAGCTTTGTAGGTTGAGATGGCAACAGCCAAACTCCTGCTGCCTGCCTGTGGCTGCAGCTGTAAAGCAACAATTAAATTGTCTGAGGAGGGCGGAGGGGGCATCATGCGGCACCTCCCCTGCCCCGGGGCAGGGGCTGCAGTGCGGGGGCAGGAGGCGCTGCTAACGCTGCTAACGGAGGGGCTGCCGGAGCCCGAAGGGCCGCTTTTCGAGTCCTGGAAAAACATCAAATCGAACAGGCGAGGGCAGAAATGTTCAGAGCAGAGATGTGAGAGGAGATGAAGGAAAGCAATAAAACCTGCAAGAGCATTTGGAAAAGATGCCGAGAGCCACTCCGGCTTGCCGGCAATGGTAGGGAAATTGATTTGGCTTCAGGTGTTATCAGTTGACTTTTCTGGAAGGCTATTTTTGAGGTGTAGTTGGGGTTTACCTTGAAAGACAAAGCAAATGCTTCCATCAGCGTTGGCTCAGGGGGTGCAGGAGCGAGGGGGCTGGACCGCAGCATCGCTCAGCTGTCGGCAGCATGCGCTGGGCAGCCATTGGCAAGGGCATGTGCTGGGTTCTCCTTTTGATCTCTTGGCTTTTAAGTTGTGACGCTTTGGGGCCGTAGCTGGACCCCTGTGCTGGCCCAGGGGTGCCCCGGCTCTGTGGGGTGTGGGAGGTGGGGGCTGAGGCTGGCCAAGATGTGGGGCCAGGGCTGGTGCGGGTGTCAAGGTGGGGGAATGGCACTTGTCGCAGAGCAGAGCACTCCCCAGCCCCGAGCACTTCTCTCGACAGAAAATGGGCAAACCAAGGACAGGAGCAAACTCACCCCAGCGTGGCCAAATAGCAGGGACTTGGGTGGATAATTTGGGCAAACTGTGAGAAATTGCTTCCCTGTGGGCAAGTTCAAAAAGCAAACGGTGAAGGCTCTGGGCTGCCATCCCCAGGCTGCCACGGTGCCTTGGTATCCACACGGGCATCCCAGGTACCAGGCTGGGGAGTGGAGGCAGCATCCATCTCGCCAAGCAGCTCAGTCCTGAGTGGCAAAGCCAGCCACAGCCCCAACACGTGCCCTTCTCCTTCGCCCTCCTCCTTCCCGTGCCCTCTGGCTGCCCCCCAGATCTTTCCTTGCTTTCCTGCCTTCCTCTCCCTGAATCTTTCATGCCACCGTGAGCTTTGCTGCAGGTTGCAGCCCCATCCATCATATGGGTTTGTTTTTTAAAGCTGCATCCCAGCTCTTAACATCTCAGATGTGAAGCACCAGGGCTTCTTGTTTGGCTCCCGATGTGCCAGCCAAAATAGCAGCGGCCACGTACCGTAGTGGAGAGGAACAAGTGTCACCAAGAATTAAAATGACAGATCCCAGCATCAAGGTCTCCGAGGGTTTGTGCTTTATTAAGCAACAGTGAGTTCATGGGAAAGGACTTTCACCCGGAGCACTGGTTCTGCCTACAAGAAAAGAGAACTGGGGACTATATTTAGTTGTAGCCGTGTGATGAGGCGGCAGGGCCAGGCACCGTGGGGAGCCGGGCATCCTCTGCCCTGCAAGGGTGAGCCATGTCCCTGCAGAGCCCGGGGGGATGTGGGGACCAGGTGATGGCAAGAGCTGGTGCAGAGGGACAACCCACAGTGCTGCGGGCTGGGAGAGCTGGAGGGTTCCCCTTCCTGGGCAATGGCCTCTGGGGGTCTCGCGCACCCAGAGCCACCTCGGCCATGACCGTGTGCATGTGGCAAGGCCAGGAAAGTCCCTCTGAGCAGGATTCGCCCCGTCTGCAGCTTGCTTTTGCTAAGCATCCCCCTGGCACTGGTTTAGGAGAAAAGCAGGGGCTGCGACCCCAAGCGTGAGCAGATGTCGGCACCCATCGGCCCCTGCCCGAAGCTGCATGGTCCTTCGTGCGATTCCCTCTCCCTAAAATGTGGGTTTGTGATAATGGAGTTATTTAATAGATCAATGTTTTATCTCTTTGCCTTAGGGTCTCCTGCTTCCCACCGCCCCCTCCTATTAAAAATTCATTGTTTCTCCCAGATACCGTTGCTAGAGGGAGATGGGGAGAAATAAAGGAGGTTCTCTGAGAGGAGGAGGGAAAATATTTAATAGAAAGGGAATAGAAGAAATGTTTGAAACAAATATTGTCCCTCTCCCTCTCACTGCCCTGGGTACATTTGAGCCCGAGTGCTGTCCCTGTTACATGGCAGGACCCTGATGCTCCCGGGAGACTCAAGGAGGCCATGTGGGACCTGGGGTGAGCCTGGGCAGTGGGGACCATCCTGCTTCTCCCTGGGGCTGAGCAACCCATCGCTCTGGAGGTAGCAAAGCCCCTGCTGGCTTCAGAGCCAGGAGCGTGGGGGTATCGTGGCCACTTACATGCACAGATGCAAGCAGACACAGCGGGTCAAGGGGATGTGCCTGACCTTCAACTCATCTCGCATCCTCAGCATCTCCAGAAAAGTGCCCCCGAGGTCTTGCTTGCCTTTCTTGCTCTATTTTGATGCTGTTTCAGTCTGGAGGGATGAGAGGGTTCATTTGCAGGCTGAAATAGTTTAGAGGGGCGTTGAGGAGCTGTGGGGCCAGCTTGCCTGGGGCGCAGCAAAGCAAGGAGCTCTGGCTGTAATGTGGAGTGGCCGGGCAGCCAGGATGGCTGTAAAACAACCCAAGTCAGAGGAGCAGCGATTGCTGCCCCTGGGGATGGACCAAGTAAGACCCAGGCAGGCTCAGGAAGGTGCTTCCTACCTTCAAAAGGCCTCGTAAGCACCATCCTTGTGCCACCCCTGGCGGGTTGGTGAGCAGCAGAGGATTGCAGAGCACCATCCTGCAGTGCCAGGTAGGGTAACTAAGGCGGCTCTGACCAAGCATCTCTTCCAGACTCCATTGACTGAGTCTTTGCAGTGATCTGGTTTATGGAGACCATAATACCTAAGTTTAGGTGGGTTATTTTTTTTTCCCTTGGGAGGAAAATAAGGTGTTGAGCTCTGTGCCCGGAGCCGTGCCTTGACCGCTGTTTCAGACCCAGCCTCAGTGGTGCGGCCACAGGAGCAAACTGTGCGGGTGGTTGGTGCTTCTGGCCTCTTTTTCCAGAGGGTCACCCGGTCTGACCTTCCCCGTGCTTGGGACAGCTGGGCGCCAACTCTTCAATATTGGCAGAATGAGCTATTTTGTGTTTTTCCATTTAAATCTCATTTGAAAGAAAGTCCATCTGCTTCCCTTTGTGCTGCCAGAGGAAAAAGGCTGCTCTCAGGTCAGCCTTCTACAGAGCATCTCCTCTCCGGAGACCTGGGGGGAGCTGCATGGCCAGGACCATTGTCTCTTCTCCGTTCCAGTGCAGCAGTGAGGTGGGATGGAGCAGCGCCCCTGTAATTGAACACTAACTGGGGGTAGAAAACGAGCAGGACCCTGCAATTGCAAACCAAAGATGAAGTGACATAAATGCGGTCTAAATCGCAACCTTTTTCCATAAGCATTAACTAAGTGTGACAAATGGAAGGCGGGGGGGAATTCCTGCTTTCATTAGTCCTTGTGCCCAGGGCTGACGTGGATCTGGAGCCTCTGGTCTGCTCCCTGGGCAGTGCAGCTGGTGATGCCAGACATCCCTCCTCGTCTTGTCTTCACGTTCACTTTTTTTGCATCAAGCACCAGCCTCATGGCAAAGCGATTTCCAGCTAAGGGAGCATCCTGCTGGCATTCAGCACCGCTGCCTTTCCCTGCCTTGCTCAGTCCTGCACCAACATCTGGCAGCCTCTGGATTCAGAGTTCAGGCCCAAGTTGTTTGCTGTTGCAGTGGCAAAGGGGGTTGTGATCTGGTGGATTTGTTTCATCCAGCACCAGCCGTCACAGCTGCCAGTTGGGTTTGTTGGTGGGTTTTTTCCCCATGAATTTGCCCCGAGGTTCTTGCTGGGTCGCGGCTGTTGCTGGCCACCCAGCCACCCTGCACCCCCCAGGGGCTGTGTGGGACCCCCGGCTCAGGGGTGGCCAGGGAAGCGGAGCTCCCACACAGCACCTGCATGGCTGAGCCTCGAGCCGGTGCAGGGACCGCTCGATGCTGGATTGATGCTGTGCTGCTGGGGTCCAGCTCAGCTGCCTCCATCTCAGTAACTTCCCACTTTCCCAAGACTCTTAAGAAACAGGTCTTTTCTCTATTTCTTTCTTCTTGTTGTTTGGGGTTTTTTTGGTTTTGGGGGTTTTTTTGAACAGCTCTGCCCCGTCTCTCCATTCCTCTCCCTGGGGTCATTTCTGGCTCTGCCCTCCCCAGAAGCCAGGAGATGCCTGTCCCTGCTGGGCTGCTGCTGTGGATGGGTGGAGCTGAATTTTTTCTCTTTCTCAGATGGTTTTCCAAACTTTCCTATTTACTTTTGCAAAAAGATGTTCTTGGGGGTGCATGTTACTAAGAGAGATGATTTCAAATGAACGGCCTGTGACACCCCCTCCACAATAACACATCATTTTTATTGTTCATATTTCAATAACTGAAGGTCAAGTGGAAGCCTGCCTGGCTGGGAAGTGTGATGCTAATTGCCCTAATGAACAAAAGTCTCTGGCTTACTGCTCCATGCTCCGCGCTCCCATATGCCAGGGCAGCACAATGCTGGCTGGCTGGACCCTGGACACTGTTGGGTGTCCTGAAGCGGGGGCATGTCGGGGGGCTCCTGGGGTCTGGGTCTCTTGTGGTTTGGCCCCTGTGGGTCTCTCACGGGCTGGGATGAGCTGCAGGTTTGCTGCTGTGCACATCTGCAGGCTGTGGTTGGGAGACTTGGGGTGTGTGTGTGTGTGTGCCGAGGGTGGGGGGCTCCTGCCCCAGAGGAGCTTGACACGGGCATCCTGGTGTGGTCTTTAGGAGATACTGCTCTAGGAGACCCTGCCATAGCAGGGGTTGGACGAGGTGATCTCCAGAGATCCCTTCTGACCCCAGCCGTTCCATGATTCTGTGCTGCTGGCAACACTGGGACCTGGCAGCTGGAAATGTGGGTGCTTGCCCTCCCAGGGAGAACTTGAGGTTCCCCCAGGCCAAGCAGACAAGAGGAAGGTTTTCTGGAGCAGGGAACGGGCTGGGATTGTCAGTCCCTGGTGAAGCCCAGCCACCCTGCACCCCCCAGGGGCTGTGTGGGACCCCCGGCTCAGGGGTGGCCAGGGAAGCGGAGCTCCCACACAGCACCTGCATGGCTGAGCCTCGAGCCGGTGGGTTTTAGGGGGATCCCTCCATCTTTCGCTTTGGGGTAGTGATGCTTTCCTGTAGGAATTTCAGCTTCTCTGGAGTGCTGTGCACTCTCGGTTCACCGGGGACCCCAAAAGTGCAGTTTTACCCATCCAGAAGCAGCAGGTAGGCAGCGCTGGGGCTGCAGGAGCATGTGGGGGGAGGCTGCGGGGGGTGGCTCTGCCCGGGCAGGGGCACCCACCCTCCTGGGGTCAGCTCCGGTGCCACTGGCGATGTCCCCCCCAAGCACAAAGCGGGGGATCTGGTGGCACATGGTTCGGGCTGCCGCTGCAGGGCCCGCTCCTCCTTTCTCCACTGTTCTCCAGCGATGGAAAGCTCCTTTGGCGAAGGCTCCCCAGTCCCCTCTCAGCAGGAATTAACCTCCCCAGCTGCTGCCATGCCCCCTGAGCAGTTCTGGGGCAGCTGGGCTGGACAGGAGCAGGGGGCAGAGATGAGTTGGGGTCTCGAGCAGAGGTCAGAGCAGCTGCCAGGCTGTAACAGCATCTCTGTAACAGCATCTCTGTAACAGCATCTCTGTGTGAGTGTAGCTGAACAGGACCCGAGCCTGGGACCATCTGTGGTCTCTTAACCAGGAGGGTGTGGATTTCCCCTGAAAAAGGAGCTGTTTCAGTTCCCTCTTTCTTTGTTACAGACTAATTAAGGTTGATCCAGAGAGCTCAAAACACTTTAGCAAACTAGTGAAACGTGCTCGCAGGCTGGTGTCCTGCATCCCCTGCACCGGCCCTCAGGGCTGGGAGCATGTCTCAGCCCTGCAGAGAGCCCCGGGGAGGGACATGGGACAGGGCACTTCTCCCAGGTTTGGGTCAAATCTCCCCAAATGAGGGGGCTCCTGGCAAGCTGCCCATGGGCACCTGCTGTGGGGGTGCTGCCTCCTGGCATCCCCGCAGGTGATTGCCCAGGAGCGTTGCCGGGTCTTCCCTTGCTCCATCCCAGAGCTGCTGTTGGCTCCAACACTCTCCTCTTTGTCAGAGGACACTTCAGGATACAAAGTGCTGTATCATTTTATGGATGTAATTGGGCAAGCTGGAATGGTCAGGTCACACATTGGGCTGGAGCAACACTATGGATGCTTCGATGCTTCCCCTCTCTGCGAGGTGCCCGTGTGCCACGTCCTTGGGTTTTGGGGGCATTTATTTGAGATTTCTGTGCTGGACACTGTGGAAAGGTGATTGACAGTCGTCTCCTTGTGCTGTTTTGCCCAGAGGAGCCGAGGCTGGCTGTGCCGGACACTTTGCTGTCTAAACATCCCCGATCTCAGATGCCACAGCAGACCCAGATGTTGGTGCGGCCCCGGACCTGCAGAACGGTGAGCACCCCCCGGGCTTGAGCAGGGGCGGGGGGGACAGCAGCATCCCTGCCCTTGCACCTCATGGGATCTGTACGCTGGGATGCTTGAAATCCAACTCATTTCTAGCTCGTGGCCATCCCTGCTTGGTGGCATTAGCTCCCTCCTCGTCCCCACCATCCTTTTTCAGTGTGGAGCACTTGGTACCATCGAGCTGGTGGTTTATCCCACGTAACAGCTGAGAAATCTCCTGCCTGTTGCCATGGCCCCAAAATGAAGAAAAAGTAACTGAAGTGGGGGTGTGATGTGAAGCTCAGGGGCGTTCAGCTCTGTTACACCCTCTGAGGCCACTGGCAGACAGCAGCGGGGACCCCAGACTTGGCCGCACTGGCCTGCACGCGCAGCATCGCTTTGAAGAGTGGCAGTTTGGGGTTTGGGTGGGTTTCATGGGATTCGGGAGTCCCCCAGCTCTGGGAGAGGGACTCTGGAGCCTTTGCCCTTGCTCTGCTGTCAAGATGCCGGACAGGGAGTGAAGCGATACAGCCCTGCCATCCCCTTCCCCTCTTGCCATGGAGACTTCTGACTTGTGGGGACCTCACTGGGGCTGCGTGTGGGAAGGGAGATACTGCCCTGGTCCTGCAGCCACAGCTGATGCCCCGAAGCTGTAGATCTGGGGACAGACACCAGCGTGTCTTGCTCCAAATGTCACCACTTGCTGCAGTCTCCAGCCTGGAGGAGATGCGGGGGTGGCGCAGCTGGACACCCCCCCCCAGGGCCCGGGCAACCCCCTCCGAAATCTGAGCAGCGAGGCTGGGGGGGCCTCTGCTCTCCCAGGGCTCAGGCAGGGCTGGGACGAGTCCGCCGTCCCCCTCCCCTCCCAGGGACTTATTACAGTGGGGGGTTCGGTCTCTCTCCCACTGGCAGGATGAGGTATAGATTGCAATGTCAAGCGTTATTTCACCCTGTAATGGCGTTTTGCTTTCTTTGCTCGCTGCTCCCATGATCGTAATTGGGATGGCAATGAAATTGCCAATGCAGTAGCTTGTGGACAGGTCTTAAAAAATGCATTCAGCCCAGGACTGATGCTGAGCAGAGCTGAAAGGTGGAGGGGAGGCTTTTGCTCCGCACTCCCCTTGCCTGGGATTCCAGCTGTGAGCAGGGTTTCCAGCAGATCAGGGGCTCCATACCTGCCCCTCTCACCCCCCCTGCACCCACAGAGGTTTGCTAGCAGAGCCACAAGAAGCTCGTTATCCTGTAGAGAGCCGAGCAGTCCTGCTGGGACCGCTTGCTTTCCCCCCATGGCTGCCTCTCCTGCCCTGTCCTCGGAGCAGACATCTGTCTGTCAGCCTGCTCATCCTGCTCATCCTGCCCACAGGTCCAGCCGCCCAGTTGAATTAAAGCCTCCCAAGTGATGCATCACCCTCCCGAGGTGAGGTGCCCGTGGGCTGGCAGCAGCCAGCCCCAGGGCTCCAGGCTCGCTCTCTGGAGGGAAGCCGGGCTCGCCAGCGTGCCAGGCACCCTTGCACCCCCCGCCGTGGGTGAGGGCACCCCTGGGGCTGAGCCCTCAGGAGCAGGGTCCTCTCTGAGGGTCAAGCCTGGAAATAGCTGTCATTTTATCTGTGTGCCTTGGAGAGGTAGCTGTGACCACCTTGACTTGGTTTTGTGCAACCCTGGCTCTGCGCTGGGTGCCACTGCAGTTCAGGTAAGGGATGAAGAGTAGACTTTGCCATCAAAGGTCCAGTGCCGGCAGCTGGAAGCATCAATCACGGTGTGAGATTTACATGCCAGACTCCCAAGGGGCTCAGGCCAGCATCACCAAGATGCTGAGCTTAATGAACAACCTAATCTAACGAGGGCTGGCGCGCTGGACCAGGTGGACAAATGAGGTCATTTGCCGGGGCAAAGCCTGCGGGGAAGCAGCTGGTGCTCAGGCTGCTGCGATGTCCTCGACCAGCAGCTGGGGGGGGGCTCTGCCAGGTGCTGGCCGGGGCTGGGGCCAGCGGCTGCATGTGTGCCAGCCTGGGTGCGCCGCGCGCCCCCGAGCAGCGTCATCAATCAGCTTTCTGAAGGGTGGCTAATTACAGTGTATGCTTTTCAGTTATGATTATTAATCATCCTGCTCCTGTACTTCATTTATTATGGAGCTGCCTGGGTTAGAGGAGCAAAGACACAGGGCCCCTTCACGTGGCCAGGTGGCACGTTGTCCCTGCTGCTTGGGAGCCCCTTCGGATGCTGTGGCAGGACATGGGTGCTCCCAGTGAGGGGGGACAGCGAGCTCTGCCTGGGGATGTCCTGCTTGGCCAGGTTCCAGCAAGCTCCCTCCGTCCCCTTCCACGTGGCTCCAGCCATGCGTGGCACACGGGCTCCGGTGCTCTCTGCCGCCCAGGGTTTGTTCCTGGGGTGCTGCTCCCAGGCTGGGTTTTGGCAGCCCTGGTGCAGAAGGTACGCGATGAGCTCGTAAAGCAGCCACACGCCGTGGGAGGCAGGAGGGGGAAGGAGCTGCAGGAGAAGGAGCAAATTCCCCTTTCTCATTTAATGACTTTTATCTGTGTCTCAGTGGGGGCAGGAGCCCTTGCCAGGAGCACAGCCCTGCGTCCTGAGATGCTCTGCTCGTAGCCAGGGTACGTGCCTGCCTGGCTGTCACGGCTGTGCTGGATGGGGCTGTTGGGAGCGTGTGTTTTCTACATCTTGCAGCAGCATCGTGGCGTGGGCTTTAAAACCCAACAGATGCCAGGAGGACGTTTCCCGGGGGCTCGGGTTGCCCGTCCCCGCTCTCGGTGCTGGGTTGGGGAGAAACCTGAGTACGGGCAGACCCCCAGGCTGGTTCGGATGAGGAGCTTTGGTTTGGATGAGGAGCTCTGCAAAGCCTCCTGGGCTGCATCCTGCTGTTCAGTGGGAGAGGGGGGAGGTGGTTTACAGGGGGAGCCTCCTAGACCCGGGTGGCCTCTGAGCTCGTTGCTGGGTCCTCTCCCAGCCGAGTGGATGCTCAGGGACAAGGACACCATGGGATCTGTGGCCAGCAGCTGGTCGGGTGACAGACAGTGATGGCAAAGCATTGGGGTGAAGTCCCAGGGACGTGCATCGTCAGCCTGCATTTGCCTTCCCGACCCTCTTCATCCTGCCCATGACATTAACGGCTTCTGCAAATTAAAAGTTCTCACTGCGCAGCAGAAACTTGCTGGGAGTCCTGAAAAAAATAATCCCCGGTGCCCATCCGGGGACCACCGCCCCTGACTAAACCCAAGCTCAACTCCAGTGTTTTCTGAGCGATGCCAGTGGAGCAGCTCACCACCAGCAAGGCGTTCTGGTTGGAGACAGGGAGTGGAGCCCAGCCCTGGTTCCCGCGTGGTCCAGCAGGTGCTGAGGTCGTGAAGGTCTGGGCCAGGTTTGCTCTCAGCCACCATCGCCCAGTGGGTGTCGGGATTCAGATCTGGCTGGTGGTTCAAGCCAACTGCTTGGGTTGAAATAAGAGTGTAGCACCCACCAGTCCTGCTCCCCCTTCCCGCGTTTTAGAGGAGTTACTCACCTTGGTAGAGAAATAAAGATGCTTGTGGAATGTTAAATACCTCCCCAAAGCCCCTGTTGCTGATGAGTGGCTCCTGCACCTCGTTCCCTAGTACATGCAGTGACCTTTTAGAAATGTTGTACATTGTGGTCGTATCTAAATGTCTTCTCTCCCGGGAGCATCTTGTAGAGATAGAGATTCAGACATGACGTCTATCAAGAAGAAAAGCAGATTGCGGCCAATCTGTGGCTGCCTGTGCAGTATTGCCTGGGCCACGTGCTCAAGAATCATAAGGTTGACTCTAAAAATAAGCCATGGCTTCTTTCAAGTTGTCTCCTTGGTGTCTTAGCTCATTAGGGAATCCTCATTTCTGGGTTTTCGCAGCATTTGTGAGGGTTGGGAGTTTCCACGTGGGAGGAAAAGTGGAGAGTCCTGTGGTTTCGACTGTTGAGGACTCAGCTAGGACTCAGGATGGGATCACAGGGTGGGAAGACAGCTCCGTTAAGACATCAGTCGTGGCTTTTGCTGGGTAGAAAGGGTAAATCCTGCCTCTGCTGAAAGCTCACACAGCCTTCGTGCTCCAGCATTGTCTCGGCTGGCCCCGAAACCTGGGGCCGTTGAGCAGGGGGAGACGAGTGGGATGCAGCAGCTGCCAGTCACCTGAGTAACTCCCTTCTACAGAAGGTTTCCACGCTGTTCGAGCAGTCCCTTGAAGTCACGCCTCGGGACACTTTCTGCAGTGGCCCAGCAGGAGCTGGTCTCCTCACAGACATCTCTCCTCCGACACTTTCTTCTTCCATCTCTGTGAGTCGTCAGGAAAGCCTGTTTCTGTTTGAGCTGGCTCAGGAGGGTGACTCTTAGGAGGACAGCCACCACGGGTCCCTGCTGGGCTCTGCCATGGCTGTTGGTTGCAGTCACTTGGCTGCCTGGTGCCCCGGGGAGCCCCGACCTTGGGGCATTTGCCAGGTCTTGCAGGCACGAGCCACCGCGGCGTGGGAGCACCCACCGTACGGAGCCTGCCGGCTGCCCTCCTGCTGCAGAGGCTGCCCCGCCGCCCACCCAGCCGCTCGGTTGTCCCCGCCACTGCTCCCGCTCTGCCTCCTGCCTGCTCCCACCCGGCTTTGCAGGGAGCTGAACTGACCCAGAAAAACATGCTGTGGAGTGGCAGAGCTGGAAGAATTTGTTTCCCAGCCAGACTCTGATGGGATTAGGAATAACTCTCTGCTAGATAATTCTCCATTAGGTCTGGTGATTGATTTTCTTCCTTCTTATCCCCAGCTCTCTCCTCCTCTCCCTGTTTCAGCTGGATTATTCTCATGCTTGGTTTGCTAATTGCCTGATCACTAGAGCCTCGCTAGAGCAAGGCGCAGGCACGTCACTGGCCTCCTCTGACCCTCCAAGTTTTCTGCCTCTTTGTTTATGCCTCAGATCTGATCTATTCTCCTCCACTCCCCAGCATAAGCAGAATTGTTTCTGCTGCCCTCAGCAGAGGGAGAAACCTGCTGGTGTCACTCCTACAGCCAGGGATGCTCCTTCAGCTCCTCCCCATCATCTCCATCCTCCCCATGCCCCCTGGTCTTTCCTGTGGGTTTTCCAAGCTCAGCGTGGCCACATACCCATTGGTTTTGCAGACTCCAGGCAATGGATAAAATAAAACTGCAAGAGCCACAGGTTTATTTTTGGGTGGTGGCAGGAGAAACCCTGGAGACACTGAGCAGCACAAGATCGCCTTTGGTCCCTGTTTCAGTGCCCTTGGAAAATGTCCCTGGTGACTGTGCTCTGCTGTGAGCAAAGCCACCTGCAGCCGTGGCTGGAAATACATGGTTCAAATCCCTGACTTCACGTTTGGGCACGGATTTTTTTTGTATCAGCTCTGAAAAATGCCTAAAATTGCCCCGGGGGGCCAGTGTCAGCCTGCAGGTGCTACAGGTTGATTTGGGCAGCATCACCAGTGAGAGCTGAGCACGAAGCAGACATCCCGGGGGCTCTGGGTGTCTCCGTTGCAACCCAAGACCCCCGCGGGCAGGCTGTGCTTTTGCTGGTTGTTGCAGGGTATAAATAGGGGCGCGGGGTTTTCTAGTGGGGAGGAAGGAGCAGGCGTCTGGATGGGTTTTGGCACAGGACTGGGGAGCTGGGCTCCTTTTCGGGTCTTGAAGGGCTCTGGCTCTGGGCTTCCCCGTGCCAAGGCTCCCACCCGGAGGCAAAGCCCAGAGCTCAGCCTGGCACCCACCCATGGGAGTTGATGGAGTCCCCGTTCAGCGCGCGCATCCTCCGCTCCAAGCCAGCAGCTCCGAGTGGTTTGAGTCCCAGCCGAGCCATCGAGCCTGCTTGATGCAGCTGTACCCCATTCCTGGGAACGCAGAGTTCATCTAGTTGATAACCCAGGACCGGGGAGCACAGGCAGTTTGTGCTGATGGAGAGTCCGGCGCTCTGCCCGAGCAGTCTTGGCAAGCTGGAAATAAGCCAGGGGAAATACCACCCTGCTTCGGCAGGGATGCTCGGCCACACCATCCTCCTCCCAAATCCAGTGCAGGGGCTGAGCGGGGCAGTGGCGCCTGCGAGGATGCTGGCACGGCCCCCAGCGAGCACGGAGGTGCCGCTGTCTGCGCCGAAGAGCTGCTGGCACAGAGCCTGGCAGGCTGGGGACGGCAGCCGGGGAGCGAGGGCGGCCGTGGGCAGGCAGCTGGGACGCTTCGCTGCCAGGGCAGGGCTGGCTGCTGGCAAGCAGCATCGAGCAGGCAGCGCTCGGGGTGTTTCCAGCAGCGTTTGGCTGCCGGCGGTGTTTGTAGGAGCCCTCTCCTGTCTCATGTCAATTTGGGATGTGCTGGCACGGGTTGCTGGCACTGCCACCTCCCTGTCACCTGTGTGTCAGGGCACACACATCCCCCCCATTGGTGTTTTGAGGATGAGCCTTTCAAAAATGCATGGGGGTCCCAGCATTGCTTTCTGCCCTGGTTTTTCCTTCCCTGCCTGGGGGTCTCCACCCTCCCCTGGGGTCCCCTGCATCCCCTGTCCCAAGCATGTAGCCTCCCCAGGCAGACCTGTGAAGGAGGTGACACAGGCTCATCCAGCAGCAGCAGTGGGGTTCCTGAAGGAGAAGGTCTCGGCAGGACCGTTTTGCATCTTGCAAGTCAATGGTACGATAAAACAAGATGCTTTTTTGACCGAAGCATTTGTACGTGCACGATGTCAAAACAGGGGAACCTAGAAATGTCACCCTTGGCTTATTTTCTGGTCTTTATTCAGAAAAAGGGAGGAATGGTGGCTGAGGAGCAATTGCTGTCTGAGGAGCTGAGTGTGCCAAGCGTGTGCCACCAAAGCAGGAGCCGTTCGAAGCGGGTGACAGGGATTTGCCGCCTCCGTTTCCCGGAGCAGTGGTGGTGAGGCAGCGAAACCCCACCTGTGAGCTGGGGTGGCTGGCAGCTGAGCATCTGCGAACCGGGTGGCTGGGGAGCACCGTGCTGGGGTGGCTGGAACAAAACAGGCTCAGTGGCCACCTGTCCTGGTGGGGAGGGGGGGAAGGAGCTGGGGGCTGCTCCCAGGGGCTCTGAGTTAGCCAAAGGTGGTCTGCTTGGCTTCCCCACCCTGTGCCGCAGCCCCTCAGCCGCAGGCTTTCCCGGCTCTGTTCCCCAGCCCTGCAGGCAGCAGGCGTGTTATTTTTAAAAATAAATTAAATGTGAAGAAGAGCCTGTATCTAGGCCTTCAACTGGAGTCTTAATTGGCCTCAGTCCCCGGGGACGAGGTGAGCCCTGGAGAGCACCGCGCTGTCGGAGTCATGAGCTATTAATAGCCAGTGGGCTCAGCTCTGTGCTGGGCTCTGCCCGGGCTGGATGGGGACCATGGGGTCCCAGTTGTCACTGCAGGGGACACGAGGTCTCCACAGCTGGGGCAGCTTCTGCGGGATGTTCCGGGGCCAGCAGAGACCCCCACTCCAGAGCGTGTATCCACCTGGATTTGCTGGGAGGGGAAGCTCATCCAGCACCCATTAATCCCCTGCTGTGGGGTTTGCTGAGGGTGTCGGGGCCGTGCCCAGCTCCACCAGAGCACCCATGGGTGCTCTGCTGCAGCTGCGGAGCGGGGAGGGTAGCCATGGGCCATGGCTCCTGCTCCCCGGCTGCCGGGTAAAACAACGCCAGCGGGTTCATACCTCTGCTTAGAGGATCAGGTGGCCAGAGTAGTAACCAAAAGTGGAGTATGGTTACCGCGGGCTCATTCATAATAAACACGGCGGTGAGCTGGCGTGCTCATGGGCTGCCTCAGCACCGTGGCTGTGGGCAGGGGAAGGGGCCAGATCCACCCCCAGCCCCTGGGGGACGTGACGGCAGGCACAAGATACAGCCAAGCATAGAGATGCTACCTAGAAAAAATGCGTCACAGTCAACTGGGAAGGTGTTTTTCCTGTGGGATTGCAGGTCGTGCCCGAGTGCATCCTGCCCATTCAGCCCTGCAGCAGAGCAGGAGCAGAGCCTTCTGAAGTGGGGGGACCAAGGAAGCCACCCCCCCCCCCCATCCCAGAGCCAGCTCGGGTTCCCAAGGCCACCAGCCAGGCAGAGCCGAACGCAAAATGCTCTTGGCATGGCTGTGAGCAGCCTCCCAGAAGGCAGAAGCTGCCAAGCAGCTCCAGCCACATCCCTCCTCCAGTGCTTGGGGGGCATTTGGGGACCCCCAGTCACTGGACAGGGGGGTTTGGGTGCAATGGTGAAGCCTGAGCACTGCTGGAGGGGGCTGCATAGCTGGCGAGGGGGTAAGAAGGGGCTGGGGCATCAAGGGCATCTCTGGTCCCACCCCACTGTCCTCCAGCAAGGAAATGTGATGCTGCATCCCACCCGGCTGCTGGTCCCCTCCCTGTGGTTGTGTGAAAAATGGGAACGCTTCCCTCTCGGCTGGAAGAAAAAGGGAAATGTGGCAAGATTAAGGCACGCACCAAAAAAAAAAAAAGTCATGGATTCATAGAATAGGAAAAGCCATGGAATCATTTAGGTTGGAAGAAACCTGTGATGGGCTGAGCGGCTCCGGACATCGCATCCTCCCGTCCCCCCTCCCCACATTTGGCTGGGCTCTGGCAGCCGTGTTTGGGGTCCCTGATGGACCCAGAGGGACAGAAGTGAGGGGGTGGGGGCTTGGGCAAGGAAACAAGGTCCAGCGCTCCCCGGAGCCAGGGCTTGGGCTTCCCTGAGGCAGAAGGGCTGGAGCCAGCCTGGCTGCCTCTCGGGTACTGCACACCAGTTTGTCCCAGTGCTGTGGGAGTGATGGGATGTGGTCCCCTGTGCTTGAGGGGTCGGTGCCCCACTGCCCCTTCAAACCATCAGTCTGGCCGTGCTGAAAATTTGGAAAACAGCGAAGGCAGGGCTCGGAGTCTGTGAGCGGAGATGTCCCAGGGACAGGCAGGTTTGTCCCCGGTGAGGGCCGCTGGAGCGCAGGTAAACACTGTCGATGGAGAGCAGCTGGGAAGAGGGATGCTCTTGCCTCCTGCCCATGAGGTGCAGTGGCCAGGAGACACCTGGGAGGGCACAAAGCAAATAAACCCTGGCAGTGAGGAGGTGGAGGAGTCAGAGGTGGAAGAGGAGGAGGAGGAGGGGGAGGAAGAGGAGAAGGAGGGGCTGCCAGGACATGGTGAGCATCTCCCCATGGAGGCAGGCATGCCAGGATGCATGCAGGCCCAGAAATACCCCACAGCACCCCAACCAAGCAGCTCTGCCACTTAATTAGGTTAATGACAGTGCTTCATTATGGAAAGGGGGACTGTGGAGTGCGTTTCCAGGTGCAGTGGCAGCCCAGCGGCTTTGGGGCGCGGAAAGGGACGGGCAGTGGGAAAGGGGAAGCAGAGAAAAGGGAAAGCAACAGCCAAGTGCTAATCCCTGGAAAGGAGGGCAGCCAGGGCACCACGCTGCGCAGGGTCGGCATTAATCCCTCTGCTGTGAAGATTGTGCCGCAGCTGCCTTAATCTCCACTCCGAGAGGGCGATGCTGGGGACAGGGATGGGAGGACAGGTCCCTACGTGCAGCACTGAGCATCCCCTGTCCTGGGGGACCTCACGGAGCCCCGGGCTTGGGAAGGATTTGTGCTGCCAGATAAGACCTCGCTGCAGCTGCAGGGGGAGCCGAGGACATGTGGCATCCCACCTGTGTCATGAGTTTGCAAGGCCTCTGGCTGCATCTCTCTGCTCCTACACTGCCCTTTCACAAACCTCTCCTCCTGCCTCGGTTCCTGTGCTCTCCCAACAGAATGTGCGGGCAGTGGGGCTTGTTTACCCCAGGTTTGCATGGGGCACAATCACAAGGTCACCCATTAGATGCTGAGAGTGGGGTCCAGTGGGTTTCCTGGGGGGTGCTGGGGCCTTACCAGCACCACAGGCCACGGTCTGGGGAGCATTTTCCAATCTCAGCCCACAGACGGGTGATCTGGGGCTGGGTAGGACTTTGTTAGCCTCCCCCAGGCTTGCCACTCACTCTGCATCTCTCTTCCTTCCAGGCACATGGGGGAGCAGTAGTGAGCCCGTAAGACCATGCTCTACACAATGACATGGTGGCTTCTGGTCCTGGTCCTCCACCTGGTCCTCCTGAGCCCCCCGCGGGTGGCAGCCTGCCCTGCCCGCTGCGAGTGTGTCCCGCAGATCAAGTCGGTGGTGTGCCACCGCAAGCGGCTCACCTCCATCCCTGAGGGCATCCCCACCGAGACCAAGATCCTGGAGCTCAACAAGAACCGCATCCGCTGCCTGAACCCGGGGGACCTCTCCCCATACCCGCTGCTGGAGGAGCTGGATTTCAGTGAGAACATCATCTCCAATGTGGAGCCGGGCGCTTTCAGCAACCTGTTCAACCTGCAGACCTTGCGGCTGCGGGGGAACCAGCTCAAGCTCATCCCACCAGGGGTCTTCACCAAGCTGACCAACCTCACGCTCCTGGACATCAGCGAGAACAAACTCGTCATCCTGCTGGATTACATGTTCCAGGACCTGCGAAACCTGAAGAGCCTGGAGGTGGGCGATAACGACTTGGTGTACATCTCCCAGCGGGCCTTCTCAGGGCTGCTCGGCCTGGAGCAGCTGACCATCGAGAAGTGCAACCTGACCTCCATCTCAGCGGAGTCACTCTCCTACCTCCAGAACCTGGAGGTGCTGCGGCTCCGGCACCTCAGCATCTCTGCACTGGAGGACCAAAACTTCAAGAAGCTCTACAACCTCCTGCAGCTGGAGATTGACAACTGGCCGCTGCTGGAAGACGTCTCCCCCACCAGCTTCCAGGGCCTGAACCTCACCTCGCTCTCCATCACCTACACCAACATCACAGCCGTGCCTGCCGCTGCCTTGAGGAACCTGGTATACCTCCGGTACCTGAACCTGTCCTACAACCCCATCAGCACTGTGCAGAAGGGCTCCTTTAAAGACCTCATCCGGCTCCAGGAGCTCCACATTGTGGGCGCTCTCTTGATATCCGTGGAGCCGCAGGCTTTCTCCGGCCTGAGACAAATCCGGCTGCTCAACCTCTCCAGCAACTTTCTCTCCACGCTGGAGGAGAGCACCTTTCACTCCGTCAACACGCTGGAGACACTGCGGGTGGATAGGAACCCCCTGGCCTGCGACTGCCGCCTCCTCTGGATCCTGCAGCGGCGGAAGACGCTCAACTTCGACGGGCAGCAGCCCATGTGCTCCTCGCCCCCTGAAATCCAGGGCAATGCCCTGCGCGACTTCCCGGACTCTGTGCTTTTCGAGTACTTCACCTGCCAGAAGCCCAAGATCCGGGATCGGAAGCTGCAGCACGTGACAGCCCAGGAGGGGCAGTCCGTGTCCTTCCTTTGCCGGGCAGACGGGGAGCCAGACCCCTCCATCGCCTGGGTGTCCCCCCAGCACCGCATGATCACCACCCGCAGCACGGGGCGGGTGACCGTGCTGCCTGGGGGCACCTTGGAGATCCGCTTCGCCCAGGTGCAGGACAGTGGCACCTACATCTGCATCGCCAGCAACGCAGGCGGCAACGACACCTACTTCGCCACCCTGACAGTCAAGGGTCGCCCAGCTGATGGCTCCCGCTACGCAAACCGGACTTTATACCTCAGCGAGTTCAACGACACCTCCCACAATGACACGCAAGTCTTCTTGAAGTTTACGTTGGACCTCAAGACCATCCTGGTCTCCACGGCCATGGGCTGCATCACCTTCCTGGGCGTGGTGCTCTTCTGCTTCCTCCTCCTCTTCGTCTGGAGCCGGGGCCGGGGGCAGCACAAGAACAACTTCTCAGTGGAGTACTCCTTCCGCAAGGTGGACGGTCCCACCACCACCACTGGCCAAGGAGGAGCCAGAAAGTTCAACATGAAGATGATCTGAGCCTCTCCCAGAAGAGAACCGTTGTCTGCTGCCTGGGCCCGGGCACGGCCACGGCGGAACGGGGTCGAAGGTGTGGTGGGAGCACCAGGGACGTCCCAGGGCTGGTGGCGGGACCTCGCAGTGCTGGGACACAGACGGAGACATGGCAGAGGTGCCGTGGGCCAGCAGGGTCAGAACCACATGGACCTTAGGGGCGGGGAGCGATGGCCACGGCTGTCCCAGCCCTGTGGTGAGCCCTTGGGGCACAATGGCTCAGCAGCCGTCGCAGCTCCAGGGGCTCCCGATGTAGCCAACATTTTTGCTACCAACTATGCATTTCTCTTGCCAAGAGATCAGCAGCGTTTGGGCCTGGGAAAAAAAAAACCCTGCTTCTTTTTTTTCCCCCTTTCCCATTTTTTTTAAGAGACTCTCCGGAAAACTTTCCTGGTGGTTGTTTATGGTTCTCTTTTCTTGTTGTTGGTTTTGGGGGGGGGGGGGGGTTGGTCCAATGATATGTTTTTTAATGAATATCCAAGAGAAAAGTCTTCCGGGGCGATGCAGGACTGGGGTGCTGGGGGAGGTTGTGCTGAGTTGGGGGTCTCCCCCAGCCCCTCGGCAAAGCCGGACCCCCTGGGGCACACCTGTGCTGTGATAGCTTCCTGTCGGCAGATTTAAGACGCAGCATCTGCAAATGCGGGTGCCCAGGGATGCTCCTGCACAAGCAATAATAACCCACCCAAGGCCGGGCTCTGAGGAAGTGTCAGCAAGAAAAAAGGAAGAAAAGAAGCAAAATGAGGCCAAGGTCACTAAAACCAGAAGGAGCAGCCCCAGGGTGAGGCAAAGCCCTTTGCATCTGCCCAAGCTGCTGCAGGAGCAGTGAGGGTGAAGGGCTGGGGAGTCGGGATTCGCGAAGGTGCAAAAGGCACTTTTGGGTCCATTTTCTGTGGTTTGCAAAGTCCAAGTCTGCAGGAGAGCGGGAGCTGGCTCGTCCTGCACAGGGCAGCGGTGCAGCCTCAGGAAGGGGAGAAGGGCTCGCAGGAACCAGCTGGGGAACCAGTGGCAGAAGCAGACACAGGGAGAAGGTCCCAGCTGGCACCTCCGTCGTGTCCGCCTGGATCCCGCACCCTCCAGCGCTGATGCCCACGGGTGGGTGTCCCCGGGCTCCCCTCTCAGGGCAGCACTGTATGGGTGGGAGAAGGGGCAGAGCTGGCACAGCTGGAAGGGAAGACCCTGGATGGGACTTAGAGAGGCCAGGGAGCCCATCACTTTCCTCCTCCTCCTCGTCTGCTCCTCCCATGTGCACACGCAGAGGTTGCTGCAGGTCCCACCTCTGTCCCCATTCCAGGGGGAGCATGTCCCCCACCTGGATGCCCCTTCTCCAGCCGGCGGCGCTCAGGCTGGGCACTGGGAGCTGGAGAAGGCGGCTGCCCGTCCCCTGCCCGTCCCCTGCCAGGCATCCCCGGCCCTTTGGGGCTGCGCAGGAGGCAGGAGCTCACCAGGGCTGGGGGCTGGGGCCCCCCCATGATCTTTCCTGCGTGAGGCACAAATTAGAGCAGCTGCTGGGATCATCCCCTGCACCCCGTCCTGCTCTTGCACCCACGGGTGTTGGGTGCCCCCAGCTGAGCCCCAGCAGGGTGGGGGGCGAAGGAGCCGGTGGGTGCAGCACCCAGTCCTCTCCAAGGTGCTCCCGGGGCTGCTCCCCACTGCAGCCGGTCACTGCCAGGATCCAGCCCCCGACCTGGGCGGGGAAGGCTGCCCAGATACCCCCATCCATCCCCTGCCATGACCCCCACCGGTGCCCGTGGCCCCCCGCATGCCCAGTGCCCCCTCGCTCCCCAAGCCGTGCATGCCGTGTCGTGCCAGGGGTCCCACCGGCCTCACCGCGCACCCTTGTTCGGTGGCTGGGGTGGGTTTTTTTACCTGGGAGGGTGGGGGTGGGGGGGTCGGGCACAGACCCTTGCAGCCGGGAGCAAAGGCAGGTTTGGCCAGTGCAGCCCCGGCACAGTTTTATATGTCATGAGCATGTGAAATGTATTTGGGGCGGGGGGAGGGGGGGGGGGGGAAGAGAAAAAAAACGGGACTTTTGTGGCTAGTCTGGTTTGTTCCCCCCTTTTCTTCTCCATGTGCCTCAAATAAGAAAAGCCAAAATCAGCAGACAAAGGTGGAAGCATGGGGCTGGGCAGGACCCGAAAGGGTGGTTGGAGACACTTGCACCACGTGCAGGATTGGTGCCTTTGTGCTCCCAGACCTGCTGCAGCCTGGTGCAAGCCCAGGGGAGTCCCAGGGCTCAGGCAGCCGTTAACACCCCCCCCAGAGCTCTGCTGGGATTTGCAGCCCATCAGCTGGTCATTGCCACCATCAGCCCTGCAAAGCCCTTAATAAACAATGCTAAACCAACTTTCAGAAGGTACTAAAGTCCATATTAATAACTAATAAATGATTAATGCGTATGTGTTAACAAACTGCCACTGCTATTAATCTATTATTAATTATTAATAGAGTGCTTATAAGGATACACTTAAGCTGAAGGGTGCAAAGGCTGCACCTCACCTCCTGCCTGCAGGGCCATTGGAGGGGGGGGTGTTAAAAGGATTCACATGCACACGAGAGTGCACAGACGCACACATGCACGTGCACAGATGTACACACCCAGCGAAACCTCTCTGAGGAGGCTGGAAAACCAGGCACTGGGGATCTGCACCGCAGCTCTCTCCCTGGGGAAACTGAGGCACGGAGGGGCATCACAGTAGGGTCAAGGACAGGAGCCAGCGGCCCTGGGTGGGGGCGCCTCTCTCCTAAGGAAAACTGAAGTGACCCCCTCAGTGCCCTTCCCTGTCCTGGAGCCCCGGGGGACACCCTGGAGGCCATCCCTGCCCTTGGCCAAGCTGCAGTCACCATCCCCATGAGGTGCTCAGCCAGCCTAGTGTCCCCTCGCCCGGCTGGCTGGGGACCATCTGTCCTGGTGCCCCCCAGCAAGGGGGCTGCTACACC
Organism: Falco cherrug; assembly: GCF_023634085.1. NCBI lineage: Eukaryota > Metazoa > Chordata > Aves > Falconiformes > Falconidae > Falco > Falco cherrug. The sequence continues at coordinate 48,051,483 of NC_073700.1, read as the reverse complement.
ACCACCACCCCGAAACCCCCATTTCCCTCTTTCCCAGCTCTGTGGCTGGCCAGCCCCCGTGCCAGTCTGCAGCCCCAGCTTTCCCAGCATGGGAGTGGATTGGGAACTGGGAGCTTGTGGAAGCAAAGCAATGCCTCCATCTGCTGGAGAAAAGGGCCCTGGGCCAGTTCCCAGCCTCTGCACCCCAAAATTCCACACCCCACTGCTCCCCAGGGAGATTCCCGGCACCCACCTCACCAGCACAAAGCAGGGTGCCCCTGGCTGCAGAATAACCGGGGTGCTGCCCGTGCCCTGGGCCTCCTGCAGCCCCTGCAGCCAGGGCAAGAGCTGTAATGGGAGAAAAAGAGGAAACTGGGGCTTTTCTCTCATTTCCTGCATGAAACAAAAATTGCATATTGCATGGCACGAGGGCGCCTGGGAGGTCAAGGGCTGAGGTTACAGTCTGCGCGTGTGCCAAAGGGTCTGGGTGCACCGTGGCCTCGGGGACACCCCTGGGAGCCGTGGCCGAGCCCACCTGCTCCTTTAGCAGCTTTTGGGGAAGAGACTTGCCAGGACGGAAGATGCTGAGAAAGTGGCTGAGGTGGTTTCGGTGCCCGCTGTGCCCAGCCCATGCGCCCACACAAGCCTGGCAGTACCACAGGTATCGCCCTGACCTGCCCCGAGCCAGGCACGGAGCATCCCTGCAGCAGCTATCTACTGAGAGTGATTCTGGGGAAAAACACCCACCAAAAATTAAATACAATTAGAAAAATGCAATTAGGAAAATGCAATTTTCCAGCAGGTGCTTTTAAAGATCGTATTTCTTGCTGTGAAAAGAAACCGATTTCCTTACAAAGTAAAAAGGCTTCAGCAAAGTAAAAACTTCCCTGCATCAGTTCCCCAAATCCCACCCCTGCACAGCTTGGGGTGGGGGGCAAGGGGCTCCACCCCCCCCGGAGCAGAGGCTGCAATTGCCCTCGCTGTCCTGCAGCCGCTCTATCAGACTGGGCCAGGCAGGGGAACCCCCTGACAGATTTGGGGATGCCCGGTGGTTTGCAGAAGCAAATTAGTGTCTGCTTACTAGTCCTGCAGGGCTTAGCGATACCAAAATCATGTCCTTTTTATGGGCTTGGGATGCTTTTAAACTTGGCATTGTCTCCTTTACTATTATAAGATGCACCAAGATATTTGCAGCTAATTCTTCTGCAAAAGGCAATTCCCGCCCACTGCGCCACAGGGCTTGCCCGGGTTCGTACCACCTCGCTCTAGCCTGGTAGGGTCACATTCACTGCATTCATTCTGTAATTTTTATTCATAAAGGTCTCTGGTATATCTTGACGGTAATATTACTAATTAGGCAAAAAAAATATGGATGCTTCTAATAGATTTACTGTTGCTTAAAACAGTTTGTAGCACAGTCATTAACATAAATGACTTACTGGGATGAGGGGCAATATGTACCCTGACCCTGCTGTTGAACACCATCAATAAGCCCAGGATCCTGCTGAATTTTAAATGCTCCATTTATGGTCTATTTTTACAGCATTATAGCCCTAGATGACATGTTGGGGGAGCAACTCGGAGCCTCGCTGTTGGGCTGGGGGGGGGGGGGGGGCGGGCGCAGGGGCAGGCAGCAAAGCAGGCAGCAGCGTGGGAAGCACCGCTCGGGTACCAGCGCGGGCTGTCATTTCCCAAAGTCTTGCACATCCTCCCCGAGCTAGTGCTGGATTCCAGCATGACTCAGTCCCAACACGCATTTTGATCAGCTCTAGCATATGGCCTTGGCACCGCAGAAACGGCCCTCGGCAAGCGCCGCGGGCCAACAGACACAAACCTACCGGCTCGCTTGGCGCTGGGCTGCAAAATACACGGCGAGGAAAGCGGAGGGGTATGGGCTCTTCGCAGAGGGGGGCTTCAGGCTCACAGGCACACACCAAGCCCCAAACCTCCCCCCCCCCCCCCCGCCAAGTCCTGGAGGGGTGCCTGGTCCCACAGGGCTGCATGGTCCAGCTTAAATGGTAGAGATGTGGATGCTTCCACTTTCTTCATGCAAATCCACATCCCCCAAAGCCTGCTCATCCCAGCAGAAATCGCTGAAGCTGGGCTTCCTGAAGAGGGGCTCGCCCACTCCTCCACCCACCATTTGCTAATGGGTACTGTTAGTTATTTGCTAATAATACTAGAAGGAGAAGCTATTAAAATATTTCGAGTTTTAGAGTGTTAAAAGAGAGGCTTTATCCTAGAGGGGACAGGCACCAAAGGGAGCATTTTTTCCTGCGTTGGGTTGCTCTGTGCTCTCAGCCCCTGCAAAGCTCCGAGAGAAAAAAAGTGTTTTCTAACGACCTGTGCAACAGCTGCAGGAAATCCCAGCAAAAACCATCAAAACCAAAGAAATTCCACCCCACCAATCTACCTAGAGTAACACAACCCAGAGAGCAGGGAATTAATTACATAATTTGTGGGGTTTCACTGCGGAAATCCGCCCCCTCCCCCCCTTAACACAGCCGCCATCCAGAAAGCCACCCGGGAGGAAGAGTGTGAAGCCTCCACCAGCGGCTCTGGGGAAGCAAACCCATTGCAACAGGTTGCAGCGAAGGCGATGCAATTGCTGCCGCCACAGCAGGGCAGCGCATGGCTGCAGAGCCACGGTGGGGCTGCTGGGGAGCAAGGCCGCCAGCTTCCTCGAGGCTTGCAAGAAGCAGGTTTTGAAAGAGCATCCTGCGAGCGGGGCTGCAGCAAGCTGGGCGAGGCGATTCCTGGCGGTGCCATGGCCAACGCTGCCAGAGCCTGGAATGGGGAGCGGGAGCCACTGCCGGGGCGGGAGATGGAGCTGGAGCCCTCCTGGCCCCCGCCACTACCAGGGAAAACTCGGAGGTAACAAACTGCTCTGCAAATAGGGCCCAAAGAGGCTCCAGCAAGGCTCCAGCCCCACGCTTTGCACCCCCGCCAGCGGCAGGGCAGTATTCCCTGCTTCCCGGGGGATAACGGGGGCTGGGCTGGGCCGAAGGGGGGGCAGAGCCTGGAGCAGTGCAGCAAGTGATGGCCCAGCAGAAACCGGAGTTTTTAGAGAAAGCCACTGCAGTTTGGGTAGGGTTTGTGACAGCAGGTTTGCACTGAGCCGGGCCAGGATGGGGAAGCGAAACCACAGCCAGGGCTGTGGACCCTCCTGCCCGCTGCTCTCCTCCTTACGGGCTCTCTGCTTGCCCACCCCATGCACAGACCCCCTGTCCTGCCCCCCCAGATCTGGGCTAGGGGTGGCAAAGGCGTTTCCTGCTCTTGTCCCACACCTCTCCTGCACCGCACAATGGTGGCATCCATCGTGTCCTCCTTGCGGCCACCCAACAGGGACCACAGGGCAGGCATGATCCCCCCTGCACCCGTGAACCAGCACCCGTGAAGCCCCTGAGGCAGCTCCCCTCCTCGGGAGCACCCCCAGTGCAGGAACTGGAGTCACTGGGCCACTGAACTCCCTGCCTTCTGCCCCAAAACCACACAGCCAGGGCTCCCCAGGCAACTGCTTCCCCTTTCTCTTTATTCTTCCCCTGAGCCGGCACCGAACGGAGTCCGAGCCCCCTGGGGGGGGCTAGCGCTGACTCCCGGCTCCGTGCAGGGCTCGCTGCAGCAGCCTGGACCTGGGCACCACTGGATTACCTGCCCCCATGCCGGACACCCCGGGGGGGCACTCGCCCCGGCCTTCCGACCCAGCCCTCATCTACAGCAACGTGGGTGAGTGATGCCCCGGCCCCGCTGCCCTCCTGCCCCATCCTGGACAAACCCCACCGCTGTCCCCGTCCTCCTCCCGCAGCACGCGGCCGTCACCCCTCTGGCTGGCGCTGGGCATTGCTTTGGGGCTGCAAATACTCAGCGGGGCAAATAATGTGCCTGTACTCCCACCCTGCTTCATCACCCACTTTTCCCCCCACCCTCCCCCACCCCGCCTCCCAGGGAAGCCTCAGCGCTGCTGTGTCTGTTCCTCCTCCCCAGGAGAGCTGCGGGCCCACCTAGTCCCCCACAAGGCTAGCCGAAGGGAAGGAGCTGGGAGACCCCCCTCTCAGCCTGACCGAAACCCCCTGCCCCCCCCACTGCCAAAAAAGCAGCTCCAGCGAGCGGAGTCCCTCCCGGAGCAGGGGCCATCCCAGCACCATCAGGGCGATCCCACATCATGGGCCAGCAGCATCCTCTACGGCACCCCACCACCCCACCTGCAGCACAAGGAGGCTCCCAGCTCCATCCCGCCACAGGACAGACACTCCTGGGGACCCAAGAAGCCCCTGACCAAGTCCCAAAGCCTGGGAGAACCAGTGGCCTGGAGCAGCCCACAGAAAGCCCCATCGCCCAGCCCGGCGGAGCTGACTTTCAGAACGGCAGACGGGGAGCTGGGGAAGCTCCTGCAGCTCCTGGAAAGCTCGGCTGGGGTGTGCGGGGTGGTGTTGGGGTGCCAGGTGGCCACGCTGACCCGGCTCTCAGCTCGCATCCAGGAGGAGCTCGTGGGGCCGGAGGAGCGGCAGCAGCTGCTGGAGGCAGAGCTGGCAGGGAAGAACTGGGCAACGCTCAGCATCCTGGACCGGGAGCCGTGCTGCGAAAGCGGCGACGCCTGGTATTTCCGAGTGGGCTTCACTTTTGAGCAAAGCCAGCTGGTGTTTGCAGCCAAGGTAAGCAGGGAATTGGGGAAAACACCCCAGGTGGTGCAGAAGAAGCCAGTTCCTGCCACATGGGGGGCTGCAGGGCGGCAGGCAAGCATGAACGGGGAGCGTTGGCTTTTCCACTGGCCCCCGTCACACAGGCACTTCCCCTTTTTCCACCTACTTCTGCATTTGCTAAATGAGGCGGTGCTGCCGGTGCAGGCTGGGGTGACAGCTCCCACGGCTCCAAAGGACACGTCAAGGAGAATGGCACTGCTGAGGGAGGTGACCTGGCAGGTGGTCTCGAGGGGCCAGCAAACACAAAGTAGAGGCTGGAGCAGAGCTGGCTCCTCAGGCAGTGCAGGATGAGACCAGACCCGCCAAAGCAGCTTTGCAGCCCAGCTGGGGGTTACACCCCCTCTTCTTACCCATTTCTCACTCAAAGCCATTCTGATGGGTGCCTGTGGGTTCACAGGGTGCGGGGGGACCCCAGCACCATGCATGGGTCAGACCAGGACCGGTGGCCCTGAGCTGAGGCGGTGGTCTGGCCCAGGACGAGGCACCCTGTGGCTCCATCCCCACGCAGCTAGCCATGTCCTGTCTCCCCTCGTAGGTCCCCAAGCCGTGCTGCACCAGCCTGGGGGTGCAGAACTCCCTCGGAGTGCACTGCAGCATCCAGCGCCTGATCGGCCGCTTCACCGACCACCTCCCTTGGGAGCTGGTGCTCCCGGGAAGCCCCAGGGAGCTGAGTCAGTCCCCTTCCAGAGAGAAGCAAGCCCATCTTGCCACTCGCCCTGTCCTGAAGGTCCTCATTTCTCCTGAGGTTCCCTACCAGACCCTGGCAGACTTTGTAAAGGAATCCCACGGTTTGCACAGGACCAGCCCTGGGCACTACGAACGCCTGGCTTGCCTCCTGCTCCTGCAGGTGTGCATGGGGCTGGAGCATCTCCGAATGCAGAACATGGGGCAGGGAGACCTCTGCCCCAAGAACCTGCTGCTGGTGCAGTGCCCATGCCCTCGCCGGAGCCAGCAAGGCAAGGAGGCATCCCCAAGGCTGTCCCTTCCAAGGCTGCTAATCAGCAGCTTCTTCAAGGTTAAAGACAAGCGAAGACCTTGTTCTACCAGCCAAGAGCAGGACTGGAGCGAGGGGCGCAGTGCACCACCCTCCCCAGTGGCAGATGAGCTGAATGTAGGCATGCTCATCTATGATATTTTGCACGTGGACATCTCTCTGGAGAACACCTTGGGGTTCAGAAGCAACAGACTTCCTGAAATCCCTTCCCTGTCCATCTATTCCACGGGACTCAAGCGTCTGGCCATGCTGCTTCTGCACAGAGATCCTTGCAAGAGGGTCTCCATTGAGCAGGCAAGGAGCATCCTGCAGGTCCTGCTCTGGGGGCCTCGCCAGGAGCTCTTCGCCAGAAGCAAGAAGACCCTCACCCTGCTCCGAAGCTGGGTGGAGGTCAAGAGGGCTCTGCTGCTCCTGAATTTTGCAGAGAATTCAGCTGGGGCAGTGGGGAGCCCTGGCCTTGAGGAGTGGCTGTGCTGCCAGTACTTCAAGGAGGTCACCGAACACACACTCTACCAAGTCACCCAGGCTCTCTACGCTCCTTAAAGGCAAGCTGAAGCTCAGCCACCCAAAAGGTCTCCTCAAAGCCAAGAGCCCGTGAGGACTTGGCCAAATCCACCAGTTCACAGGGAACGCAAGCTGGTCCTGGCTGGGAAAACTGTTTGCAAACCTGAACCCGCTTCCCCCACAGCACATGAATGATGAAGCTGGGATCAAACTCCCACCCATGGCTCCCACAACGCAACGTGTGTTTTTACACTCTCAACCAATTTTTATTTGATTTTGTGAGTCCCGTTTATTGGAGCATCTCAGGAAAGACAGCTGGATGGAAGCCACAGGATCAAGTACCAATTTAGTGGCTGATTATCCCGAGGAAAGTTTATGGGGCTCAGACTTTGCACAAAGCCCCCTCAGACCCCTCCTGCAGCCACGAGGCTTTTGCTGTTTTAAATAACAATGCAAAGCCACACATTATGGTTCACCTTAATGCGTTAGCAAAGGAGAAATACAATAACCCGAACAGCCTGCTCTTTTTAGAAACAATTTGCAGCGTAGGCACAAAAATAAATGACATTTTAAAGGGGGAAATACAGCAGCCACACAGCTTCAATAAAACCCAGAGCTGAGCCTCTTGAATACTGGTCCTTTATGCGCTTCTTTGAGAGCATTACACACCCCACTGATGTATCCAGAGAGAAACACAAAGCCAGACTTCACAAACTTTGGCAGCAATTAGCCAGAACAGCCCTGATGGTGTCTAGTAAATAGCTCAGGTCAGGTTTTGGGTGCTGCATCCCAGGACCAGGCTGCAGGGTCAGTCCCTGGCTGCACCAAGGCAGGGCCCTCGCATCTGCTGCTTGGTGTGGAACAAGATCTGTGCCCTGCTCCCCTAAGCCATGCCGATGCCGAGTGACCATCGCAGTGAAATGCCATGCAAGGCTCTGCTCAGGTCATTTGAATTATTGTTAATTAAGCAATTATTAAGTCACTTGCAGCCAGCACATGACAGCAGCAAGAGCAGCCTCCGTGGGCTGTGCACACAGTGGGATGGATCATCCCGGCCTTGGGCAGCCCCTGTGTGCCCAGGGATGCTGGCAGTGCCACACCGGTCACTGTGGCATAGCTGGATCGGGGAGAATTCCTCCATGGAGTCCCCGAGCTCAAAAATCTGTCAAACCCTAGTAAACTGGAGCTGTGATCCCTCCTGAGATGAAACCACAGAGCAGCACGCTCCCAGCTCCCCCGGCCAGGGGGGTCCTGCCTCCTGCTGAGCTGGGACAGGCAGCAGCCCCATCACCTGGGCTGCAGCAGGGGCCCAGATCCAGCTGAGCCCACAGCCCCTCTGTGTGAGCTGTGTGCAGTGGGGGTCCCTGCCCTCCCGGAGCAGCACCCGAACCCAGCAGCGAGCCTGGATGAGCAAGGAGGGACCAAGCAAGCTCCCCGGCCACACAAACCCCGCCACGGTCACTGCCCAAGCACAGCCAGTCCGCAGAACTGATGTTCAAATCTCAGTATGGGCTTTGGGGCCAAAAACGTGCAGGAGGGGGGTGTCCTGGGGGAGGCCCAGCCCCGCTGTCCCCACCGCCTCCCCTGTAGTATCCCGCGTGGCTACAAGATGGCAGTAAAGCCCGTGGCACAGCAGCAGCTCGTCCAAAGCCACCTTGTGCATCCGACCGGAAAAACAAAGACAAAACCTGCTTCCGCCGGTGCCTGCAGGCTCCCCCCAGCCCCCGGCCGGCACCTCCGAGCACCCCCTGCACCCCTGTTTCTGGTTTTCACCTTGGGTCACCCCCTCCCCCTTCTGCCGGGAGCAGCTCAGAGCACCCAAGGTCACCACAACGTCCACCGGGGTCCACGGCCCTCAAGGCAGGACCACCGACACCTCCAGACTCGCAGGTCCCCGCAGACAGCAGAGCGACGGCATCGCAGAGGAGAACAAGAACTTCTCTCGACAACTTCAGACCTTCGCCAGCCTGTTGAGTGAAGGAGGAACTCCCCAGCATGCCCACCTCCTATTTGCTGGCCTTCAGCACACGGAAACAGCAAGTTCAGTTTTCCAAAAAGAAAAAAAAACAAAAACCCACACCAACAAAACACACACAGAGGAAAAGCACAATTGTATGGGCACAAGAAAATTGGCAGGACACCTGTGGGCAGGAGCCCTGTCGCATTCACAGGAAGGCAGCACCCACGCTGCCAGCAGATGACGGCTGTGCTACCCACCGTACTCCAGGACCCAAGGAGCAGAGCACAGCCCACGCATTAACGAGAGGTTGATATAAATATCTGAAGCCAATTAAACAGACCATCAAGAACATCCACCTTTCACTGCATTGCTAATTTAACAAGAGGCTCTCTGGGAACATGGTACCACCACCTCCAGGTTACTGCACATTGCAGAGCCCACTGCAGGATCTGCTCCCTGCTGCATCTCCGAGAAGGGCATGGCAGGGGTTACATCCTGGTGTATGCCACGTGATGCCGGTACTGCTCATCCCAGAGGATCTGCCGAGGGATGGCCCGTAGGGTGAGCCACAGGCCGCTCACAGACACATTTCAGAGCACACAAAGCTCCTGAAGCCAGGCGCTGCGGGACACCAGGGCCGGCAGAGCATGCACTCATGGTCATGTGCCTGTTTACACCGAGACCCACAGTGTAACAACCCAGTAAAACAACCCATCCCCGGGATTCACAGCTCCAAGGTTTTTATAGAGAAAAAGATTGGTTCTATAGAGGAAAAATTATTTGGCTCAAAAAGTGCCAAAGAAGCCTGCAAAGCAGCAAGCATTCAGTACTGAAAGAACCTGGAATACAATGCTTTAAAGCACAGCTCTTCAGAAACTTACCTCTAGTAACCCCAGCACATCTCATTCAGTCTAGCACTACACAGCAGCCCTTCTCCCTTCTGTTCAGCATCCTGAACACCCAACAGCTGTGCCTGCAGACCCCAGCACCAGGCCCTGCCTGGCACTGCCCCCTCCCCTTACACTCAGACCATAACCCATCCCCCCAGGAGTTCTGGAGGCCACCCAGCCACAACAGGATGCAGCTATGGAAGTGCCACAAGCCTTCTTAGACAACAGGCAAAGAACTTGTCAAGCCATCCCACACACCAACACACACTGACATAACTCTGTTACTAGTATCACTGATACTTCAGGTACCAAAGTTGCACATTAGATACTCAGCCCCTGCAAGCTCCAGGCAGCCATGAGCTGTGCTTCTTGGCATTTCACCTGTAACCTTCCAACACAGGCCCTGAAACACCAATACAGCAGGGATGCAGTGATCCTAAATACCAATGGAAATTGAGAACCTGCTAACTATTTCACCAAAAGCAGGCTTTTACAGGATTGCCGAATTATTTCCAGTCCTGGCAGATCATAGCCGTGAGTTCCAGTCGAGCAAAGAATGACCAACGCCTTTCTGTACCTGCAACTTTAATAGTCGGGGCAGTTCCAGAGCCATCTCTTCAGAGTGCAAGTGTTAAACAGCTTAAACCAGCAATAAAAAGTAAAATATAAATTTTTATTTAGAATTAAAGCAAATACTTCAGTATCACAAACACAATATTAAACTTCAAGAAATATACTGCTAATTTGGAGGGAGCATTTATTTGCACAACCACAACATGCGCACAAATCCAGAAAAAGATGTGGAGTCTGAAATTTTCAACATCTCACCACCAGAGCAGTTGGTCACAATGTTTCATACAGAGATATATACTGTAATAGATGTTGACAAAATTTCTACAGAATCATCTTTATAGACAACATGAAAGCTCTAAGAGGCAAACATTGCAATCTATTCTTCTTCTGATGAGTCTCTTTCAAACGTGTAGGCCATGAAGCAAGCATCTGGTCTCTTGGGGACAAGGGGATGCCCTGGTCTCACAATCTCAAAGCCCAAAAAGCTGAAAGTACGGAGCAATGCAGCTTAAAAAAAAAGCAGAAAACAAGTTTCATCCATCTGACACCGTACAGTCAAACCATCCACCAAACCCAACTTCAAATACTGCATTTGCATCTCTAGAGACAGTGCTATGAGTTAACACCTACCTCTATCATCTCTGTTCTTGTGGAAACAAATGAACACATGATCGACTCGAAGCTGTTCTTCAGCAAACTCCAGAAGAACTGCAAAACTGCAAGACAAATACAAGGTGTTCGATGCAGATGAGCAAGCACTTCCTCCAGAGATTATCAGCAAGGGACTGTGCGCCAATCTGCACATGAAGCCATAGGTGTCAGAGGGCAGTGTTGGAGACACACCAACAGGAGATCCCCAAGCCCTCGGTTTAACTTGAGGGCAGAAACCCAAGCCTTCAGTAACACAGAAAACATGCTTTTCTGTTGTAGCTGAAGGGATGACTGCAGTGACAGACTCTGAACCAGGCTGGTGTTTTAAAACCAGTAACCTGGAAACATCAGCTTGCAATCACTGAACTTTTGGGTGGCTCTGCCCGACAGAACAGGTAGAAGCAGCCCTCAAACCAAGATCACTTAGTTTCAGCTCCTTACAAGACAGCATCAAGTACCTTCATTAGACTTCAATTTTCAAAACAACGGAAGTGAACACCAACAACAGTGAAGTGTTCCACCCTACTGATAGGCCTTCAAGAGAGAGGCAAGTTAAACTGCAGCTTTACTCTACTCACCTGTCTTTGCTCCCTTCAGGCAGAGCACCACTGGGAATTTCTATATAGAGGTTGTTGTTGTTCAGCACTGCTCTCCAACTAATGTGTTTGGCATCTGTAAGCCTTGACTGGACATTCAGAATTCTTGTCCTGTTATTAGATGTTAGTTCTTCTGTTACATTCAGCCGATTATCCTGCAGCAGTAATATGTGCAAAGTTATTTCCAATTCATTTTGGACAAGGGATTAGCTCCCATTGACAGGCTTGAGGCAGAAATGCATCCAAGCTCACCACAGCAAGCTGCTTATTATTATTCATACTCACCGAATAAAATAAATTAGCTGAAAGATTGTGATCCCTCTGACTATTCCCTCGCCCACCTGGGATCTTCAGGGGTGGGTGAGGGACATCAGGAGCACCACCGAGGCCCCGGACCCAGGTTACTACAGCAATTGAAGGGAACCCTGGAACTAGAAAGGCATCACAGTTGGAGAGGCAAAAAGGCAGTGTTAGACAAAGCCCTGTGAATTCTGGGTTTTAAATAGTGATCACATGGTAAGATTTACAAAAACACAAACACAAAAAACCCCCAAACTTAGGCCAAGGGAACTCCTCCCACTGCAACCCAAGCAAGTGGCAAGACAAAGGAACCTCCAGACCAGGGCCAGGAACACTGCCTCAAGCCCAGACCCACAAGGGTCAGAAAGCTACAACTGTGGTATTTTGAGAGAGAAACTGGCTTGGAGATTAAAATACCCTCAGCTTGAAGTGAGCAACGTGTTTTTCTATACCAAGGCACCAGTATGCTTGACCCGACCTCAAGAAACCATTCTGCTATCACACAGGCAAGATCCCATTTTCTCCCCCTCCTTGTTCTCCTAAATTAGCATGAGTATATGGGCCCAGCAAGCTAGGGATCATTTTTCCCTCAGATATATGGCCCTAATTACCTTAGACCTTTGCATCAGCACTCTTAGCTCAAGGTCAGAAAATTACATGAAATAATCTCACAGACGTCACTACCTCAAATGTTTTCACCATGCTCAGATGCAAAATCGCCAGTCTGAACTTTGAGACCACACCTGAAGATCTGAAAACCTACAAGCCTTTCTGCTTAATTCCTCCGAGCAATTTTACACTGCTTCGCAAAGTTCGGTACTTGAGATCAGGAATGTTATCCTCTTAAGATACAAACCATATTTCTTGTAGGCACGCTAAGTTTCACCCCATCCACGTAAGCCTGCTTAACCGAATAAGCCTTCTACTGTAGTAAGAGCAAAGGCTGTGCTGGCTGGCCCCTCCCTCTGCACCATCCTTCACCCTGCAGGCTCACTCTTGAGTTGCGTCATCTCAGCAGATGCAGCAATCGAGGCCCTCAGGGAAATTTTCACAATCGTCCTGTCTGTTGAGTGCCAGCAGCCATTTGCAAATCAGAATAAACATGTACAAAATAATCCACCATTTTGCACAGTTCGTACGAGTTTTGATTTTTTTTTTTTAACGAGCTTGAAACTTGTGATGAATAATCCGCATTAGAAAGGTACTGAACGGCCATATAGGTCAAACATTATATGCTGGAAGGCATTAGTAAGCACAGCAAATGAAAAGTTTTATTTAAAAATTAAAATTTGCACATTCTCAATTAAATGAGTGTTCAATCCATTATTTTAGGCACTTTAAAAGAGAGGTGTTTTTCTTTAGTACTAGCATTAGATGCTTATCTCAAAATGATTGTACAGCTATGCATCGCTGACTACCCTTACAAATAAGCTTTTGAGCCCCCCCTGCAAAAGTGCGCAGCAGCAATCCTTTATATCATTTCACCTTCTACCCAATGAAAGGCTGTACATGATGAAGGGTTGCAATCGAGATTGTATTTTGAGAGTGATGCTTGTGTGCGCTTAGTCCTCTTGGGAAAAAAATAAGTCTTTAAATAGCAATCCAGTATAAAAATGGCTTTCTGAAGATTTCTAAAACTCCTTTCACAGTCCACATACAAGGTCTAACCATGGCTTCCTTGATGCAAGAAGGACTGATGTCCTACACATCCATCACCCTGGACTGGTCACCCTGATTCAGGTATTTTTCTTCCCAGAATCTGTTGGGGTTGTTTAATCTTTTGGTTGAGTTTTAATCTAAGAGCTCTCCTAGCGCTGCTATGCTCTACTTCAGGCTCAGCACCCTCCATTAGTTTTCAGGAACATCTACGATTACATAAGGGGATAACAGCTTGCAATCCCTTGGGATCTTTGCCCAATTTTGAGGGGTGGGGTGTTGCGTCGGACGAAGGCGCCGGGCCCAGCCTCCAGCCCGGCTTTTGTCCCCAGGCCCCCCAGCTCGCTGCCTCGTCCGGGAGGGGCTGGGCCCCGCCGCCCCCCGCCAGGGCCGGTGGGTGCTCTCCGAGGCGTCCCCCCACGGCCGTGACAAGCCCAGGGACGCCGGGCCCCGCCGCGGGCGGCATCTCAGGTGGCACATGGCGGGAGGCAGCCGCCGTCTGAGGCGACTGGGGGGGGGGGGGGGGGGGGGCAGCCCCTTGGGACCGGGGACGGCGACTCACCGGTGCGACCGGCCCGACAGCGGCTAGGCGCGGCCTTGGGCTCTAAAAAAATGTTTTTTTTGGGGGGGGCTCGGTTGGTTTTTTTGACTCACTTCGCCCCCACCCCCCTTGCACTGCGGGGGAGGAGGCCAGGCCACAGCCAAGCGCCGAGGCCGCCCCACCCCCACCCGCCACGGAGCACCCCTCCCCTCCCCCCGGTCACGGGGGAGGCGACCGGCGCTTGAGGGACGAAGAGAAGGAAAAGGAGGATCAGGGAGGGCCCTGAGGGAAAGGGAGGAGGCGACAAGCGCCCAGCGGTGCGAAGGCTGGGGGAGGCCCCGGCCCCTCACCTGCTCTGTCCGGTACTGAGGCTCAGCACAGCGGGCATGATGGTGCTTTTATTCCCCTCTTTCTCTCTAGCGAAGCAGTGACTGTTGAGTATCCGCTGCAGGGAGGATTTCACCATCCGGCCGCTCTGGTCCGAACCCCGAAACCCTCCGCCGCCTCCCGCCGGCCGCTCTCCAGGCGCTGCTACACAAAATGGCAGCGCCGCTGCAGTGGGTCATTATATACCTTTCTTAGGCCACGCCTCCCGTCCAGACCACGCCCCACGGGCCCGGCTGCACCCCCCCACGGGAAACGGCGTCTGTTCGGTGAACGGCCCGGTTGTCCCTTAGAGAATCTCGCTTTCCATTGGTTAAAAGGAGAGGGACGGGAGGATCAGAGAGTTCTTTTTCTATTGGCTGGCAGCATGAGGAGGTTCAAGCATTGGTTAGAAGAGCGTCGGGATGGGGAGAAAGGTAATGGCGGTCTCTGATTGGCCATGCCTGCTGTGGGTGGGCGGGGTCTGGTGGCTTTCGGCCGGGAGGCTTCGGCGCGACGCCGCGGCGCTCACTTCCCTTAGAGCCCGCGGTTCGAGTCCCGTGTCCGCGCCCCCGTCTGGCTGAGGTAAACCGCGGGGGCGGGGAGGGGCCGGGCCCGGGGCCGGTTGCGCGCATGCGCCCGCAGGGGAGGCGTGGGGCGGCGGTGGGGTGGAGAGGGGCTGCGCGGGGCCTGGCGGAGGACGGCGGGCAGGGGGCTCCGGGCGGTCGCGGGGCGGCCGGGACAGCCCACCCGCCAGCGGCGGGGCGGCAGTGGGGCCTCCTGTGGGGCGTAGTAGGCCCGGGGGGGCCATCACCACCCTCCAAGCTTCGTGCAGAGCGTTTGTCGCCTGGTTGCTGAGAGAAACTTTACTTAAAAAAATAGGAAGGAAATCCCCAAAGTGCTGGAGAAGGGCCCTGAAGGGACGGGCTGAAGCTGTGACCCGGTTTTGGGGTGCGAAGGGGGGCTGCGGCCTCGCCACAGAGGCCTCGGTTCCTCCTGGGCCTGCACGTTGGCTGGTGGGCGCAGTACCCTGTGGCCTTGGCTCTGGGGAGCAGGGGACAGCTGGTGACAACCTTCTAACGGCAGAAAGGCTTTGTGCTGCACCTTCCTGAGGGAGGGAATAAATGCTGCTTACACGGCACAAGTTGGTTTGTGTCCCCATAACGCCCAGTCCATTGGGCTCCCCTTGCGGCCTAGCCGGCTGCTGTTCAGCTCCCACAAGGATTTTTGGAAATTTGGGGCTTGGGGACACGGTTGGGTCTTTCTGCAGCCCCACAGCGAGAGCAAAGCTTGTAGGAACGGATGCGAATTTGAACATTGGACACCCCGCTTCTCTTTTGGACAATACTGATGAAAGCACAGGTTCATCTCTTTGGGGCGAGGATCAGTCTTCAAGTTTTGTCTTAAAAGCAGCAGGTGTGTACAGAAGGTAAATAGGTTATCATTACCATGGCAGGAGATCTTTGACTCGGCCATTTCTGAATGTCTCGGCCTGAAAACCAAGTCAGAAGCACATCTCAGAAGTTAGGGCACATCTTAAACAGTGAATCTTATCCTATACAGAAAGAAATCTCAAAACAATGGTTTAAATGATGCTGAATCAAGTTTGCAGTCAGGTATGCATCGTAAATTAAGTGGAAAAAGGTGTTTAGAGAGCCAAAGAAAACTACTAAGGAGACATTGCAATGATTTTCAAGATCGTGGTTTTCTAAAAGAAATTTTCTTAAAAAACAATTGTAGATGGCTGTATTTGTTTTTTCACCATTCAACTTGAGCTGTGACATGCCTATTTTATTGCCTTCAGGTACTGTAGCTGCATCTGGGCATTTTTTATTTTTTAGGGGTTTTATTTTGCTTATTATTATTTGCTTTAAAATATTCCCATCCAGGAGCTCTGAGCACATGGATAGTCCACTGACGGGTTCCACTTTGCACAAGGACCTGTGTCTAAATCCCCACCCACCTTCTGTGTCCTGAAACTGTTCTGATGGACTGTGATGGAACAAAGTGTATTGCCAAAAGAGAACACTGTCTGTTCTACGGCTCAGTTGAGAAGCCGAGCCTGGCCAGCAGCCAGCCACTAGTCTGGGAGTCACAGTGAGAGGTACGAGAGCAAAATGCTTTTCCTGCTGCAGGTATCTGCGCTTAGCTGCCAGCACACAGCATCACTGAGACATTAGTGCTTGCTTTCACCTCGCTCTCCAGATTTGGCTCTTGATTTATGGAGGGGAAGCTGACTGCCATTTAATGCATTACCCAGAGACCAACTGGAAACAATGGGATAGCTGCAATTCAGGAATATCCGGACCAAATGAAGCACATCAGAGAAGATTTAGCAATTCATGTGTTGTGTGTTATTTTCCTGATGGGGGAATGGACATGTTAGTTGATGGAAGGACTGCCTTAGCATTTTGTGATAGGTTTCATTATTTCTAATAATGGCATTTATTATTTATGTAGTAATCCGACTGTAATTTCTTATAATGGCACTGTGTTAGAGGACATCATCTTTGCAGCTGCTTTCCTCTTTACTGTGGCACTGGAAACAGCTTTGCCCTTTGGATACCTGTCATCTCAATGGGCCATCATTCCATTTTGCAGTTGAGTGACCCGATTAACGCTGTGCTGCTCCATAGTCTGCAAAAAGCCTGATCAACCTGTTCTGGGTTTGTACATTAAATATCATGTGGGATTAGTTCCAGCTGCAGTTTTGCTGAGATAGCCTGACTTCCAGTTTAGCAGTAACAGTGATTCATAAATCATCACAGAGAAGCCTCTGACTCACAATTTCAGGATTACCAGCTGAGGCAGTTTGAGGTGTTGCCATCTCCAGCTGTTTTTTACTGCTGGTTTGCCATATCCATGGCAGAGTAGGCAGAAGTAACTATGTGTCAGTGCCTCAGTTGCTCCAGCTGCGTTCCTAGGTTGGCATTGTAGTCCAAACCCGTCTCAGTCTCTGGTATTATCCGATACACTGGACAGTGAACCCTCACAGGTGACGTGTGAGCATCCGTTCCTACTTGCCCACGTCTGCTGTGGCATGGTATCTTTTAACACAGAGGCAAAATGGACAATTGAAAATAGAGAAGCTCATTCATCGAAGTCCTGAGGCTCCAGTTCATCCCAAATCCTATGCTGGTGTCAGCAAATACACTGTCAAAGGCCCCCTCATTCCACTGGCTCCCAGATACCACAGCCTTCTCATCTCCAAAAAATGGGTGTTTCAAAGGACCAGCATAGTCCCTAAAGCAGGAGATGCAGCAGGGAGCTTATGAGTTCTCTCCTGAACTGCTTACTGAACGCCTCAGAGGAGAACAAGCAGCGAGTCCCAGTTGCTCTGTGTTCTTAACACAAGCAGGTCATAGCAATTAGGCTGTATGAAACGACCTGGGAAAATATCTTGTACAGTCTGTGTTACTCAATAACCAGACCTGTTATTGGAGAAAGTACAGAAGAAGCCACACAACTGAACCCCGCATTAGGAATCTAAGCTGAAATTATTTCAGGTTAAGGAAAGCCAAGGAATTTAATTCTCTAGAATTACCTTTTTTAGCTTGTTTCAGCATGCTTTTCAGCCTATTTTAACAAAAGAGGTCTCAAACATCGGTCAAAATCACCAGTAAGTGATTCTTTGTCGATCTTTTTTATAGTTTTTACTTTCTGAAAGTTACTAGATTGGAAGAAGAGTTTATGCCAGCACAGGAATAAGTTAGTCAAAATCAAAACTGCTATCTGATGTAAACAGATGTTAGAGCAAGAAACGGGCAAGTAACTGAATCTTCTTCATTTTGTGTTTTCAGGTTTGCCAGTATTTGTGATCAATTGACATGAAACTAGTGCTTACAAAGATGCACAGGACCCAAAACACTCATAAGACTTGCCGGTTCTGAAATCCTGCATATTGATACTGTAGTTGTATCACATCTTTTATTTTGAGAAAGAAAGACGAACTGTTCCATTGTTTAGGTGATTAAAACATAACTAAATAACACAGCTGCAGATATTGGTGCTTCTGTGTGTTTTTCTGCCACTGAGGAGGCTATTGGAGAGTTGGCTGCTGCAGCCTTCGTTGAAGCAGCTCCTGCGTTCATGTTCTAGAGGAGTCACAGAGCTCCAATGCAGGTGAATGGGGAAAAAATTATATTTAACACGTAGCAGAACACCCCATGTGTTTTCTGCTTAGCTGCATCATGCTGTCGTAGCTCTTGAATGTGTAAATAGATGTTTATGACATTTAGCAGCATCATGGGAATTAATTCATCTCTGATTTGCTGACTAGGGAAGTACAACAGAAAGAAAAACATAAGCTGTCTTTTAAAGCATTTGCAGGCCTAACATAGCATTACACACTTAGTAAACCCCCCCCCCAAATGGTTTAAAAAAAAATTAATTGAGCCAGACTGTAAAATCAAGTCATTCTGATTGCCTTTTCTCTCTGTTTCAACTCCAAGAAGACTCTACTTGTTCTTAGTTTTAAGAGTTACCTAGAGGTGTAGCCAAACACCAAAACAGGACAGAAACTGTGGCAGAGATGTCCATCGTGACCTGTGTTCACAGAAATCATCATGTGTGATGACTCCTCTACCTTATAATTTAGCCAGTTTCAGTCCCAGAATAATTTAAGTGTTCATTTTGGTCAGGTCTGTGCGGGGAGGAAGTACAGCAAAAGCTTGTGAGGTCTTTATCAAAACACCAGGCAGTGTTATTTCTAAACTTTTAAAGACCCATAGTTTCTAAGTCTTATAAAGCAGGGCTCTTCAGTCCACCCATCTCCTCCCTTAGAACTTCTGGTTCATTTCCTTACAAGTAACAGTTAACTACCCATTGTCTAATTTTAAATGCTCCCCCACTAAAAATGCTCTTTGGTGTGTTAGAATCTATTCTGATCTTTGTGGGACATGTAATTAGAACACTTTTTCTAGCTGGAAAACTCTCCTCGTTTTCATTGTCATCCATGCAAGAATTATTTGATTTGAAGGTCAGGTTTTCTGCAGACCCACTTGTGCTGGAAGGAGATTCTGCATGCCACTGCCAAATTAAACCGGAATTCTTAGATGTTTACCAGCACAGGGAAGAATTTCTTTTCCAAGGTCTTTGTGAGATATTGAAGTAGAAGAAAGCAGTCACTAGTTCATCCGGCCAACAAATGTCAGCACTTCTTACCAATGAAACTTTGGATCTCTGCTTTCTCACTTAAAAACAGCTGGTATGAAGAGGACTATATATTGAATGCAGATGAGGTAACAGATGCTTAAAATGCTTTAAAGTCTCATTATCTGATCTAGGGGTGTAATCCAGCATAGTGCTGGTCACCTCATAAGTGCTGAATTGTTTTCTTTTAAGTTTGCAGAATCAAATTTACCAGGCATTGCTGTTCAGTTTCCATGTAAAAATAATGTGGGTGTGAGGGGAGAAGTTTGAAGGGACAACAGGAAATATAGTCAGCTAGAGAGCGGGTTAGCCAACAGCAAGAGACAGAAGACGCGGTCAGAGGGTGGCACCTTAAGATTTCTGGGGCAAGAAGTGTGCTTGAGCAGTTTGTTGTTATGGTTCCGTAATTTAAGAATAATGTTTCACAAGCTTGATTTTTGTGTTGATTTTTCTCTGGGTGTTGCTGCCCATTAATGAACAAATAAATGGTCATGAGGAATTCAGAGGTAGTTACAAAACAATGAAGTGGAAGACACTGCAACATCCTCCCTTCCACAATGCATTATTCTGTTTCATTTAGATTGGGCCAGATGCAGCTCACATATCCATCCCCTCTGCCTCTGCTCCTCCTCCCCAAGTTAATGAGAAGTGTTTAAGGTCTGGTTCCCGCAAAGGGTGTAATGCCACAGAGGGGAGTCCTACTCTGAGACGAGATCGAGCACTTTCCAGAGCCAAGTCCTGAGAAAACAAGTCCCCCTGCCATCACGCCGTGATTTGCATTTTGGTGTGCAGCAGCTTTCTGGAATTCTTTCGCGAATATTTTCATTCTCTGCTACCTCTTTCCCTCAGTTGCTTGATGGAGCCTTTGTGTGGTGGATTTATTTGTTCACGTTTCTTTGCTGGATAGGCCACTTTTCACAGCCTCTGTGTTGGGAAGGCGAGCTGGACGGCATAGCTTGTTTTCCTTCAGTTCCTATTGTGCTTGGATCAGGCAGCCTTAGAGATGAGGAAGTGCACAGTACAGCTCAGCTTTTGTAACTCGTAATTTCATTTGGAAATGTTACCAAAACAAATAGATGCCAGCAGGATGAGCGTTAAGACCTGTGCAGAATCTGCTCTGTCAGAAACTAGTTCAGTGTCAGTTTTGCCTGCCTAAACATTTCACCCAGCAGCTCATTAAAATGGATATATTCAAAGACTTTCCCCCTCGATTAGATCATTCCTGTGATAAGAGCATTAACGAGCATATTTTCGCATAAATAAAATTAATGAGCCTCAAGGGCAGGGGAGGTTATTTAGCCTGCAATAAGTTGTACCCCACACTCGTCCTTTAGAAAGTAAGGGAACCCGTTCGCCCCTTTGCTGTAGCTGAGAACAAGCCCACAAATGGCCTTTGACCAGCAGAATTGGCAAAGTGGGATTTCTTCCAGCTGTATGTGCAGCACACTGCTTTATTTTGGGTATAATCCCCGTCAATTCAGCACTTAGCAAAGTCGCTGGCCAGAGCTCACCGGCGCTGTGCTAACAGCCGGGGCAGCCCTTGGGGTGCCGCAGGAGGACTGGGGAGGTCCAGCCCCAGTAGCTTTTGGCAGGCTGTTTATTTGAGCTGTGTGCAGCCTTGTGCTTTCTGCCCATGAGCTATCCGTGTTTGAACCAATATTTACTCATGGCTCTGTGTACTGAGATCGTCAGCAATCCCTCCAAGTGAAAGTGGAGCTGGAACCAGTCATCAGGCCAGCTTAGTACCTCGGGTTGTTTACATATTTTTAAAAAATACTCTTGAATTTCAGGCTGGTGAAAGGTGGCAGCTTGACAGCTGTGGTGAGCCTTTACCCACACAGCAGGTAGAGCAATGGCAGCGCAAGCTTCCCCTGCAGCATATCCTCTCCAACGTGCCCACCCACCATGCCTCTGCAGCCAGAAAAACCCCTCTGAGCTGCAAGTGGGTAGCAGACCCCCAACCTGTGCAGACCTTGGTGTCTCCCCACTGCTTGCCCTGTAAGCAACAAGCCAAAATCCAAAGATAACTCGCGCTATCACGATGTCTATAAGGGATTGACAGCAAACTGCTATCAAATAAGCCACCAAGCTGCCAACACACTTAGGAGTGGAGGATTTAAAATGAAGGCAGTTCTATTTCATTACTAGAATCTTCCTGTTTTCCTGAAGGTTTTTATTTATGAAGCTGTTCTAGGTACAAATTAACTTACCCTGTCTCCAGTTTGTTATTAACTCTAGAAGAAGCTGAGATTTGAAGGGTTCATTGCTTACCCTGCTGGAAAGGCATGAGCCGGTACAAAGGACTTCCAATGTTTTGCCGCTGTGCTCCTGGGAGCATCGCGATGCCTGTCCCAGTGTTTCCAAAGTAACCAGGCATTAGGGGAGCTGTTTATTCCCGCATGTCCTGCTGTGCGTAAACCCAGCAATCTCAGGCAGATACCCTAACTTGACCCACGGAGCTTCCCACTGCAGAGGCAGGGTAGCCTAATTGTTGGGGAGTGCAAAAGTGCACCTCCATGCAGAGCGGAGCATGTGCTTGTAATTCTTAATAAGGCCAACAGATATCCTATGGTGTGAGAAGATAAAAAGGTGGCATAAGGAAGGCAAGAAACCTTGAAATTACTGTTCAGGATTGCACCGATGACCTAGTTAGTCTGATTTCCTGCTTACAGTGATTTTTACCCAGTACTTCAGATGACAATGTGAAAACCTACTGCTTCAGAGGTGTATGCAAAGAAAGGGAGCAGCTGTGACTGCAGACAATAAACTGTTTGGAAAGGAGTTAAAAATTGGTCTGGAAATTTGGGGTTTGGGTATTTTAGCTACTGAAGCTGTTACTTCTGTTCCTCTGAACATCTGATCCCCATATAAATGTTCGTCCTTTCTTGGGTGAGAGAGTTTTGCTTTTGGATTGTCTAGTGGGTATGTCTTTTCAAATCACAATGCAGATTGTAACGGTGCTGTGCCTTCCTGGTGCTTCCCCAGACTTTTGTCCTACAGCACATTAATTTCTTAGCTCACAGTTCCTTATTCTCCGTGATGCTTCCATGTTTGTTTGGCTTCACACACAGACATATCTTCGATCTCTGACAGCCAGCTGTCTGGCAGCAGTGGAAGCCAAAGATTGTGTACTACCCAATTGGGCAGTCTCAGCCCATCTTCAGATTCATTGAGTTCATTAGGGAGGAAAATGTAATCAGCTATCCTTCAAGGAACAGGATGTGACAGGAAGCAATGAGAGTCAGCCGGTCAGTCCTTAATAGCTGTTAGAACAATGTGCACAGTACGGCAGCTCTGTAGTTCTGCTAAATCAAGTCACAGGCTTAATGGGCTAGAGCATGCACATTAAAACTGATCCCTGCAGAGATCGGTGTGTCGCAGCAGCAGCAGATCCTACCCCATCTCTGTGACCACTGAATTCATTAGACAGGGAAAATAGGATCTGTGTTTTACAAGTTTAAGCTTCCAGTGCTGCCTCTCGCGCTCCCTTTGGAGGCTGTGACTTACTGCGCTTGTGTCACTGTGGGTTGGGAAACTGAGGCAGCGAGAAAGGACCAGCCTCAGGCTGTACAGAGGCAGAGCTGAGAGTGGGAGCTGAAGAGGTCTGGTGCCTCTGCTCCCTACAGGCTGTCTCCTCCGACCTCAAATCCTACAGAAAATGGGCTGGGGGATTTAGGTCGCTAAGTCTCCTCAACGTACCTTTGAAATAAGCAAAATGTTCTCTTGAACCTAAATTATCTGCCCTTATCCTATCTCAACTCTCATTGATAATCCTCTTTGTTGCCTTTAAAAACATTTATGGGAGATTATTCTTTGGCAATGATAGTCATGTTTAATTCTCTTTCCTATTATACTGGGCTTTCCTTTCAATGGTGTCCTAATATCTTGCCATTTGGTATTTGTTAGGTTTATGTATTGTGGTTTTAAGATTTTAAGTAGGTATGGTAACTGGATACTTTTCCCCATAAACTGTTACAGAGGTGGCTTCAAGATACCAATGTATACGAAACTTTTTTTTTTTTTAATTGTTCTCATGGTGATGTTGATTGACATGACCACTACCCTGGGCCTCTGCATGGTTCTCACCACCATCGCTGCAGCTTCTGTCTTTGTCAAGCAACACCAGCACGATGGCACTGAAATTCTGCTTGTTTGCATCATTACTCTCTGTGTCCCTGGGACTTTTAAAACGCTTTGAATTTTAATGAAAAATCTTCCCTGAGTCTGGCATGCAAAGCAATGCAAATAAAATTTAATAATATATAAGGCTTGATTAAGCCTTTATCGTTCCAGTTCAGACTAATACCACAGGCTGAGGCTGAGAGCGAGGGGTTCAGACCTGCTTTAGGACTGTCATCTCCAGGTCGCTGTGGGACGTGGAGGGCCCACTGGGTTTGTGCTGGCAACTAGCAGCAATTCTGTATCCAGCCTTGAACGTAACTGATCAGAGAAAACCATGTTGTCTTCATCTTGGTGCTGAGCTGTGTATCACAGATGATACCAGTTGCCATTGCAGAAGGCCATATAACCCATGCTCCTGCCCCAGGAAAGGATCAGCTTTTTGGGAATCATTCCTGACAGATGTGTCTAACCTGTTCATAAAACCCTTCAGTGACAGAGGTGCCAATGTTTCCCTAGGCAATCTCTTCCAATGCTTTTCTGTCTTTACTACTACAAAGTATTTGGGCTTTTCCCCCTTAAATTCATGACTGCTATTCATTGTTCTGTTACCATGGGCAAGCAGACAGTTTCTCTTCAGCGTCTCCTCATTGTATTCATACAGGACACATTCAAACTCTTTTCCTTTGGCCAAAATAGTTCTCACAGCGGTTCTGATGAGACCTTTTTTTCCATGACCTCCACGTATAACAGCTGTGATACATTTGTTTGGAGGAAACTGCAAAATTAGGAAAAATAAGCTGTTCTTAATTTTCCTTGAAAATAAGCTATTGTTACAGCTCTCCAAGATCTGTGCTCATTAGAGTCCTCTAAAAAGCTACCAGTCTCAAGGCACCCGCAATCCAAGGGAAGTCAGCTCATGTGTCTGCTTGGATTGACTTTCCTTCTGGGAAGATTTTGAGCTCTTGACACAGCTTTATGGAGGCATTGAGCACTGGGACTTCCCCATGCTGCAAGGTTTAGCTTCCCAGTTTCAGACTGGGGGGGGAGGGGGGGAATGTCTTTCCTGATGGAGGCATAAGGCTGGGAGAGACCTTCTGAGTCAAATCCAGACCTGCTGACCATGCATGGTCCTAGGATCGCATTCATAAAGGTACAGTGTGCCACCCTCACAGCCTCCAGCGTGTCCCCTGCAAGGTCACTCCACGAGCTGCGTGCTCAGAGTTATGAAGCTCTTTTTTAATCCCAGTTATATTTATTTGTATCCATTTTTTTCCCAGTTGGTTTCATGCCAACATTGTCTTTATGCTGCCGTAGACATCTCAACTCTCTTTTGGATGCTTTTATGTGTAGCAATCCTACCCTTTCTGGCCTTCGTAAGGCTGAGCAAACTGAAGTTGTCTTCTGTAAAAGCTTCTTTTCTCCTTGTTATGCTTCTTGCCAAAGAAATATTTCAGCCATCCAAAATCTTTCCCACATAAGGTATACGTAAAGCATCTCTCCATGACCACCTAAGTGCCATCGCCTCTTAGGTAAAACCCAACTATTTATAAATGCATTTGCTGGATACTGGAAAAAAAGAGCTAAAAAAGCACACACAGCCAAGCAGAACAGGGAGTGAAAAACTGCCGGGGGGGCGGTAATTGGACGAGGATGTTAGAGCTTAGGCTGTTGTGCTTCATGAAAGGGCTGTTGGAGTCTCAGCACTGGATCCTGTGATTCATTTGGGTCCCTGCTTTGATGTTTTGTTGAAAGCTGCTTTCAGTGGTCTGGCAAAGGGATACAAACCGGCATTGGGCTGAACTGCTGGCTCAGTGGTATCTAGGTGGAAGGAGGCTGGCAAAACCTTACTCTGCACCACAAAAATGTTACTTAGAGATCTCCCACCAGGAGTCTGGTCCTGAGTCTGTTTAGCTCCTATGTGCTGCTGTTTGATAACAAAGATATATTTTTTTTTAATGGTGAAAACTGGTGGCTTTTTATCTTTCTTCACACTCAGAGCTAGACGTTCTCTTGACATGGTTGCCTTAATACCGGTGATGTTGCCCCTTCAGCCCTGCGTGCTCCCAGGGAGCAGCAGGTGTCAGAGGGTGGTGGGTTTGCTGGGCAGCGCTCAGGGAAGAGGTGCCAAAAGGGGCTCAGAAACAACGCTGCAACTTGATGTGCAAGAGCAGTGAAGCTGCCAGCTACACACTTGCACCGCCCTACAGGTCCTGGAGGTGGACATTTAAAAGCCGTTTTAGTTGCGGAAGCTTGGGGCTCTTATTTTGGGCAGATCTGTGCTATGAAAACCAGTCATGCTTTTCACAGCCACGTGTAGGTTTGACACCTGGGCAGGTGACATCTGAGGGCTCAGACCCCATTCTTCTTCCTCATGAGGGGGCTGCAGGTGATGCTCAGAGCCAGGGAACTCCTTGCCAGGGACTGAAGTATGTTCTTCCATCTGAAAGGAGCGGAGATGGGTAGGGAATCAGGGACAAAGAGGAAAAAGGATCACAGGAAGACTTTGCTCGCCTTGGGGATCTCCCTGCTGGGCCCCTTCGGAGCTCAGGCTCCACTCCTCAGTCTCATGCCCCCAGCCCCAGCGGTGTTCAGCCCCCTTTGGGCTGTGCTGTGGGGAGACAGGGCTGAGGATGCCCACATCCCCTTGCTTCCCTCTTAAAGCCTCTCAGTACAAACACGGTAACAGCATCCGACCTCAGCACAAGCACACACTCTTCTCGCCGGGAGCAATCCTGCTGCTGCCTGGTGTTTGAACGGAGGATGGGGAAGGTGGCCTCCCATCCTTGTAGGGCAGTTGGAAACCCTGTGTGAGTGGAGGGGCTGGTTCCCAGGAGAAGCCAGGCTGGCAGCATCAGGCTGAAGAAAGCACTGCTGCAAAGAGATGTGGCCACCTTCCTTCCCCAACCTGCCATCTGCATGCAGAAGCAACGGTGCCATGCCAGCAGCATTGAGCTGTGCTTCCCCCTAAACCCACATGTTTATTTTCTCTGTCAAAGCTGCAGTGTCCCCTCTCCCGTCCCCAAACCAGTCAACGTACCTGGGCATGGTTGTGGCAGCGCCAGGTCTGAGTAAGGGGTGACTCAGAGCTGGGTTCAGCCATCCCCTGCCCGCACAGGGAGAGGAGCTGGAGCGGGTCCCACCTCGTGGTGTTAGCATCTCTTTTCCCACTCCTCTTCCCCGTCGTCACCCCGCACCTCGTCTCCTCACCACCGGCGGGTGGAGCAAGACTAAACTGGTCTCTGCATGCATATCGCCTTTGTCTGGTGTGGATGAACATAAACTGCTGGAGGGAAGCATTTTAACGATGAAAACCATGCAGGGCTCAATTGTTCCCTGCATACATGGAAAATTACTCCTGCTCGCTCTCCCCTTTGCTTGAGCAGCTCCAAAACCTGCTTGTAAGGGAAGGTGAGAAGGAGGGAGGTGTATGTGCCTTTGGGGTCAGATCTGCTGCTTTTTTTTCTCCCCCTGCCTCTAAATGATTTATTCTGAAAGACTCTCGCCTTTGTGTCATTGGGAAAAACACACAGCAATCAGAAAGCATTTTGGGGCCAGCCATTTAAATGTCACTGGAAAAAGAATAGAAAGAAATGAATCGCCAACATCCCAGCAATGCGGCCCCATCCCCCATCCCTCCCTCCCCTTCCCATCTGGCACAAGCAAAAACAGATGGGAGAGGTGGCCACAGCAGGGCTGCGGTGGAGGGTGCTGGTCCCACGGCCCACAGGGGCTATGGTCCATCACTGCCAGTCCTGGGCACCCACCAGGCACCAGTTCCCCTGTGAGCTTCCCTGGACAGAGCAGTGGGTAGGGGAGTGGGCAGGACAGGGGGCACACACTTGGGCCTGGGGTGATGGGCTGGGGCTGCCAGTCACCACCTTGCAAACCTGCCCCAGGAGCTCTGTGGGTCCATCCATCCATCCCCTCCACAGCTCTCATCCTTCGGGGCTGACCAGGCGCCCTCTTCCTGCCTCTTCCCCCTGGATTTGCTTTGCCATGGTGTTCCATTTTCAGACTCTGCCTGGTTTACCTGAATTTCTGGCTTGTTTGCTCACCCATGACCTTGATTCTTTTCCTTCCCTCTGTTGTATTTTCCCCCTTCCTCCACTCCCTGTGCTGCCCAGCTTTCCTCTTTATCTCCTGCTCTCGCTCTCATTACGTTTCCTTTGTGGTCCTGATGACAATGTTCTCAGGTGTAAGGAAAGGAAAATCCCAGTGATACATGGCTGCAAGGTATTCATTAGCAATCAAGGCTGACTTTTTTTAATTCCCTGTGCAAATCATGCCTTCCCTCACCACTCTGCATTTCCCCTACCCTATCCCCAGAGCTGTGAGACGCTGGCCCTGGATTTATCCCCAAAAACCAGCAAAGATGGGAGCACATGTTGCAGGTCAGCTGAGCAATCACAGCTGTAGCCCATCACAAGTGATGAGCGCCCAAAGGAGGAAGGCAGTGGCATGAATGATGTATTGTGAAAGGGATTAAGCTAAATAAATGGAAATTATAGGCTGGGTGTCGAGGATGATTTCTGCTTGTGGGATGTGGCAAGCAGTGGATAGTATCTTAAGATGAGAAGGAGAAAAAGCTGTTGTTTGGATGCTGGAAGCTGAACTGAACAAAGCTCTGGAAGATACTGTTGTACGGTTGGGGCTGGTGGATTTGGGGTTAAACTTTGCGACAAAAATGCAAAGTACTTTAGTAAACTCACCTAGGATCTTCTACAATCCATCTTAGTGAATTTCTTTACCTTTCTGTGATGTGGGGAGAACAGCAAATATTATTCCCTCTATTTACAGAAAGGGAAGCTGCAACACTGCGAGGTGGTGGGATTGTCCCCGGTCAGAGCCCACAGCAGCTCCAGCCTCAGTGCTCGGCCTCCACCAGCCGGTGGCTCTGCCCCAGACCCTCCTGCATGATTTTCTCCAGTCTGTGTACTTCAGCCCCATCCTGCTGATGCAATGTGCTGCCCTGACAGGCTGATCTCTCACCTGCAGTGTGAGCTGGTGCTTATCTTCATACATTCCCTTTGCATAGGTATTCCTGGCACCTGCAACACTTTTTGCACCTAAGAGCCTTGGGTTGGGCTTTTTTGCATATATTTTTGCCTTTTCAATTTGTTTTCTTCTGCTTTGAAATCCCTCTTGTGCACCTGGTGTGTCTCTGAAATGTGGTGAGAGCCTTCTTCCCAAGGTGGGGATGGGGCAGGAGGCAGGCTGGTTCTCATCCTAGGTATTTAGCCGCCTGGGGCTGCCTGTGGGATGCTTCAGGGATGTGACATGAGCCACCTGATTGCCATTGCAGTTCCTTTCACTCTCTAGTATTCGAATTCAGGTTTGTTGCAAAATCCTGATTCCTACAGCAACCAAGAGAAGGGAGGGAGCTGGAGGCATCTCCTTGTACAGTCAGGGAGCTGCTCCTGTCGTTCCCCTCTATTTGTTCACTTTTTTCCCCCCCACCAAGACCTTGATCTTTCAGCTTTCTCTGCACTGCCCAGGCCTGGACAGGACAGCAGGGAGCAATATTTAAAGCATTTGTGAAACTGCAGCTGAACTCTAGTAGCTCTGCGCTGACCTCCTCTCCCTTCTTGGTTTTGAATTCTTCACCTCCCTCTTCCACATAAGTGGAGAGCTGCTCTATTTAGGGCCTGGTGGACACCCCATCAAAGGCGTCTCCAGCAGCAGGTTTCTGTGGCTCTTAGGTATTGCTCAGGGTCCCGATGCAGTGGCTTGCTCATGGTTGCTAAAAAGACACCGGAAAGATGATGCAGGGAGGCAGGGCTGGAGCCAAGCTCGTCTTAGGTGTGGCTCCTAAGTCAGGCTCTTCTGCAAGCAATTGCTCACTGCAGCCTCCCCGCTGCCTTCCCCACAAACCCAGCAGCCTCTCCCTTCTTGGTATTGGAAATTATTTCACTCAGAAATACAGAACCATGAAACTGAGGTCATGGGACCAGTTAGTTACGTGAAGGGAAGCAATCCCACAGCATTTTTTCCATATGAATAATACTGAGAATCCCTTTTTGGGCACACGTTGCATCCCGCCGTGGGCATGGTTACACCGAGAGGCATGCACAGGGCAAGAAAGCTGGAGCTCCAGGGAAACTGGAGAAACGTTCCCTGGCAGTGGGTGGGGTGCAGGCGGGTGGTACTGGTGTAAATCCAAAGTAATTCTATCAGTTTCACTGGAGTTAGACCAGAAGTTATGCCCATGTCACTGACATGGCAGCCTTGACGGTTTGACATCTAGGGTTAGAAGACTGAAGGACATGTGTAATTTAAGCCAACAGAGAATTTCATGGCTGTGTAAGACCAGCAACCTTCGTGCCAGGAGACAGAAACCGGGGCAGTAGCAAAACGAGCAGCTGGAACAGGGTATAGGTTAGATCCTCCCGTCCTGCGCTGCCCAGGAGTTTATTCACTGTTTTCTTGCTACACCTCCGCCGCCTTCTCAATTAGTTTGTAAATCACCCTCCCTTCACACAGCCGTTGTATCCCAATTTGGCAGAAGTTACACAACTTTGCTGGTTATGCCATTTTCTGGCCTGTTTATGTCCCGTAAATTAAGTCAGTGATGAGCTTGGCATGGGATCTGGAAGTTTTTCACAGCAGGATCAGTTTCTTCCCTTTAATTAAACATTACAGGTTCCTCACGAATCCTCATGCTGGATTAAGGCTTTTATGAAAAGGCTTAACAGAGTAATTTATGGGAAATCTGTTTTGATGTGCAGATCTGGGCCTGGCTTCTAACCTTGGACACAATTGCAAAGCTCCTGTAAATCATCTGACTTCGCTGGATTTGCATCTACCCTGTGACTGCAAGGCAGCGAGCACAGCCCAGCTGAGCAGGCGTGTGGCGCTGCGGCTGGCCAGCCACCTTGCTCAACTTGGGCTCTCGAGTCTAATAACGTGGACCCTTCCTCCAGGCAGGTTTTTAAACCCTTTTCCAAAGTATGTCTTCACTTGGCTCCTGCTGTCCCATGGCAATGAGATCCATGACTGCCTTACACGTCTGTGCAGGAGACCTTTGCTGGTTTTCAACCTGTCGCTTGCTAATTGCATCTGGGAGCCCAGTTTTTGTGCTTTGTGAATTGGAGAGTAACTGCTCCCTCGCTGGAGCTCTCTCAGGGTTTTGTTGCTCTTCCAAGCTGACATTTTCCTCTCTTTAGCCTTTCCTCACGTGGAAGCTCTGCTGTGTGCACCGTTTGCTCCCACACCCAGCCCTTTTTCTTGCTTATCTGTGTCATCTCAGGGGTGACCAGAGCTGCTAGAAGCAGTCAAGATGTGGGTGCACAGGGGAATCCTGAAAACACAGGATGGATTTTTCTAGCATCATCTCTGCACCACGCGCAGTAATTCCCTAGGATGCCTTTTTACTGTCATAGGCCCTGAGCTGACATTTGCACAGTTAATCCACAGTGACTCGAAGATCTCTGAGCAGCCTTAGCTCATTTGCAGCCTGTTATTGCAGATGGGTTATGGCTCTTTAAATAACCAAAGTGTACGTGGTCCTGCTGTCTGGCACCCCACACCTCTTTCTAATAACTGTAGAAAGCACTGAGCAGCGACAGATAAAGAGAAAGAAGGATAAATGTCCCAGGGCTGGATGGTTTTCCTTTTTGAGTGGAAGAGGGAGAGGCAGGTCCCAACGTCTGTGCACGGGCAGGCAGAGCTCTGCCCTACGGGGCCCGTGTCGGCTCGTGAGCCTGCACCCCAGCTAGGGCACCCTGCTTGTCCCTACCCAGGGACGTGAGGGGCGGATGGCGGGCAAAGGACAGAAATCGGTAGGAAAGCTCCTCCGGTTCCTCTGGGCACAGCAGAAGTCATCCCATGTGATGGTTTGAGCAACACCAAATTTCAGCTGCTGTCCTGGTGCCTTGTCCCACACACCAGCATAATGCTCTGGTCCAGAGACAAGTCATAGAATCACAGAACGGTTTGGGTTGGAAGGGACCTTAAAGATCATCTTGTTCCAACCCATGGGCAGGGACACCTCCCACCAGCACGGGTTGCTCCGAGCCCCGTCCTACCTGCCTTTGAACACTGCCAGGGATGGGGCATCCACAGCTGCTCTGGGCAGCCTCTGCCAGCACCTCGCCGCCCGCACAGTAGAGAATTTCTTCCTAATATCTCATCTAAATCTACCCTCTTCCAGCTTAAAGCCGTCACCCCTTGTTTTACCACTACATGCCCTTGTAAAAAGCCCCTCCCCAGCTTTCTTGTCAGCCCCTTTAGGTACTGGAAACTGCTCTAAGGTCTCCCCGGAGCCTTCTCTTCTCCAGGCTGAACAACCCCAACTCTCTCAGCCTGTCTCCATGGGAGAGGTGCTCCAGCCCTCTGACCATCTTCGTGGCCTCCTCTGGACTCGTTCCAACAGGTCCATGTCCTTCTTATGTCAGGGTCCTCAGAGCTGGTTGCAATACTACAGGTAGAGTCACATGAGAGCTGAGTAGAGGGAGAGAATCCCCTCCCTTGACCTGCTGGCCACGCTGCTTTTGATGCAGCCCGGGATACAGCTGGCTTTCTGGGCTGCAACCACATGTTGCCAGCTTCTCATCAACCAGGTTCTTCTCCGCAGGGCTGCTCTCAATTCATCCTCAGCCCAGCCTGTATTTGTGCTTGGGATTGCCCCAACCATGTTCAGGACCTTGTACTTGGCCTTGTTGAACTTCATGAGGTTTGCGTGGGCCCACTTCTCAAGCCTGTCAAGGTCCCTCTGGATGGCATCCCTTCCCTCTGGCGTGTCAACCACACCACACAGCTTGGTGTTGTTGGCAAACTTGCTGATGGTGGACTTGATCCCGCTGTCCATGTTGCCAACAGAGATGTTAAACAGCGCCGGTCCCAGCACTAGCCCCTGAGGAACGCCACTCGTCACTGGTCTCCACTTGGACATCCAGCCACTGACCACAACTCTTTGAGTGCAACCATCCAGCCAATTCCTTAACAGCCAAGTGATCCATCCATCAAATCCATGTCTCTCCAGTTTGGAGACAAGTCAGGTCACATACTGCTAGGGTAGGATGGTTTTAGACAGCTCACTGCTCTCATCGAGCACAAGGTGCCACAGGCTGTGCTCTTAGAGGAGTGTCTGAAAGTTGTTTTTAATAGGAAAAAAAACCCCAAACAACAACAACAAAACAAAAGCCAAATCTCTTTGCAATGTTAGCTTATGTAAAACATCTGCTTGGCAGAGACCACTGCATGTCCAATCCCGACGTGAGCATCAGATCATTTCCATCCCTTTTACACATGAGGTTTTTTGCCCGTTATTCCCACTGCTCTGCCTACTTAGTCCTATTTATAGAGCCCTTTTCATTGGAGTCTCTAGGCTTTTAACCTTTATTCTTGGAAAATTATTCACTTCTTGGACCTGCCATGGAGCAATTACTCACCAACGCTCCTCCCCAGCCTGACGTTAAAAGAAATTCCCACGAGGCGGCCCAGAGCTTCAAACCTCCCTGCAGCCAAACCCCGGCTCTGCCTTGCGCTGTGACCTGTCTCGGCTTGTCCCGCAGTTCTCAGCCTGGCTCTGTTGTTCATTCACCTGCAGAAATGGTTTGCTGCCTTTGATGCTTCTCTGATGAGATCATTCACCTCTGAGTACAAGAGCAAAACACTCCAAATGGGATTTTGGCGCGGGCTAATTAGTTTCTCTGGGCTTCTTCCTCATTCTCTTGCTCATCACCTGCTGGGCCACCACAGGTTCTGTCTCTGGTCCTTGTCACTGTAGGACAGAAGAGCCCAGTGGTGACCATAGAGCAAATTGGGGGTGGCTGGTCCCCCATCTGGGGACAGCTTCTGTGGGCATGAAAGCAGGGGAGCTGCCTCTTCCCTGCACCCCCCCCCCCAACCCCCCAACATTTCTATAGCACCCTCCTTGCGTTATGTAGAGTGGGACATAGCCAGCGGGTTGTTAGACTGTTGGCTGTCGTGGTGTGGAGGATCCATCCAACCCTGCAAGAGGCTGATGGGGATGGAGAGGGCTCGCATCCCTGAAAGGGCAGAGGTAGTTGAAGGAGAGGTGTCTTGTGCTCTTCTTGCTTTTGCTGTTAAAATCCCTGGATGGCTAGAATACGAAATCAGCTGCATCACTGCAGACACCTGAGGCCGGCTTGGAGACCGTGCTGTGCTGGTGAGACCTGGCTCCTTCCTGAGATGCAGAGGCCTCAGCCTGGCAAACGTGCTGTGCTGCTGGTGCCTGAGATGCCTGCAGCATTTCCTATGGAAAGAAAACCCTTGTGGTTCTGAGTGGCTAATTTGGGGCCTAACTTGGGGCTTGAGGAGGAAATTCTTTCAGGGTGTTGTTTGCATTTCACTGGAACGAAAGAAAAAAAATAGCAAAAGGACTCAGCTGGCTTTGCTTTCGTACCTCCCAGCATGAAGTAGGCTGGGCGCATGTGTGGCGAGGAGGAGGGTTGGGAACTGATGAAACTATGGGTAGTCGTGTTTAAACGTTTGTCTTGGGGCTGTGTTGCAAGCGTGCAATGAGCTTCACTCGTGCCCCTGAGACACCACTCGAGGGCAGCCACGCTTCAAAGTCAAATGCCTGCCCCAGAGCTGGGAAAGGACAAGGCAATTCCTGCCCTTCCAGCTGCTGTGCCTGGGTTTTCTTCCCAGGATGGAGCCTACAGGTGGTCCTTTCGTTGGGATGTACGAGTGGTCCTTTGAGGAGTCCCTAGACAAGAGGTGGAAGGGTACAGCTGGGGAGCAGAGCCTGGCTGGTGAGGGATGCTGAGCACGTTGCTGCTGGGAAAAAGCTGTGGAGCAGCTCATCTCCTGCTCTTCTGCCCACTCATGCGCTAGTGTTGCCATTTTATAATAATTCCATCATCACTTTAAATAACTGTTACTACCAGACCCTGCAGGCTCCTGCCTCAGGTGCTCGCTGGCTGCGCATGCAAGCAAACATCAGCACGCTGCCATTTCCCGTGCGTGTCTCTGCATCTACCTGCCCAGTCCTGGGGCGCATTTCATTACTTTGTGCCTTTTTGCCAAGAAATACCAGACTGGTGTCGTAGACGATCATGGGAACTAATTCAGTCTGTGCCAGACTCTGCTGCTGTGATCCAAGGTATGATCATGGAGGGCTATGTCCTGCCCCAAAATACGGCACAGGCTGCTGAAACTGGACTGTGAGAGTGAGGTGGTTTGGTTTCTTCAGGAGAGAAAAGAGAAGGGTCAGTAGTCAGAACAAGCCTCAGTACTGACATCACCATGTGGTGTTGGTGAGAAAACAGCATAAAAAACAGGGCAGAGCTCCAGACTGAATGAATCCACCCAGCTGGAGGTACTTGTCTGAGTCCCCTTAAAGACCTTCCCCCGGCCAGGTGGGCAGGAGTTTGCTCCGTTCCAGGAGCCCACTTTCAGTCAAGGTTCATTCTTGAGTCTTCAGCTCTGTCCTTCATTAAAAAATTCCACCTAAGCTTATATTAATTATGGCAAGTTGTGATTGCAGCCTGGCTTTTCCAGGACATTTGCTTTCTTCTAGTGATGGCAGGGAGCTGTGAACAAACATCAGTCCTAAAGACAGGCCTTTTTGATGCCAGAGAACCAGAGCTCTGTAATTTTCTTGTAAATCCAGCATAACGCCAAGGATTCAGAGAAGCTGCCTTGGATTTACACCGGCAGCACTCCTCCTGGCCTGGAACCCAATGTCTCGAGCAAAGTGTTTGCAATTCAGCAAAGCCCTTGCAGGCTGTGGGTATTAACAGTGACCCATGAGCATGAAGTCCAGCGACATCTCTCCCCTTAGTGCCGCACGGATGGGCTCTGCGCAAGCTCCCGGCCACGGGTGCTGAAAGTGAAGCGACGCTCTGGGAAGGCTTTTGTGTTTGTGCTGCGGGGTGGAGGGGAAATTTAATTGCTTGGCTGCTGACCATCAGCTCCAGCCAAAAGCACGCTGGCTCCAGTGTGGCAGAGCAGGGTGCTAGCTTCACGGGCTCCGGGTGCCTGGTGGCGTGGGGTCAGCAGAAGCCAGCTTGAGGGCAAGGGGGGATGCTCTGTTCTCTGTCTGTCTCCATCCGCCTGTCCTTTGCTTCAGCCAGCCACAGCCACGGGTTTCTTGTAGTTTGGTCATGGCTGTGGGGAGTCTCAAGCCTTATTTGAAATACAAATCTGGTTGTGTGCTGTTTGAGCAGGACATAGTTTAGGAACGCATGACTAGCAGGGTCATTTTGGGAAAGGACTAGAAAACATTAAAGATCATGAGCTTTGATGTCTTCAAATTTAGCCCAGGAGGATGGGAGCAGAGAGCCCTACAGCTCCTACAGGAACTGCAAGCAGGGCAGATGCAAATAATTATATATTTGCCTTGTTGCAGTGGAATTGCCTGTGCTGGTCAAAACCGGGTCTGCAGGATGGTGTTAAGGATGGTGGGTATAAAGGAGAGAAAACTGAATAATTAACAATGTGTTTTGGGAAAGGGAGTTTGCTGCTATTTTAAGGCCTAAATGGTTGGGTTCTTGCTTGTTACTACTACATAATATATGTCATTTGGCATTACTTTATCCAAGTAGGGAGAGGGAGAGCTGGAGCAGGAGGGAGCTTCACTCAGAAACCTTTTCCCCAGGTCCCAGCTTCTTCTGTGCCGCTTATAATTGAGTAGTTTGAAAAGCAGCTAAAATTATGCAGAAGGAAAGTCATCATCAAAGTTTCCAAACCTCAGAGAGATGACAAAACACATCCATGATGATCCCAGCAAGTGCCTTACAGGGGCAAGCAGCACCAGAGCAGACAGTCCTGGTCCTGTCAAGAGCGGGATTTTTGTTAAGAAAGCAGAACCCAAACCTCTCCAGCCTTCCTCTACTGTCACAAGGAAACCAAGAAATACATGGTGTGAGACAGGGAGGAGATGTACAAAACTTTTGCCTTTGGTTTCTGAAGTCTGCTGAATTTTAATTTGGGAATTTCTTGTCTGATAACAAAGAGAGAAATGGGGAACCGGGGAGGGGGAGGCACTGGGAAACTGGGGAACCCCAGCTGAGGGTCTGGGATGGGTTCAGAAATTCCTGCTATTTTTGCTGTCGCTGCAGCACTTTCTGCTGTACTTTGAGGTGGGCTTTGTACTTTTATGACCCTCCTAACCCTAAAGACCTGAAGTCTTCGTGGGGCACCTCCTCCCCTGCCACGTCGCAGAGCTGGTGCGAGGGTGCTGGGGCTGAGCACCCTCCCTGCCATCCCGCAGCCCAGCGGGGCTGTGAGCATCCCCCCGGCCATGGCAGAGGGACAAAAAGGTGTTTCTCTAGAAACAGCCTGATTGCTTTTGAAATGGCTGCGCAGTCCCACTGGGGCTTTGCAGTGTTATTAATGGTGTCAGGGCAACCTGGAGCCCTGGGAAAGGTGCTAAAACCAGCAGGACTTGCTCTCCGGAGGGATGCCATCATCCCAGAGAGCCTGGCTGCTGTGAGGAGCAGAGAACAGCCCCTCGCACAAGGCAGCTCTGGCAGCAGAGACCTGTCGCTCCCGATGCCTTGTGTTGTTTGCAGGGCACCTGCCTGGAGCAGAGGGAAGCGGCTCCTTCGCTGGCTGTGATTTGGAAAGGGAGGAACGGGTCAGCATCTGCAGCCCCCGTGGTGCCAGCGTGGCGGGGCCAGACCTCATGGGATAGAGGCACTAACAAACTGGCTGCTGCCCTCCCACAGGAAAGTCAAAAAGGGAAGATTTGTGATAGCTGGGATATTATTCCCAGGCTGTGCCAGCACCCCTTACCCAAAGCTTCGCTTTCCCCTTAATCAATTTGTGCCTCACTCTCCCCTGACGTGGCTATTTCAGACTGATAGAGCCACAGCCCCCAGCAGTGGCCCTTCAAGGGACAAACATCAGGGCCACTTTCCCCATTCCCAATTGGCACTTCCAAGGACAGTTCGTTTGAAATGTCGTGTTCAAACACAATTGCATGCTTGTATTCTCCTCGGAGGTACGAACAGCTGTAAATCTTCAAAGAGAATAATGATTAGCCCTAAGCGGCGCTGGGCTGTGAGAAAACGGATCATGGAACAATTACTGAAAGCAGCCGAGACTAAAAGTAGCATTTAATGGGATCCAGCATCTTCTGTTCCCGCTGACCTGAATGCTGCTCCTTCTGCCAGGCAAAGGGAGCGAAAACCTCTGAGATTTGTAAGTCGGAGTATTTAGGTCACACGTGGATTAGAGTGTGATCAGATTGGCTTTAATGTAGAGCTGCTCTGAATACCTATAGATCTTATAGCGCTGAGGGATCAATGCTTCCAACAGCTTTTAGCAAGGGGATGGGGTGAGCCTGGGGAAAGGCGCTCCCTCCGGCAGCACTGCGGTGTTCTGTGCTGGCTGCCAGCAGCATGGTGGGTTACGGGTGTTACTCACCCGTGCGCAATCCTGGCTGCTGCGCTGAGTGGTGGGGCCAGGAGCCTTCCCTCTGGGTGGGATCGCTGCCCGCGGCACATCCCTGCGCTGTGCTCATCCCTGCTCAGACACTGATGTCACGGTGAAGGAGGAGGTGTGGGGCAAAGGGGCTTCCTGCACCCCCTCTGTTGCCTCTTCTGCCCTTCGCAGAGACCTGACGAGCTCATTTCATTTTAGAGCAAATCCGCACAGCTCTTGACCAGTTATGAATGCATTCGATGTGGTGGTTTCTGCCCCTACCAGCCTGATCTCTTGTCACGGTGCTGAGTGGCCCAAGCTCCAGCCAGTCATGGGACTGAGGTCTGTAACTGGACCATGGTAACCTGCATGTAACTGGACCCAGGACCTGAGGGCAGGATCATGGCTACTCCTTGTCCTGCTTAGCTCTGCCAAGCTGAGGCCTGTCCCCAGCACAATTCCTCCATCGCTCTGAACAATGATGAGACAACCCGGACCTTGAATGCAATTGGGATGCTGCTGCCAGGTGGGTCCAGCACGACCACTGCGCTGTACCTGGACGGACGGCTGGCGAGCTCTAGCTCAGGGCTGCAAAGCCAAAGGTGACATGGGAGAGTGTTTCCCTGACAGATGTGATCACCTTTGCTGTCCTTGCCCAGACGGATGTGTTCAGCTGGTGCTTGGTCTGTAGCATCAGGCTCCTGAAGACCCCATGGTGGTGTGTCCTCCCAGCCTGGTCCATAGGCAGGATGTCCCCTTGCCTTTAAACAAAGACTGACAGTGTTCCTGGCTTGCCATCCCACCAGGCTCACCCATGGCTAAAAGCTCAGGGTAAGAAGAAGGTCCTGAAAGATGCTGCAAGCTGTGATTTGTTAAACCAAGGGCTGGCTGAGACAGTACCTGTCCTGCAGTGCTCCCTTCTCCCTCTCCAGTTCCAGACCCTGTCAGACCCTCGCCCCAGGAGAGGGGGCAGAAGATACCCTTGGCTATGTTCTCCTGGCTAACCAAACCGCTGAGGCTGTGAGGAAGGGCCCAGGCCTGAGCTCTCGCAGCAGTTCTCTGCTATCAGATGCTTTCTACGAGCTGAACAAGCAGGGCTGGGACCTGCAAGCAGCCAGCCAGGGCATTGCACCAGGGCAGCGGAGCCTGTGCAGGTATCAGCTCTGGGTATCGGCTCGTGCAGAGGATGCTCCGTCTCTCTTGCTGGCTCCCTCCAACACGGGCAGTGTTACCCACCCCCACTGCAGTGCCTGGTGGCGTGAAGCCACAGGAACATCCAGCTTCCAGAATGCTCCGGGCTTTCAATTAGCTGCACCTCCGCAAGGAGATGGCTCAGCTCAACGTATCTAAAATCTCCCGTGGTGACAGATCGTGATTTGACAGGAGAAGCACAGCTGGCAGAAAGAAGACATCTCTTCGCTTCCTGTAACTTCCTGAGAGCTTCATAATAGCGCCAGCACTCGTAAAGGTCTGTGGTTCTTGCAATCATGCAGAAAAATAATCTCCCCGGCTGACGCTGATGTGTTGCTACCTCGGGGTAAGGAGGCAGCAGCTGTGTTTCAGCACACAGACATTGCACAACTGTGGAGGATGGGAAGAGCTGATGTATGCTGGATCCAACTGAAAGAGGAACTTTGGGTCAGCAGAATATTGTTGTCAGTGCTGGGACGTGGCCAGGTTGCTATGGGGACACCGATGCCTTTAGGTTTCTGATCGTGCAAGGAATCAGGATGCTTTTTCACCTGATTTCCCTGAGAAATCCTGTTTCCGTGATCCTCTTTTCCAGCCGCCAGCTCTGCTCCCCACTCCGATCACATCTCAGCCCGGTGGCAGTGTCCAACCACATCTGAGGGAAGGGTGGAGGGCTCCAAGACACGAGGCACCTACAACAAGCCCGTGCAATGCCTGGCCTGAGTGCCGTGTTCATCTCCAGCAGGTATTTGGTGCTGACAGCTGCTAGGCAGCGCATTGCGGCTCAGCCGGCAGCAGGACGGCACTCACCTGTGTAGCCCCAGATCAGCCAGCACCCACTGCCACCCGCACCTGCGCAAAGGGACAGTGCCAGTGTGGAGGTGATGGTCCAGCTGGAGCAGAGACCAGCCTTCAGAGCTCTGCTTTGCCCAGCGGACTTGGGCTTAGCAGACAACATCCAAATTCCTGTCTTTAAAATCAGGTCAAGAGCCCAGCCCTGCCTGCATGAGGGTTGGTGGATAAATACTTCAGGGGCTGGAAGGGTTTTGATTCCCCGGCCTTGGGAACCCAGTTGGGTGGGTCTGGTGGATCCAGGGATGAAATCTGGAGGAAAGAACTGCAGCCAGCCCAGTGAGCCAGCGGGTTTGGGCCAAGAGCTGAGGCAGCAGGAAACCCACCTGCACCCCCAGCTCAAGCATCTGCCTCCCCTCGTACTTGTGGCAGGAGCAGATGAAGTCTGGCCAGGGCTGCCATAGCAGTAGGGGCTCTGGGGAGAGGGGGAATTGCACAGAGAAAAGCAAAATACATCCCCAGAACTAACCAGTGCCGAAAATAATCAGT
This sequence comes from Falco cherrug, assembly GCF_023634085.1. NCBI lineage: Eukaryota > Metazoa > Chordata > Aves > Falconiformes > Falconidae > Falco > Falco cherrug. Next base: position 48,011,637 of record NC_073700.1, on the reverse strand, counting down.
GACTAATTTTATGTCTTTATGATTGCCTTTTAACTGCAAGTTATTAAAGATGGGGAGAAAGAAGATTATGTCCTGGTGGGAGGATAAATGAGCGTTGCCATAGAAGCAAGGGGATGCTGCAGCACAACTCAGTCCATCTGGATCACAAACCATGAAGCCACGGCAGAGCCTTGGGGGCAGCCGGCACACTGCGGACGGAGGCGCACCCATGTGAATCTGAGGCAAGCTGACAGCCTGGGAAGTCAGAGAAGACAGATTTGTGTTGTCAAGCCAAAGCCAGGGAGTCAATATTTAGCCCAGGCATGGAGCACAGCCTGTGTGCAGCCGGGCCCGTGTCCATCACGCGGCTTGACTGGCCTCCTGAGCTCTTCCTCCAGTGGCTTTCTCTCTGCCTGGTCTCACAGCCAGATTGTGTTTACCCCCCTCCCCCGAGCTAACCCCATCCCAGAGACGCTTTTATCAGTCTCAGGGCAAGGGAGAAGCCAGGATTTGAGGGGTTCAAATGATTAGGAAAGAATTTGCCTCTGGGAATCTCTTTCCTCCATCTGCCTGGGATAAATTGTCTGATGGAGATGGAGGCTTTGCAGCTCGGTGGAGAACTGCTCAGAGCTAAACATGTAGAGGCAAAAATGCTCATGGTCCCTCCACAGAGCAGGAATTGGGTGTTGAAAGGTCCTGGAAAGGGTGAGGAGGGACAAAATGGGAGTTTTGCCTGAGCTCTGTGTGTGCAGACGTTGCCTGTTCAGCCTCTGGTTCTTTCCTGGGAGGACCAGCTCGCCCACGGGAGGCAGGAGCAAGCTTGCGAACCTGAAAGCACCATGGGAAACATGATTAACTGGGAGAAGAAGAGATTTTTATTCGACCTATTTATGATTCTCTGCTTTCATTACGTCCCTATAAAGTAAACGTGCCTTGCCAGTTAACAGCTCTGACCTTACTGGAGCGGGACTAAAACTGAGAAAACTACCCTTGGCCTGTGTGCCCGCAGCCGTGGCGTGCTGGGGGGGCTGTGTTTACAGCTCCATCCCTTCCTCCATCTGCATTCAGCTTCTGCAGCACTTTATTTATACCACAGCAGGGTTTGCGGCGTGCTCAGTCCTGTCTCTGCCAAAGAGGGGAAATCCCTGCCCTGGAAAGCAGACGACTGTTCCTGAGTTCATTTGCTGGATAGCCCTAAAGCAGGCCCACGACCCAGTCTTGCTGGGTGTCCGGAGCCCTGGATGAAAGGCTGAGTCCCCTCCGGGCTGCCAGTGCCCAGTTTATTCTTCCTTTAGATGTTGCAGTCAGAGACCTTTCAGACCTCTGCTAAAGAAAAATGTCAGACACGAAGCGGCACAGTTTCAGGGTTCTTTTGTTAAACTTGAAGCCTTTCAGAAGTGGCTCTCTGTAAGAGAGATGTCCTCAAAGCAGGATGCCTCCAAGATGTGCTGGGCTGGTACCAGCCACAGCTGCAGCACGTCCCCTGGGACAGGCGCTTCTGCTCGAGGCTGTACCTGCCCATGCTGAGCTGGGCGCTCTGGATAACCTTGCACAGGCAGGTCCAGAGCCCAGTGCTCATTTTCAGCTCCCCAAATGAGAGATGCTTCATCTCCTGGCTACCTCCTGTGAGCAGAAAGCTGCAGTGAGGACCACATCCCTCCACGCCTCCCCAAGATGTGGCTGTGGCAGCGCTCCTGGGGACCTGGCTGCAGGAGCAGGTACCATGGGGAAATCAAAGGGCTCGGAGGGCAAAGGATCTACTCTAAACACTGGCAAAAAATGGTTTTCACTGGGGTTGTTTAAGCACTGATGGTCCTGCGGGATTGCTCCTCCTCAGCCCTGCATCACCTTCTTAACCATGCTTGCTCAGCCCCTCTGCATCCCTGGCCTTCGTGTCCATCCCCCAGCTAGGTCACAGACCCCAGCTTGGGGACCAAACGTCCCCTTCTCCCCAATTTGTGCTCATGGGGCGGGGGGGATCTCAGAGGGACAAGCCGTGTCCATAGCTGCATCCCCTTGTGCCCGCCCTGCTAGGGCAGCCCCTGCTTTCGGTGCCTGGGGCTAAACTGCCTTTTCTGGGGCTGGAGCACGGGTGCTCTGGCCCCTGGTGATTGGGTGCTATTTTGCTCCGGCACGGTTCGGCAGCTGTTGCTGTATATTACCCCGGAGAGCTGGAGCCAGCTGGGGGGCTGGAGGCAAGGCAGCGGTGGTCGAGCCCCAGGTATGACTTTCTGTGGCTTTTAACCCTTTCAGCTGGATGCGGGGCAGCCCACGGGCACAGCCCCTGAGGCAGCACTCAGCTCGCTGCTGGGCAGCCCTGGATCAGGGGCCACGGGGCCTGTCCCAGCGCTGCCATGCGAGCATGCACAGGGAGAGCCGGGCAGGCAAGGGGACTATTTTTGGAAGTTTCTTCGATGTGAGTCAGCGGTAGAGGCGATCTCAGGAGCTTGTGCAGGAAAAATCCCAGCGGCAGCACAGCAGAACCGTTTATTTGTTGGGTGTCTGCAATTTTGCGTGTTTAAGAGAGGATCTAGTGTGTGGAGCATGCATCTGAGGGAGCACAGGCAATGCCAGGGAGGGGATGGATGGGTCAAGTGGTTGTACGGGAGCTCTCCTGTGCCAGAGACGGTGTGAATTAAGAGCTGGAGCTTGGGGCTGTGGGTTACCAGCCCTGCTGTAGGCAAAATGTCCCTGGCATCGGTGGCCATCCCTGCCCTGCTTGGCCTGGACAGTGGCTGTGTGCTTGGTACGTCGGTGCCTGAGCTGGTCTGATGGGAACGGGCCCCAGGAAGCCCGTTCTGCAGGTGACACAACCCATCCTGGCTGGGAATGAGGGTCCCGCATGGGCTGTAGAGCCCTGAAATGCATCTGCCTCTTGCTGTGGCACAGACCCCCATCTCCCATCTTGAGGGGAGCAGACCCAGACCCAGAGCTGGTCAGCTCTGGGACCGAATCAACGCCCTGGGGCGCTTGGCACTGGGAGGATGGCTGCCTGCCTGGTCGCGGTGTGGCTGTCACAGAGCCCTGCAGCCAGCCTGGCAAAGCCTGGCAGTGCTCCCAGGGGCTGGAGGCAGTTTGGGCTCCTCCGTCCAGGTGACCCCCAAGGGATGGAGGTGTGGGAACAGCCCAGCACCCCACGATGGGGAGCTGAGCTCAGCCGAGGACTGGGGACCACAGCGAGGATGTGGTGGGATGGCCGTGTGCTGCAGGACACTGCCACCCAGCACCGGTGCTGCTGCCTGCCAACCGCCCAGCGCTTTTTTTTATCCCTCTTGGTTTAGTGAGAGTCCCTCGAAGAGACATGGCAGCAGGTCCCTGTGAGGCATCGGAGAAAGACTTGGGATCCCCCGAGGCCACCGACGAGCTGCCCGGGTGGGCGGGGAGCACTCAGAGGCAGCCGAGGAAGGACAGGAGAAAAGGTACCTTGTCCTCTCCGTGAGCCGGCAGCCAGGAGGTGCCGGCTGTGGCTGTGGCCATGCCAGCACTGCTGCCGTGGTGCTTGAGGCCCCACAGGAGAGGGCACAGCATGGCAGGGATGGGTCTTGGTGGCACCGTGAAGTCACAGGGCAACGAGGGGCCACCCCGTGGGGGCATCAGCCATGGCCAGGGTAAAGAAGAACAGAGGCTCGCGCTCTCCTCCATCTTCCTTGCGCTCATCTTTGCTCAAAAAAGCCATGAATAGCTGTGTAGCTTAAAAGCACAAGAAGCACTTGGGGGGAAAATGCTTTAAGGAAAATTTCTCAATCATTGTGCTTTCCTTGGGGTTGGGAACCCCCCTGGCCAACTGCGAGTCCTGGAGCAGCTCCTTCACTTCCCAGCAGAGAAAGGACCATACTCACCATCACTGAAACAAAATCGAAGACTTTTTTATTTCCTCTTGAATGCAAGGACCTTTCAGACCACAGTTCCCTGGCCAAAAGGTTTCCTCTTACTTATTTGTTTTGCTTCGACTATTATGTCTTAGATGTCATCCTTGGAATTGCTATTTTTTCTCAGCGTTCATTCTGCCACTGGGTGAAAGTAAACTAAATCCAGCTCAAAGGGGGCAAAAATTCCTTCTTCTGGTGAGGGCTTGCAAGGATGTGGTATCCAGATCCCAGCAGTGCGAGGGCTGCGCTCAGAGGGGCTGAGAGGGCTGAGGCCACGTGCTATTGAGACCTTGGTGCATCCTCACCCCCGTAACAAACCCCCAGACCCAGGGGCAAAGAAACCCCCAGGGAGCCCGAGGAGCCCGGCATGCTCCCCAGCCTTTCATTGCATCGAACTGCTTCAGGGCCTTGGGGACTCTCCGATTTTCTCTCCCATTTCACATCTGGGAAAAGCCCTGAGAGTCATCCCTGAGCTTCACACTTCTCTGGGGTGGCTTGAGGTCTTCTTTGAGGTCTGGTTGCTCCACAGTACCCAGAACTCATCTGGCTCTCTAGGCTATGGCATGAGCTGCCTCCAGCCTTCCAGCCTCCAACGCCGCATTTTCGGGGTGTCTGTGTGCACCCTGGGCTATTTGTCCCCCCATGCGCCTTGGCAGAGAAGTCACCATCCCCCTCAGCTGCAGACCCCCAGGATACCTGGGATGGTGCCGTTTTGGGTCTCAGCAGCCCCAGGCCTGCACATGCTCCTGTTACACCCCAGCCTTGCCAGCTGCTGCCGCGATGGCCGGGGGGCTTTTTGCTTGTCGTCTGAAACCTCTTTCCACAGGTGACCCGGCCACACTAAGGGGGAAACGTGGCCATGATGTCCCCGCTTTGCAGGCTGGTGGGTGGCAGCAGGAAGGCTACGTGCCCCCAGCCCCTGGCAATTCCCACCTCCCTGAATTCGCCACCTAATGCACTGCACTGTGCTTGTCTTTAACAGATGCCAACACGCCGGTGAGCAGCGACGGGGAGAGCAGCAGAGCCCATGTAAGTGTGCAGCAGCCCAGCACTGGGGGTGCATGGGGGGTCCCTGGGGGTGGGGGCTGTCCCACAGCAGTATTCAGCCCAGGAGGGCTCTGTGGGGTGTTGCAGCACGTCCACCCTGGGGGAGCTGAGGGCCGCATCCTTCAGCTGTTGCTGTCACTGATCCGTGCAGGTGGGCAGCTCTCCCTTGTGGCACCAATCCGGTGGCACTGACACAAGCCAGCAGCCAGCCCAGCCACCAAAGCCCCAGTCCCCAGCAGCACCGAGCCCAGACCCCCAACATGTCGTGTGCCCCATCTCCTCCCGGTGCTCTGACCCTGCCGGTGAGCTGCCCTGGGTCCGACCTGCTGCCCTCCTGGATGCGTGAAGCCGTGCTCATCTGGGCTGGGGATGAATCCAGCCCCGAGGGCTGCCCTGGGGTGGGCTTGCTTAAGTGCAAGCTGGGGGTCAGCAGCTGCCAGCCCACCCATAGGGGCTGCACCCCAGCGCCCGTGCTGCACGGAGCCAGCTAGTGGCTCCATCCATCTTAGCAGACAAAAAAAACCTCAAAAAACCCAACATGTTTTTAAGGCTGCTGATGCAGATACTGGGCTAGATGCTCGAGGAGCTGCTGAGGAGCCCGGTTAGTGTTGATCAAGGCCAGTGCCGGCATCGGCTCAGCCCTGGGGGACCCAAGGAGTGTGAGCACAAGCACAGGGACTGGGTCCCTCCACAGCTATGCTGAGCATCCCTTGTTCTGGGAGGGGGCCCAGATGTGCACCATGCCGCCCACCCCACCCAGCCACACTGCTTGCTTTCCCCGTGGGGCCACGTGATGCTCTTACACCCCCAGCCATGCTTGCGCCCCCTCCCTGCAGGGGCTAGAGGAGGCAGGGACCCGGCTTGACATCCCTGAGCAGGATCCGGACGAGCCTGAGCTGAGCATGCCAGAGCCAGCGCCGCTCAGCGTGGACAAGAAAGCAGCAGAGAAGAAGCGGGCAGAGAAGGTGGGAGCCAAAGGCAGCACTACCGGGCCTCCAGGTAGGCATGCAGGAAAGCCCTTCCCTGCCCCAGAATGGCCAGACTGGCCCCAGGTGGCCACAGAGGCATAGACCCTGTCCTGCATCCCCGGCCAGCCCAGGAGGCATGACGGAACGAGCTCTGCTCTCCACAGTCCCCTGGGAGCTCAGCAACATGGCGATGGGGCTTCTCAGCCACCTGCCAAATGCCACTCCTCCTCTTCCTCCTCCTCTCTGCCCTGGGTGGGGGGCAGCAGAGCTGGGAGCATGGGCAGAGGTTTTCTCCACTCGAGCCTCAGGATGCCCTAACGCCATGGTGGCCTGAACACCTCGGACTCAGCCCACGTGACAATCTTTTCCCCATCCCTGTAGTGCAAACACCTTCCTCTCCGCTGCTGGGAGCGCGGCAGGCAGGTCCTACCCCTGCCCATGCCCTGGGTGGGCAGTGCAGGAAGATGTTAAAAGCCCTTCCCACCCACCCCCAACTCAGAGCCCTTTGCTGCTTCCCAGCTCCCCCGGTAACACTGTTTCCCTTGGGGGTCCTCAGTCCCCAAGAGCCTCCCCGTGCAGAGGAAGGTGGAGCCCCCCAGCCTGGACCCCGCGGAAGAGCCGCTCCTCTGGGAAGGGCTCACCCTCAACAAGTGCATCCTGGTGGCTTCTGTCGTTGCCCTGCTCAGCGTCACCTTCCAGGTGCTCCAAGGTGAGCCGGGAGCCAGTCAGAGGGGGGCAGGGTGGCCAGACCCTGCTGCCACCTCCTGCCCCCTCTCCCTTTCTCTCTTCCAGCGCCGTGTTCCAAGGAGGGCATCAGCCGCAGCAGGCAGGACCCTCCACCGCCTCCCCTTCATGGTGGGTTCGGGTGCTCCATGCTGCCCCGACCCCCCTGATCCAGCTGAGATGGGGCCATGTCCCAGAGTGGGGTGGCCCTGGGGACCCCATGTCTGGGACATCACACCTGAAACAGCCTTGTCCCCTGCTGACAGTGGCCTGTCCCTCTCCCCTCCCAGAGGTGGTCAGCACCGAGGAGGAGGAGGTCCAAGAAGTAGTGACCACCCAGCCTGCCCAGCCGGAGAGCAGCATGTTCAAGGATGATCATGGTGACAATGATGGTGACGATGACGGTGATGATGACAGTGACAATGATGATGACAGTGATGCTGACAGCAACCTGGTATGGGTCTGGGGTAGAGGGAGAAAGGGCATCCTCGGGGCACCTCCTGTCTCCAGGGGGAGGGATGGAGAGGGGTCCTCTTCCCTTGGGCTGTGTCACTGGCACCTGGTCCCTTCCGTCCCCTCCCAGGCAGAGCCCTGGATCTTCAAGAAGTGGTTTGGCCGCTCGGCACCAGAGGATGATGAGGACGAAGAGCCCACAGATGATGTCCCCGACGTGCCACCGGCCACAACACAGGTGAAGAAGAGTCGGGAGAAGAAGCTGGAGAAGAAGGAGGAGAAGGAGAAGGCCCGGGAGGGCCGTGCCACCCAGGCGGAACGGAGCAGCCGGAGGGAGGCACGAGCCAAGGACAGGGTGCTGGGGGACAAGCCCGGCAGAGCCCCCAGGGCCCCCCGAGAACCGGAGCAGCAGCCCCAGAAGAAGCGGGGCCGGGAGGGGAAGGAGAGCCGGCGGGAGCGGGACGAGCCCAGGAAGGAGGGGTGGAAGGGCCGTCCTGGCAGGGCTGACAGCGGCGCGGAGAGCCCGAAGCGGGACTGGCGGCAGCAGAAGGGCAGGAAGCCCTGGGAGCCCGCGGCCGCCCCGGGGAAGGATGGCACCGCCAGACCCCGGGAGGGCAAGAGGCGTGACTGAGGCTGGGGCGACCGAGGGGCTCGATGATGCTGAATCCAGGGGGGTCCAACCCCGCCGCTGCCCCTGGCAAGGACACCCTGCCGCTTGCTGCCAGCTCCCAGAGACATCCCGGGCCGGCAGCACAGGCAGCACGCTGGGATCTCCAAGCAGCGGCAGGGCAGCTCGGGAGCCTGGCACGAGCCTCCCCAGGGACCTTGGGTCCCCCTGGATTAGATGCGCAAAGGCAACCCGAAGGGACCAGGGGAAGGAGCTTCTCTTCACCCGGGCTTCGCACTATTTCTGCATCCCCACCCAAAATCTCTCTTGCAGTTCATTTTCACTTGTGGCCCCCAAGGCATCGGGGTGGCGCAGTGGGCACAGGGATCCCAATGAACAGATTTTGCCTCTGAACTGCGTAGCTCTTCAATTGACTAAATGGTTTTATTCAAAGCAAATCAAGAGAGAAGTAGATTCTGGGATAACAAAGCCAGGCTGCAGCCATCCTCGGAGGGACGTCAGGGAGACGACCACCACCTCGCTGGACCCCGGTGCCATCGCTGCAGGGTGGTGCGAAGCTTGCTGGTAACAAAACAGGGCTGGAGAGCCCATCACCCGGGGATCCCTTCGGGCCTTGCCTTCACAGAGTCGCTTTTAGGAACGAAAAAACAAGTGCAATATCATGCAGCGCTGTAGCAACTACAGGAGACGTTCACAGCCCCAACAGGTTTAAGTATTTGCTAAATCAATAGAGGTTAAAATAAACTATTTTCATTTTTAATAAGGTATTAAAGTGAATGTTTAAAAAAAGAATAACAAGAAAAGATTTTGTCCCTGGTCCTGTTTGTGTGTTTTCTGGCACCCCCCATCCCCACTGTACAGGGGCTCAGGGCCAACCCAGGTCCCCACGTGGGCTGTGGGGCACAGCTGGCATGTGCCAGGCTCCAGCCGTGCCCCCGGCAGCCCCGCGGGGACACTGCAAAGCCCAAGGGCTGGTCCCAGCACCAAGGGGGCTGCAGCCAGAGCAAGCCCAGGAGCTGCTTCCCGGGGGTTTGGAGCCTGCGGCAGCCCCAGTGGGTTGTGCTGAGGGCTGGGCTGAGCTGGGAAGATGATCTGGGGGCAGCCGGGCTCTCCGTGCTGACGCCAGCGGGGACGCGGAGCAGGTGCTTTGGCAGCCGTTTGCACCCGCTCCTATTAATGGTGTGAGCAGCCCAGGAGGTGTAAGGGGATCGCTGCCCTCTCCCTGTCCCCCCAGTCCCCTCGCCCCCCAGCTCTGGCAGCGCCCCAGGAGCGGGGTCAGCGGAGGGCGATGCAGACGGGACCCTGCCAGCCCTTGGCCCCTGGCTCACACAGGGGCAGGTCCCCAGATAAAGGCTGGTCCCTGCAAGAGGATTTGGCCTCTCGTTCTGCTTTTGCAGGTGCAGCTGGGTGGCTGGCAGGGGCTTGGCGAGGGGCCGTGGGCTGGGAAACAGCCAGAGGATGCTGCAAGTCAGGGGGCTTGGCGGAACCAACAGCTGCCCTGCCTAGCCACTACGGGAACAGAAGGAAGGGATGAATAAGCGTAGTCCTGGCCACATCTGCCAAGCCTTACCCTCCCACGGTGGCCCTGGGGCACCCGTATCCAGCCCAAACCCCGCTGTGGGGTCAGAGTCACGCTGCAGCACAGCCCCACGGGCACCTCGGGCATCAGGAGCAGGTGCAGGGGAATGTGGGGCTGGAGAGCAGCCCCCAGGGAGCAGCACGGCTACAGATGAACCCAGAACCAGAGCAGCGCTAAAGAGACAAACCGTGGGGCAAGGACACGCGGGGAGCACCCGTCTGAGCAAGAAGCACCAGCTCCCAAGCTGCGAGGGCAAACTGGCGGGGGGGGACGGGATGACGGTGAGTGGGGAGGCGGGTGGTGCCTCTACCGACAGCCACACTCCTCGGCCACCATGTTGGGGAACTTGCGGACCTCCAGCCCCTCTGTGGAGAGGCTGATGATGAGCTGGTCGGAGTAGCGGATGGGCACGCAGCAGGGAGCCCGCTGGAGGGGCGAGCCCCGCTCCTGCATGCCCAGCAGCAGCACCGTGTGCGAGTAGTAGCTGGTGACGCGGGTGGAGAGGGGCAGCTTGCAGGGACCCTCACAGTTGTTGGCCGCGTAGACGGTGGGCATGACGATGAACTTGCGGTCATGCAGGTCGATGGTCAGCTCCTGCAGGCGGCAGTGGGCCTGATGCCGTGCACTCCGGTTCTGCCGCAGCACCTTCCTCCGCTCCTGCCAGCGCGCCCGCACCGTCTGCAACGCCTTCAGCAGCAGCAGCGCGTGCATCTTCCCAGAGCCAGGCGGCCGCTCTCCGGGTTGACCCTCAGCTGGCCCTGGCGGGTAGTAGCAGAAGCTCAGGAGGTGCTGGAAAAGCCCCATGTTGGCTTGGAAAGCTGGCATGTCCCTCAGCTCCTGGATCACCGCATGCAGCTTGCCCATCAGCAGCTGCAGCACGGTCCCCTCCGGCTGCCAGCCCCCCAGGTGCTGCTCCAGCACGGCTCCACTGTCCTGGGGGAAAAGCAGCACCGAGGGCTCCTCCGACTGCACCAGACGCTCCAGCGCTGCCTCCTCGGACAAGTTGAGCAGTTGGTGAGGGAGGGTCTCCATCACCTGGAAGTCCAGCCAGTGGTGGGAGCTGGGCTGGGTGGGCGGCTCGCTGGAGGGGCTCAGGACCTGGCGGATGAACTGGGTAAGGATGCCCAGGAACTGGCTGCTGCCGCCGGGCTCTGGGGACGACGTGTTGGCTGGGCTCGGGGCGGTGGGTGACGGCAGCCACTCGGTCCCGGCCTGGGCTGGGCTGCGGGGAGAACATAGAGTCACGGGGTCCCTGTGTACCCCAGGGGTCCCGCCAGGCCCTGGCCCACGTGCTCCCACCATGGTCCCCTGGCAGAAAGGCTGGGGCTGCTTCTCTCCCGGGCTCCCAGCCCCTGTGTTTTTCCACGGACCTGAGCTGCGGGTACGGAGCTGTGTCCAGCACCCCATCGGCAGAGAGGTAGGAGGAAGGGGCTAAAGCCACCTCCTCTTCCTCCTGCAGGGACTCGGCCAGCAGGAGCAGCACGGGGGTCATCCTGGTGAAGCACTTGTCATCGGAGCCAAACAGGAGCTGCTGGGTCTCCGTGGGGGGCAGGGGGGCACCTGGAGGGGAGTGTAGCCGTGAGGACGCCGGTCTGGGGGGTCCCACACGTCCCCACAGCCCCTCGCTACAGACAGGCTTGAGAGGAACCCAAATGCCCACGGTCGGGCGCAGACCCCCCGCCCCCCCCGGCATCCCTACCTCCCTGGCCGCGGTGCCGGATGGCCAGGGCAGCCTGGAAGCTGAGCTGCTCGCTGCTGCGGGTGACGGACGCTACGGCCGCTCCCAGGACCAGGTACTGGGTGTCCCCGGCCAGGCACAGGCTCTGCACCCAGGGGAGACGCGGGACGCCGGGGGTGCGGGTCAGACATCACCGGGGGGGCACTCAGAGGAACCCCCCCGGCTGGCTCCAGGTCACCCAGTGCCCGGTGGCCCAGGGAGCAGTGAAATGGGAGGGTGGGGACCACCGGGGGTAGGGCGGGCAGGGGGGCTTCACCACCCAGCCCCAGGGCTGCTCCGGGAGCCGCGGGGTGCAGGGGGACCCCCGAGCGGGCAGAGACCCCCGAGCGGGCAGAGACCCCTTAGCGAGCCCGGCCCCCGCCCCGCTTCTCCCGGCAGCGGCTGCTGCCCCCGGCAATGTTGGTGGGCCCGGGGGGGCGGGCAGGACCCCCGGAGCGGGCTGGGCACCCCGGGCTGCCCCCCCTGCCCCTGCCGGGAGCCGGGGACGGGGCAACAGCACCATCTGCAGGGCCAGCGGGAGCGGGCGGGGGGGCACAGGGACGGGGGGGGCACAGGGACCGGGGGTGGCACAGGGAGCGGGGGGCGGGTGGCACAGGGAGCGGGGGGCAGTGGCACAGGGACTGGGAGTAAACAGCAATGGGGACCAGGAGAGGATGGCAAAGGGACTGGGAGAGGGATGGCAAAGGGACTGGGGAGCAGAGCTGTGACCCCCTCCCGCTGCCCGGCCGCCCCAACACCGCATCCTCCGGCCGCCCACCTGCTCCCGCGCCAGCCCGGTGCCAGCAGCCAGCAGACCCCCGCGGGGGCCGGTGCCCCCCGCCCCACTGCCCCGGTAGAAGAGCAGCAAAGCGGCGCGCAGCTCTCCCAGCCGCCGGCCCACGGCCGCCTGGAACGCCAGCTTGAACCGCAGCAGCACCCGCGCCTCCCACTTCACTGGAAAGGAGCAGAGAGAGGAGGTGAAGGCCCCCCCCGGCCGCCGTGGCTCCTGTGGGGCCAGGGCGAGGAGGGGGCTTCGGGCCCAGCACCAAGGAGGGGGCTTCAGGCCCAGCACCGCTTCCACGGCGGCCGGAGCACGTGGGCCAGAGCTGACGGGGTAGGGGGACGTGGGGGCCCCTCCCTGGCTCAGGGCGGTGGGCAGGGGGCAAACTCTGCAGCCGTGGCAAGATGGGCACTGCCCCGCTCCCGCAGCCGCTCCGGCAGGTTTTCCTGGGCAGACCCCCACCCACGGAAACGTCTCCTCCCGTGGCAGCTCCTCAGGGACTTGGGGACATCGTGGCCGTCACGCTGCAGCCAGCGGCACCGCCTGGGGAAGGGCCACATCCCCAGCTGCCAGGTACTGGGGGTTTGGCTGAAAATCCAAAATCCGGGAGGGAAGGAAGAGATTCCAAGAACAGACAAACAACTGTGACCTTCCCGCTACGCAGGAGGGCGGATTAAAGCCGGGGGTTTCTCCCTCGATCACGGCACTGACCGAGACAGGGCAGAGGAAGGCGCCTCGCTGGTTTTCGCACGAGGCTGCAGCTGCCCCCACAAGCCCGGGACCCTCCGGCAGCACCAAGCGTGAGTGCGGCACGTGCTCAGCCCACAGCAGCACCCGCCAGCTCTGCTCATCCCATCCTCTCCCGTCTTTTCCCAGTCAGAGCTGGGCCGGGGCCCCAACCCGCGTCATTAAGGCGGAAAGTGAGAAACCCCCATCACGGCAGAGCAGGAGCCACCAAGAACGTGGCAGGCACAGGGCACCCCACAGCACCCAGGCTGGCATCACGGCTAAAGCTTCCTAAACCCGTCCCCACGAAGGCACCGCATTGCACTGCTCATCTCAAAAGGAACCCAACCCCGCAAACATCACCCGGTGTTGAAAACCCTGAACGAGAACAAGCAAACAGCATCCCCGAGACCTGCGTCCGCCCGCTCTGCTTGGCCTGGCGCAGGGATTCTGTACCGACCTTCCTCCAGGTGCAGCACGAGGAAACGATCCTGCCCCGGCTCCAGCACGTGCGCGTGGATGTGCCTCAGGGGCTGCAGCGCAGCACCCGCCTCCCCCGCCGGGCACAGCCCGAAGGTCCGCAGGTCGCTCTCGTCCCAGCTGCTGCGCTGGCTCAACAGCTTGATGAAGTTGCTTTCGTAGTGGGTGAGAACACCCACCACCTCCAGGTGCCTCGGGGCCGGCCCACCCTGGTCCATTCTCACCTTGCACACTGGCCCCTCCAGCCCCCCGAGCGGCCAGGGGTGCAGGATGGAGCCCGGCCAGGGGGTGCCCCCAGCCTCCGCCACCCCCTGCGGGCATTTTGCTCCCGGGTCGGGCTGCGGGGAGAGGGGAGCAGCAGCAGCAGCCACTCTGGCTCTGGCTGCCGAGCTGGGTCGCCCTCCTTCCTGCAAACTCACATTTTCTCTCTTTCCCTCCTCTGCTTCCAGCCCCAGCTCTGCCGGCAGCCCCCGCTCCAGGCGGATCACTGCGGGAGCCCCTTCCCCCCCGCTCCCCTTCCTTGGGAGCGCTGCAGAGGGGAGCACCAGCACCAGGCACGGCACAAGCACCCCAAGAGCCACCTTCATCTTCCCACTCCCGCTGCTCCCAGAGCTGCTCACACGTCCCAAAGCGCTGGGGCAGAAGGGGAGGACGGCGTCTCCCTTTTAAAAAGCGGTGGCCTTGAGTTGACAATGCACAACACACCTCCCCTGAGCAACTCAAAGGCTGTCATGCTGGAGAGGAGGGAGGGATGTTTCAAAGAAACTTTTTTTTTTTGCTATTTTTGGGTTTGCATCTCGTATTGAAAACGTAAAACAAAGTAAAGCTGTTTCTCTTACTCGTAGGGATGCACGTCCTTGACTTCAGATGTTTTCTAAAGGAGGATGGACATCGAGGCTTGGATCTTCTTGGGGACCGGCACGTACTATTCCCATCAGCAGTGAAACACCAAGAGGGAAGAATTAGCAGGACTAGGAGGAGGCAGGTAAAGATAACGGACAGAAACTAAGTAAATGTATGGGAAGCATTCTCCTCTCGGCTGGAAAGCCTCCCCCTCAGCCGGTACCTCACACGGGCTCCTAGCCCACCCCAAGGCCCAGGCTGTGAAGAACCTCGCGGGTGCAGCAGCCACCTGCGGCTGCAAACACGTAGGAGCTGCCTTTAGCAAGTCTTACAACACTTTGTAAGGGCTTTTCTCTCTGTGAGATGCCAATACTCACGGTAATGCCTGGAACTACCACCTACCTAGCGCCCCATGGAGAAACCTCCCCCGCCACCCAAAGATCTCAGGGGGTTTTTGGCAACGGAGGGCAGGGGGAAACGTACCCACAAAGAATTCCCACTGCATGTTCAGACTTTTCTCTGAGTTTCCAGGACTTTGCAGTTCAGAGCTCAGGATCTGGCTCCAGCACATCATAAACGGACCACAGAGCCGAGCTGGGGAGGGCCACGAGCACCACACCATGGGGCCGGTGAGGCAGACCCCCCTGTCCCACAGCAGCTGTGGCAAAGGGCACACACCGGCACCAGGGAGACCCCCCGCCAGCCCACTCGGCCATCGGGCCAGCTCAGCTGGACCCAAAGCGCTGCCGGCGCGGTGAGGCCAGCGAGGGCTGGACACGCGGTGGGTGGGATCGAGCAGGACCTGTGTCAGGCCAGCAGAAGAGGCCAAGAACTGGATTCCTCCGTCGAAGGGGCAGGCAGCTGCAGGGCTGCAGCCCCCGCGCTCCGTGGAACCAGCCAGGCACTGGCCAAGGGCAAGGCTGGGGCAAGCAGCCCAGCCCCGGCGGTGCTGTGACCCACCGAGCCGCCCCGCATCCCACACAGACACCCAGTGCGGCGAAAGGAATCCTGGAAAGGACAGAGGAGAAATCTCAGAACTTCCGGTTTTTAATGGGAACCAAATGGTATTTTTTTGAAGGAAACGTTTAGTATAAATAAAACCACAGAGAACTAAAAGCTTGCCAAAACTAGTCTCGTAGTGGGAGGATATATACAATAAAAATCAGACAGCAGGTGCTTCATAATAGCACAGACAACATTTAATGAATTGTAGTAACAAACTAGGATTTGGTATCACTGCAGCTTTGGTAATTTCTTTTGACTAAACATCTGGAGATCCCCGACACTGCCACCGACAAAGCACCAGCACCGTCCGTGAGCCCACGTTTGGCATGACCAGCCTAGTGTGCAGCAGGCAGGAGCTAAGCACCTGCTTACCGGGCAAGGATGGGTCTTCAATTGTCAACGAAACCTGATCTGGTGCTTTTCAAGGACTCCTGAGCAGCAGCCCAAACCAATTTCCTCAGGAGAAATGTTTCCAGCTTCCAGCTGCCAACACCTGAGCTACGGCACAGCGCTCCGGCACCGGGAGGGGAAAGGTTTCCAAATGCAGCAGGAGTGACGCCTTCCCAATTGCAACCGTCATTTAGCGGGAAGACAGAAAAAGCTGAATTTAGAAAATTCTGCTCGCCCCCCATTCTGCCCGCCGCTGCGGGTATGGGTGATGCAGTAACAGAATCCTTTCCACATCTCTATGACAAGTCTCCCCAGCCCTGAATGAACAGCTTAATCAAGGATTTCAGTTGAATAGCAACTGATTAACTGGTAATTTATGGGCTACACATCAAGCAGCCTAAGAAGGGGCAGCAAGTGAAGCCAACGCAGCTGAGCGGAGCTCGATGTCGCTGCTCAGTCAGGAGGAAGCGAGGCGCCCAGAGACTTCCAATCCTTTGCCTCCTCTTTGGAGCATTTCCAAAATGTAACCGGACGGGGAATGTTTTATCTATCCAAGGGCTAAAGAAAGTGAACACAGGGCACCATTTCTAACCAAAACATGGGAAAACATAGAGAAAGGAAAATCAAAAACCTTTTAATGAACCTACAGGGTTTAGTCAGATTCACAGGCATACAAACCAGAAATAATTCTCTGAATCAGTCGTGATCTGCATATAAAAAGATACGAGCTAGAGGAGTCCAGCAGGACTGAGTCCAGGAGGGGCTTCAGTTGGAGGGAGGCGGAGGGGGGATAGTGCCTGGTCCCTCGGTGGGGAGAGGTGGCCTCATCATGGGTGGCAAAGGAGCCGGGGGGGGCACACCAGGCGCTGGTGGCAACTGAGGTGGCACCGGGGGTGGCGGCACTGGTCCAGAGGGAGGCATGGGAGGCAGGGTCATGCCTCCTGGAGGAGGTGGCGGCATGGAGTCTGGCAGAGGTGGCCTGGGGGGCAAGCCGTTCATCAGTGGAGGCGGAGGTGGCCGCTTCACTGTTGGGGGCCCTGGAGGGAGGTTTGGGGGAGCTGGTGGCTTCTCCATCTTGAAGTGGAATTGAAGGAAGAACTGGGGAGGGGAGAAAAGCAAAGAGAAGGGAACAATTAATCCTCAGGACCACTCTGTGCCACCACAGGACAGCTGCGCTCTGCCTCCCACAACACAGCTTGGATCTCCCCCGGCCCGTTACCTTCACTGGTGCTGCCTGCCTTCCCACCCCGCAGCACTCACAACTCAGACCAGTCCTGCCCAGGATTTTAACTCCTCCAGAACCTCTTTAAGCACCAAGCTATCTGCGATGGGGTCAGTACCCCCACTGCATTCGTCCCCTGCTCTCACACACGCTACCCAGTGAGTTCCACGCCGCCGGCTCACCACAGACAGCTGCGTGCAGGAAACACGCAGCGAGGAGCCACAGAGAGGGCACGGTGTCACACACTTATGCACCGTTCTGCTGCTGCTGACAGCGACCCGGCATGCTGTCCTCCCACCTAAATCCTCACAAAGATCACACACAGGAAGATCTTTCTGTCAGGAGGAGCCCCTGCACATTTGCACTGAAGGGATGAGGATTTTAGCATCAAAGGCAGCATGGATGTCACTGGCATGTGCTGATCTTCCCGCACTGCCTTTCCCCGCGAGCTGCTCTGTCCTCATGCTCCCTCTTTCACCCTTCAGGAAGGTATCACTGTGCTTCAGCTACCTGCTTGGTTTCCCTGTTCCAGTGGGTCCAAAACTTTCCTTCTGCTTTGTCGATTTCTCTGCTTGGCACCTGCAACATCAGAGGATAAGGAGCTATTATTAGCACCCCCAGATTAGCTCAATGGCCCTTTTGAGCACCACGGCCCGCAAGATAAGCACAGTTATTCCAGGCCCTTGTGAGATGCGCTCGTCTCGGATGTTATTAGATAGAGATGGGGGCAGGAAAGAATTAAGTTACTTCCCTATCGGTCAAGGACAAGTGTGCTGGCAAAAACCCCTCTCAACATCTGCACAAAGGCTGAGGAGCAAAGCCCAGAAGGTTCCTTTCTGTGCCAGACAGCGAGAATTCAGCGGCTCCCCAGAGCTCAGCACACAGCCTAGTTTTCATGCCAGAGTCTCCACTGATTCTCAGCAGGGTTTAATGACTTCCAGTCATGTCTTCTCAACACCCCTTTTCCACTCCATTAACCCCCTAGAGGCTAGAATCCAAGTCTCTAATAACGTTCAATGGGAATTAAGTGTCTTGGAAAACAATGGATCTTGCCCAAATCCCAAACCTTACCTTGAAAGCTATGGTTTCGTAGGGCTCTGCTGCCATCAAAAGGTACTGCCAGCGTCTGTCGGGGGGCTCAATCCGTTGCTCGTAGGCTGACATAAACCGGTGACGAGGCATGATACTTTCTGCGATCTCCGGATAATCAATCTGTTGGGGTGTGATTACAGCATTGAGGAGAACATCCCCTTCTTGTTCCCCCTTTGTACAAAACAACCCCCTTGACTACGAAGCGTATTGAGAGAGCAGCTCCGAACAGAAAACTCAGGGCCACCAAAGCAAACAGCTTGACAACTATGGTCATGGATTTGCTTGACACCTTCAGCAGCAGAGGACTAGGAAGGTAAAGGCTTTTTTTAATTAGTTCTTTCTTTCATGGATCCTGCAAAGAGCTGCTCATTTAGCAGCACTTTCACTTGGATAACCCAGACACCAAGAATTTTCACAGTGCCCTTACCTGGAAGAGAAGGCTCTGCTGGCCTGTTTCTGGATCTCTCTGTTTGGTCACTGTGAAGAAAATAAAGCTCAGTACATCACACAGCAGCGTTAGAGCAACATTATTTCTGCCCTAGGAAACACACAATGCTTCCAGCAATGCCACATTACAAGATTTTTCTCCCATCTATCAAACAAAATGCCACATTGTCTGTAACCAGAGCTACTACTGTGTTCAGTTTTGGGCCCCTCACTTCCAGAAGGATGTTTTGGTGCTGCAGCATGTCCAGAGATGGGCAGCGGGGCTGGGGAAGGGGCTGGGGCACCAGTCTGATGGGGAGTGGCTGAGGGCACTGGGGGTGCTCAGCCTGGAGAAAAGAAGACTCAGGGGAGACCTTCTCACTCTCTGCAGCTCCCTGAAAGGAGGCTGTGGGCAAGTGGGGGCCAGCCTCTTCTCCCAGGTAACAAGTGACAGGCCATGAGGAAATGGCCTCATGTTGCAGCAGGGGAGGTTTAGGTTTCATATTAGGAATAATTCCTTAACTGGAAAGGTTATCAAGCATCGGAACACACTGCTCAGGGAGGTGGCTGAGTCACCATCCTCAGAGGTATTTAAAAGACATGTAGATGTGGTGCTCAGGGACATGGTTTCAAGGTGGGCTTGGCAGTGTTGGCTTTACCATTGGACTTGATGATCTTAAAGGTCTTTTCCAACCTAAACAACTCTACAATTCTAAAGATCCCTGTGGAAATTCAGCTGCTGCGGGGCAAAGACACCGTGCACTGCAGAGACCACAGCTGTGAGATAAAGAAGGCAAGTTTTGTACTGAAGGCCATAACAAAACAACAGGGGGTTCGGAGAAAAAACTTGAGCTATACACATGATGAGTGATTTATGAGCATTAGTGAAAGATGGTACGGCACAATAAAAGGAGAAGAGAGACTGAAACAGCAGCATCTCCTGCGTGACTTCTAATAAGAGCTGAAAGACTGAGACATACCAATCTATTATTAAAATGGTTCTCATTCGACTGTCAGCAATAAAGAGATGTTTCATGGGTAATTTAAACAATAAAGGACATCAGGAGATAAGCCCGTATCTTATCCATGGAGAGATCTGCTAAAAAGACTAATTAATAATTCACATCCACAGCACTGCACTTCAGGCAAGCTCCAGCAGGCGTTAGGCATCTCCTGTGGCAGACAGCCCCAACGTACCTTTGTAACCCGGTCGTCCAATTTTCACAAACTTCTTCACTTCCACTTTGACTTTTTCTGGTGCGGGCTGGGCAGGGGCTTCCTTAGCTTCCTTGGCAGCTCGACGGGCCCTGCAGATTCATTTGAAATGTACCAAATTGGAAAGGTTCGGTTAGCTGCGTTTGTTTCTAACGAATACACCAGCAGCAGTTTGAATCCCTTACCACAGAATATTCAGGGCCTCACAGAAAGCAGGCCAGGAAAACCTGCTGTTTGTCTTCCACAAGCACCACTACAGGCCGGTTCTACCCATGCCTTCCCCCCCACTACAGGCTGTCATCTCAATTATCTTATCCGCCCCCAAGCTGACCTTAATGCCTGTCTCCACAAATGGATTTGAAAAGATTTCTTGAAATAAAAAAGAAAAAACCCACAAACCAGTCACCTAAACCAACACAAACTGGATTTCTTCACATAAAACTTACAGACTTCTTCCCACCTGTATTCACAAAACCAGATCCTTCTCACTAGACAATCTGCTTTTAAGATTCTTCCTCCCCTTTCCTTCAGAAATCCCACAACTGGCTTTGAACTTGAGCTCCAACTGGAGCTTGCCAGCACCATTTTTTGGAGCAGACCTAGGCTGTACCCACTGGCTAGTGCCAGGCTGTTTACCAGGCAACATACACAGTGCAAGAACATTCTAGCACAGTGTGCTGCTCTGTAATGGAGTTCAAGATCTACAGATGAACACAACCGTAACTGTCAAGTGCTTTGGTAATGGAGAACAAAGCTGGAGTGGAGAACGACTTACAAATTGGTCTGATGCTTCTTCCCCTGGGTATGTGCTAAGTAACTTCCCTGAAATAAAAAGCAAGGCAGAAGAAAGTTAAGTGGATACAGGACTGTTCCTGCACTGAAAGATTCTTGTCACAGAGGAGAGACTATATCACCCACTGACAAAGGTATTTTAATCCTGAGCAGAGAGGAATCTTACTCAAAATTTGCAGGTTGCTTTCAACTGCTGAACTGTCATAAACTGACAGGTGTAACGCAGACAAGCCACCACCCACTCACCATCCCCTCGGCACTCGGGCATCAGGCACTTCCCAGGTTCCTGCACTTGAAGCTACTATTACTCTAAAATCACTGCCACCGAGCTCGACGGACAGCAGTCCAACTCACCTCGTTGTTGTGCAGTGTGAGGCAAAGCTTGCATTCATAAGAGCCCAAGTGATTTTTCATAAAATAAGGGTCCTACAAAGAGAAATATTTTAAAGAGTTACCAAAAAAAAATACATGGCAAACCAGCAGAATAATCAAAATACTGCCAAATTCTTCCTGCAGCAGCAGGACAGAACTCATTGATTTAAATGAACAGTACAACACTGCTTTAGGTCTATGAAGATAGAAAGAAACAACAGGAGCTTTGTTAACTGGTGACAGCACACCCGACTGCAGCGTAGGGACAGCAAGATACCCGCCATGCTCCAGAAGACCAAAAAATAACATAGTAACAGCTACTTGAACACCCAAGGGCTGGCACCTCCCCAGTAAGCCCCGCCAGAAATGTTTCTCATTGAACTCCCACACTACCAGCAACAGAAGCATTTCATCCCAAGCCACAGCTCTTCGCTAAATCTCCCACCCTCCAAGCCGTTTCACCCAGGCAAAGCTCTAAACCCACCCCCACAGCAGCCTGCAGGACGGGAGCCCCGTGTCTTTTCTTCCTTCGGCACACAGAGGCCAAGGCTCACCTTGTTGATGTCGATGGTTTCCAAAGCCAGCTGCCGGAGCCGCTCCCTGCGGTCTCGGTTACTTTCCGAGGCAGAGGCTACGCCTCCGCTTCCAGTTTTACCTCCAGGACGATGTTGAAAATCCATGATGGGGCCTTCTGTGGTTCAGCTGCTCACAGAGAAAGGCAGAGCCTGGAAAAATGAGGAAAAGCAACATCAGTGATGACTAACGCTTTTCCTAACCTGGAGCTCCCAGCGCTGAGAGCCACCAGCAAGGACAGGAGACGAGCACAGCAAACGCCACGCAGCACCATCTCAAATGGTGCAAGTCTTGTACGCCCTGACTTGTAAGTCGAGTAGGTAAGTCGAGTAGAAGTAAAAGGATCCAAAATAAGCCCCCAGAGACCTTCCCATCTCCTCAGGCGCTGCTTCTAGGCAGAGCTCCGCTCCTCTGCCAGCTCAGCTGGGCCCCAGTGAGGCTCAGCAGCCCCACAGCGACTCCCCCCCAACCCCTCTCAAACAGGAGCCTCCAGCCCTCCACCTCCACCCCAGAACTTGCTGTGGGCCAAAGCCCACCTCCATCACCACGGCTTGGTGCTGCCCTCCCACCCAATGCCCCCCCCAGGCCCTAGAGCCACCCCCATGCAGCCTCAGACCCTTTGCAAGGGTCAGAGGCTCCCCAGCCCCCCCCTCACAAATGGGATACACAAATGGATACAAATCCCCCATCAAGGATCAAGAAAGGCCAGAGACCCCCAGCCCCTCAGCAGGAGCAACAGCCACATTCAAACGCCCCCAACAAGGGCCAAAGCCCCCACCAAACACCCTCATACCCCCAGCAAGGGCCAGCCCTCTCAAACACCCCCCAGCAAGGGCCAAAGCCCCCCCCAAAAAAACACCCCCAGCCCCTCAGCAAGGGCCAAAGCCCTCCCCCCCAAACACCCCCAGATCCCCAGCAAGGGCCAAAGCCCCTCTCAAACGCCCCCCAGCAAGGGCCAACCCCCCCCCCCCCCAAAAAAAAAACCCCAGCCCCTCAGCAAGGGCCAAAGCCCCTCCCCAAACACTCCTCAACACCTCAGCAGGGGTCAACACCCCCAAACCATTCCCAGCCCCTCAGCAAGGATCAGCCCCCCAAACACCCCGCCAGCCTCCCAGTAGGGGCCGAAGTCCCCCCCCCCGCCGCCCCAAGCCCTTATCAAGGGCCAAAGCCCCCCAAACGCTCCCCAAGCGCCCCTCAGCGAGGCTCGCCGCCCCCTCACCCCTCAGGGGCAGCCAAACGCCCCCCCAGCCCCCGACAAGGCCCTCGGGGCCCCCTCCCCCCCCCCGAGCCGTACCTCCGCGCACCTCCCCGCTCCCCGCTCCCGCGCCGCGCGTGCGCGCTGCCCCCTCCGGCGCACTGCTTCCGGGGCGCGCGGCAGCCACTTCCGGGTCGGGCGGGAGCACTTCCGGGGCGGCGGGGGCGATGGGGCGGCACTAGGCGACGGCGGGGGCTCGCCATGAGGTACAACGAGCGGGAGCTGCTCTCCCTGGCCCGGCAGCCCGCCGAGAAGGCGGCCGAGATCTTGATGCGGGTGCCCAAGAAGGGGAGCGGTAAGGGGGGGGCGCTGGGGGGAGGCGGGGGGCAGGCCTGGCCTGGCCTGGCTGGGAGGCGGGGCTGCAGGGGGACTGGGAGAGCTGGGCCTCCTGGGGGGCTGCGCTGGTGGTACTGGGGGATTAGGACTGGGAAAGTGAGGGCAGGAGCACGGCAGGACTGGGAGGGCTGGGCGGGGTTGGTGGGAGAACTGGCTGCGTGGGGTGGGCAGGACTGGGGTCAGACTGGGAGGACTGGGGTCAGACTGGGAGGACTGGGGTCAGACTGGGAGGACTGGGGTCAGACTGGGAGGACTGGGGTCAGACTGGGAGGACTGGGGTCAGACTGGGAGGACTGGGCTGTAGGGCTGGGGAGCACCAGGTGTGGCATCTAGTGTTGGGGGGAGGGGGCAGGGGTGGGGGGCCGGAGTAGGGGCACTGGTGGGGTGCAGCCGTGTTACAAATCTATTATTAGTTAGAATTAGCAACCGTATTTGATTATATTGAAATACATTTGATCTTACAGAGTTATTTCAATAGGAATATAGAATTATAAGAAATATTTTAGTGGAGTTTGTGTTTGCACAGCAACCGACAGCTACTGTGAAATCCTTTGTACAGCCCTGTACCACGGCTGAAAGAGTAGGTCAGAATCGCCTAGTAGGAGTGATTAGAGCCTAGATAACAGACTTAAGATTAAAGATGATTGGATACAGTATTTACGTATTTACGTAGGAGAATGCATTGAGATGTCAAAATGTAGAATTAATGAGAACTGGGGAGGGTAGACTGGAACAACCTGTAGTTACCTGCCAAGAAACAGTTACCTTAAGTAAAAGGTAATTCCAGCAGGGGGAGATTGGACCACCTACTCATGTACCACCTACCCAAATAGTACCCCAGACCCATTTCTAGATCTTTCTAATCTTTACTGCGCAGAATGAGACACGGGAGGAGAGTATGTTGATGATTTTGGGGAAATATTATGTTTATGCATAAATACTTAATGAATATGTATGAATAAGTTTTATATATGGTGTATGATTTTGAAGCTTGGTGTGCGTTGATTGTGAGGGGACTCACTCACGCACCTGGCCATCAATAAAGAAGTGTCTGCTTATCTGCATCACATTGGTGTCGATAAGTTCTTCATTCCGAGATCTCGGTAACATTTTTTGGCGACCCAGATGGGACCTCGCTGAAGGGGACCGGAGGAGTCGGGGACCTGATCGGTTCCAGCTGGCACCGAGGATTTCTCGGGGATACCCATCGATCCCCGATCCGTAAGGCTCTTCGCGACGTTCCCTGGATTTTGGTAAGACACTTCTTTTTTTGTAATTGTAGTAAGTGGGTTAGACTCCCACTGCATTTGTCTGCTTGTCAGACGTGGTGAAAGCTGCGCAGGGTTGGACTAAAGGATCCTTGTGGAAGTGGAAGCCTAGGTGTCTGCCCGTGAGTCATAAGCAGAAGTTATTGCAGGGTTGGACAACAGCGGAGACAAGAGAACCTGTATGCTATAGTGTTCTCTAAGGTAGCACCTCTAACAAGAAGTTAGAAGGGTATTTTTGTGTTACAGAATTGTTTACTTTTGATTGTGTATTGAGGAGAAATTAAGAAGTGTGTAATACTGTGTTATATACCTTTGTTTAAAGTAACGATTGTGGAAAAGTGTGAGCATGGCTGTAAGGATGATCAGAAAAAGTGGCCCATGAATGGGACACTGAATTATAACACTATTCTGCAGTTAATGCTGTTCTGTAAAAGGGAGGGGAAATGGAGTGAAATGCCATATGTGGATTTGTTCTTTTACTTAAGACAAAGAAAGGATTGGCAGGATGAATGTAAGCTAAATATTAGAGATAATTTTGTAATGGCTATATCTTCTGATAACAAGGAAGTGAAAAAATGTTGCTCAGCCTTTTGAGATTGGGAAGGACTGTTTGAAGAACAGAATTGCCTCTGAAATTGATGAAGGAACAGAATTAGATATATCCCCTCCTAGGAAAGGAATCGGGGTCGAGAATTAAGGGAACAGGAGCAGGTGGAGGAACCGGAGAGTAGTGGAATAGAGGATGTGGAGGAGAGACTGTCCAAGACTGTAATTCATACCCCCGTTTCCCGGAGAACTCTACAGCAGACACAAGCAATAGCTCCTGTGCGACAGGGAGTTGGTAACAATGGGCCAGTCTATGTGAAAGTGCCTTTTTCAGTTATGGATTTGATGGCATGGAAATGTTCAGCAGGAGATAGCCAAAGTAATGGTTTTAGATGATTGAAGGGGACCGGAGGGGAACCCAGCTGAGCCTCCGGTTATAATTAAGCTGGGAGAAAAAGAAGTTAAATTTTTAGTGGATACAGGAGCGACATTTTTGGTATTAAATACCTGTAAAGGAAAAATTGGAGCAAAACCAGCCAATATAATAGGAGCAACAGGGAAAGAAGAAAACAGGCCATTCCTGCAACCCCTGGATTTGAAATTTGGAAATAAGATAATTACACATGAATTCTTGTATGTACCAGAATGTCCGATACCCTTGTTAGGAAGGGATTTGTTATCCAAATTAAATGCACAAATTGTTTTTGAGGAAGGAGAACTTTTCTTGAAAACACCTGAGTCAAAAACGGGAGAAATCCTGATGATACAAGAAAAAGTAAAGGAGCAGGAAACCCCACCAGAGGTGGATTTGGCAGTGATCCCTACAGTATGGGAAGCAGCTACTCCTTGAGAACCGAAACTAGCAGAGCCTGTCAAAACAGACTTAAAGGAAGGTGCAGGGACAGTGAAAATTAAGCAATATCCAATCAAACCAGAAGTGAGACAGGAACTAAAGAAATTGATTGACAAACTTGTGGAGTATCAAATTTTGGAAGAATATGAATCCGAGTATAATACTCCTATTTTACCAGTGAGAAAACCTTCGGGTGACTATAGGCCGGTGCAAGACTTGAAAGCAGTAAATCAAATAGTTAAGGACATTTATCCTGTAGTAGCAAATCCTGATACGTTGTTAACAGCGTTAAAGGAGACTTATCAGTGGTTTACAGTGCTTGATTTGAAAGATGCTTTCTTTTGTATACCTCTGGAAAAGGGAAGCAAAAACTGTTTGCTTTTGAATGGGAAAATCCACAAACTGGGCGAAAGATGCAGTTAACATGGACAAGATTACCCCAAGGATTTAAAAACAGTCCAACCATTTTTGGAAACCAGCTGGCAAAGGAACTTGAGATCTGGAAACAGGACAAACCGCTACAGAAGAAAGGTTTACTTGTATACAGGTGACTATCGATCTCTTGAATTGCCTGGGACTAAATGGGTACAAGGTATCCAGGAAGAAAGCCCAAATAGCCCACCAGACTGTGGTATATCTGGGTTTTGCAATTCCAAAAGGACAACGACAGTTAGGAAAAGATCGTAAAGAAACCATTTGCAGTATACCTGAGCCGAGAAATATTCATGAACTCAGAGCCTTTTTGGGAATGACAGGGTGGTGTCGCCTTTGGATTATGAACTATGGGCTAATAGCTAAACCGTTGTATGAGGCTCAAAAGAATTCTCCCTTTGTATGGGACCCACAACAGCCAAGAGCTTTTGTAGAGTTAAAACGTGCCTTAATGTGTCTGTGCCTGCTTTGGGACTCCTGGGTTTAACCAAAGATTTTCAGTTGTTTGTTCATGAAAGGCAACACCTTGCACTGGGGGTGTTAACTCAGAAGATAGGAAGCTGGAAACGACCAGTCAGGTACTTCTCCAAACATTTATCATCAAAAGGAAGTTTTACAATTATTGCAAGCAGTTCAGAGACCAGGTCAAGTAGCAATCACGCACTGTAAGGCACATCGAATCGGGAATACAAAAATAATTGCTGGAAATAATTTGGCTGACAAAACGGCAAGAAAGGTAGCAAAGGAACAAGCATTACAGATGGCAGTAATTCCTCCTAAAACAGTAACCCTTCCCAGGGAAAAAACAAGATATTCAGAAGATGACAAATTAGGTCAGTTACTAAATGCTAAGAAAAACCTAGCTGGATGGTGGATAACTCCTAATGGACAAGTGGTAATTCCACCTCTTCCACGGGTTGTTCCAGTCTACCCTCCCCAGTTCCCATTAATTCTACATTTTGACATCTCAATGCATTCTCCTACGTAAGTACTGTATCCAATCGTCTTTAATCTCAAGTCTGTTATCTAAGTTCTAATCATTCCTACTAGGTGATTCTGACCTACTCTTTCAGCCGTGGTACAGGGCTGTACAAAGGATTTCATAGTAGCTGTCAGTTGTTGTGCAAACACAAACTCCACTAAAATATTTCTTATAATTCTATATTCCTATTGAAATAACCCTATAAGATCAAATATATTTCAATATAATCAAATATGGCTGCTAATTCTAACTAATAATGAATCTGTAACATTTTCCCGCTTTGAAAGCGTTGAAAATTATTTCAATACTTTCACATTATTTACATAGCATTTGTTTCAGCATATTTTGGTGGTGGATTGTATTCTGGTGCCATAATCAGTACTTCTCTCATGATCATGCGATTAACTGCAATTCTGTTGGTAAATTGTTTCTTCAGACAGGCATATAGCAGCATGATCATCAGAAAGACAGTCAGTAACAGAAACAAAGTTTTGATTATGGACTGTATCAAAGAGCTTAGAGTCCATCCTAAAAATATTTCCTAGCTAATCTTCTGACATATTTTCTCGAATTGATTCTGTTTCCTTTCCATTTTTACCCAGTAACTCCAGATCATGTTCCACATCTCGGGTGACATTTGGAATGTGAATACAGCAGTAGTCCAGTTTATCTTTGAGTATCCGCATACCCCATGCTCTTTAAGTAAAAGCATATCTAATGCCATTCTGTTTTGTAAGGTCATCCTGGGAGTCACATGTAACTGTATATTCAATTCCTTAAACCCTTTCTTGGTGATGTTTGCTAACTTGTCTACTTGACCTGTTCACTGATAAAGCCATTCTCTATTTCTATATGATGCTATAGGATTCAAAAGTGATTCAAGAGCCCAGACAATTTTTACTCTGGTTGATGGTTCATTCCAAGTATCACCACTCATTTTAATTTCAAACTTTCCAAGGGTCCTTTAAATGGTGATCTTTTCCAAATCGGACACAATGCTGGCATGCCTGAAGTAATTTGTTTCACCTTACCATCTAATGGTAAATGAGTTGTCCAGGTTCCGTCACTTAATGCCCAAACTAAATGTCCTGGACTTTGAATAGTAGATTTTCTGCAACTAAACAGAGTTCCTCTTCTGGGTGTAAAGGCGCTGGTTAAATTGAGAGTATTTTTAAGACCTCAGCAAAACCAACCATATTTTAGAGCAGCTGCCAAAGGAGGAATTCTTTGAATTATTAATTCTGCATTGCTGCAATCATACACCTTTTCACATTTCCACCATGGCACTATTTTATTCTCCTTCTCTGTTGATGAAGTTGCTTTATCATTGACTGAGGGTAAAACTGCAGAAGCTTTTCCTTCCCAGGTGAAACACCAAGGAGTTCTGGCCAGGTACTGGAATTGAGAAAATATGGCCATGGACCATATTGAGTCCCATTGTTCTGCTGATTGCATACCTTGGCCAGTTTTGGTACACTTCCATTCCATGATATTTTGCTCACATTGGTTTTAAGTTGTTCGTCATATGAACACCATCCTAACTGGGGATTTGGACCCCCAGGAAGAAGAACTCGAGCTATGGCACTAGGTCGGGATCCTGTTATAAAACCATAATTCAGTAGTTTTACAATCTGTTTCTTTACCTGGCAACTTCCACTGTTTTCTGATAACCTGTACTTGTTCATTGAGTCACTGGCCTTTCTTCACAGTAAGTGGTCTCGGTTTTGTGTTCCAGATTGGTCAGATTCATAGTTTAAATTCCCCATGGAATAGATTCACCTACTGCCCTCGGTATTGGTAAACAAGCAGTAATCTTCGTAACATTTTGCAAATTGGCAAATCCTTTAATCAATCCTAACATCAAATTTTCCTCAAACATCTGTTTGGGAATGTTAATCACTTGTTCTGTTTCTAATTGTCTTTTGTTCCTATCCACCAAGTCAGCCCATGATCCTACCAGCACTACTTTCCAGCATAAAATCCAAAGAACTATCAAAAGCTGATACGATAAATTAGACATGTTTCAGAGTCTGTTTTAAAGTTTCTGGACCACAGTTAACAATCTTCCACGGAGTAGGTGCTTTCTTCACCCAAGTATAATGCATCCAAGCGTCTGATTCTGCAATCTTGATAGCTGTAAAAGTGGTTAACAGGATCTGGAAAGGTCCCCTCCAGCGCTCCTGCAAAGGTTCGGAGGTCCACGTCTTCACATAGACATAGTCTCCTGGTTGAAAGTCATGCACTGAGTTTTCCAGGGATAAAGGTCTATTCCAAATTACTGCACTCTGAATCGCAGCCAAAGTTTTCTCTAGAGAAAGCAAATAGTTATACACATCTTGCTTTCCTTTTACATGCATGTTTGGATTTGGTTCTGGAGACTCATATGACTTTCCATATAATAATTATTAAGGACTGACTGAGGGTCCGCTCTTTGGCTAATTCACTCCACTCCAATTCATAATAATGCCAAAAGAAGCGCTTAGGGACATTTTAGATTAGTTTCTTGACAAATTTTACTTACTTGTCTTTTTAAAGTCTGATTCATCCTTTCTACCTTTCCACTAGATTGTGGCCTCCAGGACGCCTGTAAATCCCAAGTAATACCCAATATTTTGCGAATACTTTGGACTATTTCGGCAACAAAGTGTGGACCTCTGTCAGAAGAAATTCCAATAGGAACTCCAAATCTTGGAATTATTTCTTTTAGTAACCACTTCACCACTACTTTTGCTTGTGTGGTGCGACAGGGAAGGGCTTCTGGCCATCCTGTGAAAGTATCAACCCCCACCAAGATGTACCGGTACCCATTTTGTCTAGGTAACTCTCAGAAATCTACTTGCCAATAATCTCCAGGTTCTGTGCCAGATTTTAACGTACCTAGTTGGACTCTTTTCTTAATCACTGGGTTGTTTTTCAAACATACTTCACAATTTGCAGTTATCATTTTGGCTAATCCTAACATTTTAACTGATACTACTTGTTTCCGTAAAGAAGCTACTAAGGCTTCTGATTCCCAGTGATATTCCTGATGTCTTGTTTAGATTACTTCTCTCATCGGAAGAGGTGGAATTACTACTTGTCCATTAGGAGTTTCATCTTCTTCTGAATATCTTGTTTTTTCCCTGGGAAGGGTTACTGTTTTAGGAGGAATTACTGCCATCTGTAATGCTTGTTCCTTTGCTACCTTTCTTGCCGTTTTGTCAGCCAAATTATTTCCAGCAATTATTTTTGTATTCCCGATTCGATGTGCCTTACAGTGCGTGATTGCTACTTGACCTGGTCTCTGAACTGCTTGCAATAATTGTAAAACTTCCTTTTGATGATAAATGTTTGGAGAAGTACCTGACTGGTCGTTTCCAGCTTCCTATCTTCTGAGTTAACACCCCCAGTGCAAGGTGTTGCCTTTCATGAACAAACAACTGAAAATCTTTGGTTAAACCCAGGAGTCCCAAAGCAGGCACAGACACATTAAGGCACGTTTTAACTCTACAAAAGCTCTTGGCTGTTGTGGGTCCCATACAAAGGGAGAATTCTTTTGAGCCTCATACAACGGTTTAGCTATTAGCCCATAGTTCATAATCCAAAGGCGACACCACCCTGTCATTCCCAAAAAGGCTCTGAGTTCATGAATATTTCTCGGCTCAGGTATACTGCAAATGGTTTCTTTACGATCTTTTCCTAACTGTCGTTGTCCTTTTGGAATTGCAAAACCCAGATATACCACAGTCTGGTGGGCTATTTGGGCTTTCTTCCTGGATACCTTGTACCCATTTAGTCCCAGGCAATTCAAGAGATCGATAGTCACCTGTATACAAGTAAACCTTTCTTCTGTAGCGGTTTGTCCTGTTTCCAGATCTCAAGTTCCTTTGCCAGCTGGTTTCCAAAAATGGTTGGACTGTTTTTAAATCCTTGGGGTAATCTTGTCCATGTTAACTGCATCTTTCGCCCAGTTTGTGGATTTTCCCATTCAAAAGCAAACAGTTTTTGCTTCCCTTTTCCAGAGGTATACAAAAGAAAGCATCTTTCAAATCAAGCACTGTAAACCACTGATAAGTCTCCTTTAACGCTGTTAACAACGTATCAGGATTTGCTACTACAGGATAAATGTCCTTAACTATTTGATTTACTGCTTTCAAGTCTTGCACCGGCCTATAGTCACCCGAAGGTTTTCTCACTGGTAAAATAGGAGTATTATACTCGGATTCATATTCTTCCAAAATTTGATACTCCACAAGTTTGTCAATCAATTTCTTTAGTTCCTGTCTCACTTCTGGTTTGATTGGATATTGCTTAATTTTCACTGTCCCTGCACCTTCCTTTAAGTCTGTTTTGACAGGCTCTGCTAGTTTCGGTTCTCAAGGAGTAGCTGCTTCCCATACTGTAGGGATCACTGCCAAATCCACCTCTGGTGGGGTTTCCTGCTCCTTTACTTTTTCTTGTATCATCAGGATTTCTCCCGTTTTTGACTCAGGTGTTTTCAAGAAAAGTTCTCCTTCCTCAAAAACAATTTGTGCATTTAATTTGGATAACAAATCCCTTCCTAACAAGGGTATCGGACATTCTGGTACATACAAGAATTCATGTGTAATTATCTTATTTCCAAATTTCAAATCCAGGGGTTGCAGGAATGGCCTGTTTTCTTCTTTCCCTGTTGCTCCTATTATATTGGCTGGTTTTGCTCCAATTTTTCCTTTACAGGTATTTAATACCAAAAATGTCGCTCCTGTATCCACTAAAAATTTAACTTCTTTTTCTCCCAGCTTAATTATAACCGGAGGCTCAGCTGGGTTCCCCTCCGGTCCCCTTCAATCATCTAAAACCATTACTTTGGCTATCTCCTGCTGAACATTCCTATTCTTAGGACAATCTTTTTTCCAATGCCCTTCCGCTCTACGCAAGGCACACTGATTTATTCCTAAGAACAAAT
Organism: Falco cherrug; assembly: GCF_023634085.1. Lineage (NCBI taxonomy): Eukaryota > Metazoa > Chordata > Aves > Falconiformes > Falconidae > Falco > Falco cherrug. The sequence goes on along the minus strand of NC_073700.1, from coordinate 47,980,158 downwards.
CCACATACGGCATTTCACTCCATTTCCCCTCCCTTTTACAGAACAGCATTAACTGCAGAATAGTGTTATAATTCAGTGTCCTATTCATGGGCCACTTTTCCTGATCTTCCAATGTATACAGAGGCCACCAATGATTACAATACAAAGCTCCACTAAAATGTTTCTTATAATTTTATATTCCTATTGAAATAACTCTATAAGATCAAATGTGTTTCAATATAATCAAATGTGGTTGCTAATTCTAACTAATAATGTAATTATTAGTTACAATATTTGTAACAAGCCCAGGGGAAGGAGCGTTTGGGCAGCTCATTGCCTGACCCCAGGTCTCTTCCCCGCCGCCACAGCTTTGCCCCTCAGAGGTGACATCCGTGCTGGCAGCCCCGGGGCTCCCCCCACATGCGTATCGCTCACTGGGCCCAGCCGGCCATGTCGGCTGCATCATCCACCTGCCAGTGCCGCGGTGCCCTGGGCTCTGCCTGCCCAGAAGCCACCCGAGAAGCGGCCAAATGACTTTTCAGCCTGTGGCAGCAGCGGGCTGGGGGGCTCTGGGAGCAAAAGTCTGAACTGAACCGGAGCTTCCCTGTAGGGGTGGTTGAATCGGCGTCGTGCTGGGGGGTGGCCAGGGCTCCCCTCTGCCCCCCTCCATGCCGGCCAGCTTGGCCCTTCCACACCCTCAATGCTCTTTTTTTCTTTACAGTGTTAAAGAAACGCCTGGTGAAGCTTGTTGTCAACTTTCTCTTCTACTTCCGGACAGACGAAGCAGAGGTACGGAACCTGCTCTGGTGGTCGTGCTGGTTGTTTTCCTCCCTCTCTGTCTTTTTCTGTGCATTGATGGTGGCGCCTTTGTAAAGTGGTAACAGGCTGCCAGAGTCAGGACCGCGCACCCACTTTCCCTCTTCCATCAACTCAGTGGACACTCATAGCAGGGAGAAGCAGCGCTGCCCTCTTAACACACCCGGGTGCTTCTCCACTGAGCTTGGAACAAACCTTTTAAACACAACCTCAGAACTGCAAAGGGTGAAGACTGTGACTTTTTTTTTTGATCATGCCAAACTGTGAGGGGAAGCTTATCTTTTGCTCTCCCAGGAAGAGAATTAGCAGCGTTTCTTCTTTTTTATTACATGAATGTTACTTGCACCCAATGCACGCTGTTACTGGGAAGCTTTTGTGGCCATACCCTGCCAGTGTGGTTATTTTGGGCATGCAGAAGTCCTGCTCGGGGCTAGAAAAAAAAGAAGTGATGGACAGGACCTTTGGGTTCTGTTTCTGGCTTTGCCACTACTGAGATCTGCTCGTTTTTAACGAAGCCTGTGATAACTTGTTGGTAAAGAATCTCTTCTTAGGAAATTAGTGTAAAAGCAATCTTAGTAATATGTCTGAAGAAAGGTGCTGTGTGCATGCTGGTGCTGCAAACAAAGGAACCAGAAAGCTTTTAGTGGTGTTTTTAGATTTAGTCCATCATAAATATTTTACCCTGATAATGGCCAAGCTCCTGTTTTCAGAAAACCCCTTTTCTCCCTTCTGCCAGACTGCAGGCGCTAATCGCTGCTTTGCTAGAGCCGCAGCTGCAGTTCTCAGGGGGTCCAAGGTGCTGAGCAGTTGCCCCGGCACGTGTCTGTGTGCAGGCTGGGCTGGGGCTCCCCCCCAGCGTGGGCCGAGGTCCTGAGGACACGGCGCGGTGCCTTCGCTGCTGCCCAGGGCTGCTCTGCTCTCTCCTTTTCTGGTGTTTTTTTGTAAGCACTCACATGTGTGTTCTGATGGAGGGGAGAGGATGTTCTGAAACGTATCAGAAATAGTTCAGCAGGTAGGTGGAGGGTGTGCGGATGTAAAGCCGTTGTGCCAAAAATAGGTGGTAAACCAGGATTTTCAGTATCTTCCCTGCTGCCTTATTGGCCTCTCTCATTTTGTTTAGCTTGGACAAAAGAATTTGCTTGTGCGTTGCTTTTGTGATATCACCGGTTGGTTCTCGTGTCCTTGCTCAGTGTGCACTGGCGAACAAACAGTGCCTGCCTACCGCCTGTCTGCTTATCCTGAGCTGTTCTAGTCTGTCACCACGCTGTTCTCAACCTCTTGCAAAGCTTCAGGACTGCCCTTGCCGAGTCTGGTGTGAGTTGTTCTGCGTGTCATGTTAAATATTTCATCTTCGTTTGATTTACTGAGCGAGGAAGTAAACAACTGGGCTGCCTTTGCATCACAGAAACGAATGCGAAAGCCCAGGCTGAATCTGAGCAAGTAGAAATGAACGTGTGCAAAGCGTTACAGGTAAGACAGTGAAGCACGTCAGTGGACACAAAAAGGTCGATTAAAAGAACATGGAACATTCCTGCAATTAGACTGAATTTTAAGTAGCGCCAGGTTATGAAACTTGCTTAAAAGCCACCAGGCAAACCCCTGGGTTCAGAGCGCTGCCGCACCGGTAGACAATGTTGGTTAAATTCTCTCACTGGGTCTTTTCCAGCCCATTGGAGCTCTGCTGCTGGAGCACTGCAGGATCACCAAAGAGGAGGACAACGTCTTCTCCATCAGTGAGTTCTGCCTGTGCTTTCCCTGTGCGTTTCCTGCACGGCAAATAGCGCTACGTGAAAGGAAATGTTTTGCTCCTTAGTTCCTGCTTTCCCCTATGCTAACAGTGAGGTGGGTCAGGGCTGCCGAGCCCTCCTGCCCCTCGAGGGCGGGGGGGGGGGGGTGTCAGGGCTGCCGAGCCCTTCCCCTCAGCTGCCAGCTGTTACTCTGCCGAGCCCCATCCCGAGCCCAGCGGTATTCCATTGCTGGCTGGAACAGCCTGTGGGATTTGCACAGTTGCACGCGAGGAGGGAAGCAGCAATGACAGAGAGACCACAGCTCAGGGCTTGTGGAAATCCCTCTCTGGGAGGGTTTGGTATCAACAGATTGCTGCTTCTGTGCTAGTGCATTTTATCAAAAAAAAAACAACAAAACAACAAACCCGAGCCTCAGATAAACCATCTGTCGGGCTAATCTAGCACCAGCCCTCCCGGCACACTGTTTGTCCTTGTGTTGATAGCCCTGGCTCCAGCTGGCTCATGGTGTGTCGTCCTTTGTAAGCAGCCTTTCATCCAACAACTAATCATTGTGTGAGAGGTATGTGGCAAAAATAACAGGATGTTTCTCCAAGGCCATCCCCGTATCTTTTGGCCTGGCTGTTGGGCACAGCTGCTTTCCTGTGCAGAGCCTCGGCTCCTCCTTTAGCCGGGAGAGGTGGTGTTCTCCCTGTCTCCAAAGGACCCTCAAAGAGCCTGAACATACCAATCTCTCGAAGCACCACACCTCGAATTTCTGGGGCTTTAGGACTGTTGGGAGCTCTGGTGAATGAGGATTCCTGAGAAAATTGTTAAAAGCAACGGCAGTTGGTGGCAAGTTGTGTCCTGCATGGCAGCCTTGAGGGGTTTGGTGCTGTCTGACCCAGTTATTTCGCAGCAGCAGCCTAGATCTCTGTGGACTGTGCACTAAAGAGCAGCGCTCCAGGGACAGTGTAATTAATTAGATGTCCTGATTCTGTCTTGGTAAAGAACTGGAGTTGCATGGGGACTTGCTTTCCACGGTGCCCAGTACCAAACTCCCAAAAGCCTTGAGCAAAGACAGGTCAGTGCTTTCTCCGAGTGCGTTTTAACTCCTCTGATGGCTGCCCTCTGCCTATAGCAAAATCCCTTCCTTGGGGCCGTTTTCAACTTTGATTAGGAAATCTCTGGTGAGAGTTTGCAAGGAAGCTCAGGGAGTTTTGGTCCCGAATCTCGCCGTGTTGGCCCAGTCCAGTTCCAGGTCATTTTGAGAAGTTGCTCTTTCTGAAGTCGTTGGCTGCTCCAGGCTGGCAGGCAGTTGCTCGGGGCCAGCCAGGAGCCACCCCGGGTGGAGGGGACAGAGGTGGGGGTGACCAGCTTGGTCAGGGATTGTCTCAGTCAAACAAAGACGCTAACTGTGGCCTGGCAGCTGGGGGGGCTGGGGGGGAGGCAGTGGAGCGCAGGCAGCTCTGCTGGGACCTCCCTTAAGCCTTTTCCTTGTCCCTGGCAGGTTTCGTTGAGGAGCCGGAGAGGAAATACTGCTTTGAATGTGACAGCGAGGAGCAGTGTCAGGAGTGGATCGAGGCACTCAAGCGAGCCAGGTAAGCTGTGCTGCTGGTGCGAGGTCTGCTTTGTGCAGTCTGTGCCGCTTATTTTCTGGGATCAGCTTGTGGTGAACCCAGGGAGGAGAGCGGTCACCTCCTCTCAAGCAAGCTTCCCTTCAGCTCTAAATAGCATCTGAAACTTCTCCACATCCTTTTCTGCTAAGCCTGCTGCACGGTCCGTTCCTGTCTTACAGCTACGAGTTCATGAGGAGGAGCTTGATTTTCTACCGGAATGAGATCCAGAAAATGACAGGGAAGGTGAGTCCCTCGATGTCGGCTTGTCCAGTGGTGACCGATGGGTTTGGGCTGGAGCAGGGGCTGGGGTGCTCGGGTGCTGCTGCCAGCTGCCCTGCGCAAGGCTCTTTGCCACCATCTGTGTGAAAGATCCCGCAGTGAGGCAGCTCCTGACGCTGTGGTCTCCACGGCCAGACCCGAGAGTTCCCCTGCCGAGCAGCCTGTGTTGTCGTACTCGGCGCTGACCCTCGTGCGTGCGCTCCTCCCGTGGCGGAGTGGCCCGAGGTTTGTAGCTGGACAGGGCTGGTCCAGACTCCCAGCAGCTCCCTGGAAGAGCTCGCAGGCAGGCCTGGCCAGCTCGGAGCGATGCGGCGCACACCCTGCCAGGCTCCCTGGAGCATCCCTGCCCGAGGTGGCTGCAGCTCTCCTGTGCCAGCGTGGCCGGAATGCAGCCCATAACCTTGGGTATCTGCTGCATCCTCCCTGAGGGCTGCTTGACTTGCTGTACCAGAAACAGCAGCTGGGGGCTGAGCCGGGGTAAATCCGGCACATGATGGGGATCGGGGTAAATCCGGCACATGATGGGGATCGGCACCCAGCCCCAGCCCACAGGCTGGTTGAGGGAGGGTCCCACCGGCCCCCCATCTCACTGGCGCCTTCACTGTGCTCTTGCCGCAGGACCCCCTGGAGCAGTACGGGATCTCTGAGGAAGCGCGCTTCCAGCTGGGAACACGCAAGCAGTAAATCCCTCGCCTGGGCTGACCGAGCTTCTGGCCCCAGGCTCACCCCGGAGGGTCACCCCCAAGCCCCCCCCCCCACCCCGGGGAAGAACAGCAGCAGTTCCCCACAGCAGTGACCAAGTGACTTTTTAATTTATTAGCCAAATAATTTTGTATGATTTTTTTTTTTTAAAGGGATTTCATTGCACATTCCCACTTGCCCCAGCTGTGGAGGCAGCCAGTCGGAACCGCTGCTGACACAGCAGGCGTGGAACCACCCTGGCTCCCAGGGAGAGCAGAGGAGGGGGCAGTGCAGAGCTCCCGCAGCTCTAGCCCTCCTCTTCCTCCCTGTCCCTCCTGCAGCAGCTATGCAGCCATTCCTGCTCAGGATCTTCCCAAGGCAGCCATGGAGGGTTGTTTGTTCATCCCCTTGCTGTAAGAGGATGCTCCCACCGTTTCAGGGCTGTGCGTGCAGGGTTAACCCTGTCACGCCCTCCTCTGTTCATCACAAAGCCATTTTGGTTGCCCAAACCCAGAGCCTGATGGCCAAGCTGTGAGCCAGGAGGAGTGGGAAGCCTTCCATTAACGGGGGGGGCTCAGCACGGGGCCAGCTGATGGGGGACACCCACTGCCCTGTGTTGTGTCCACTGGCGCCTGCCTCTGGGGGTTGTTTTCTTCCTTTCCCTTCTTGGAGCAGGCGGTGCTAATTCCTAGAGGCTTGGTGAAGCTGCAGAGCATTAGAGCGCTGTCACAAACATGTTAGACAAAGCTGCAAAGCACAAGGGAGCTGAGAGAGGGCTGAGAGATCCTGCCTCCCCACTGCCGTGCCGGGGGCTGGGCCAAGCTGTGCAGTTATTCCGGCTTCCCAGAGGAAAGCCAGATGGAAGGTTTGTAAAGAGGGAACTGCTCCACGTTGGCTGGATGTTTGAGCTTCAGGGGCTGCAGAAGTTAAACCCAGGGAGCTGTGACAGCCGGGCCTAAACCCTTCGTTCCCTGAGCTGCAGCTTTTCTCCCCTTTGGGAGTATCCAAAGGGAAGGACCAGAAAACTGTGTGCCAAGGTCAGAGCTGCCAGGGAAGCTGGGCTGCCTTCCCCACGGCTGCCGTAACCTCGGGAGAAGCGTTAGGGACAGTGTCTTTCCTCAAGGCTCTGCAAAAACTGCCCAGCGATGAGGGACAGAAGGACGCTCCCCCCACCCGCACCCAGGGCTTCAGGAGACCCAGTTCCCTGACCCCTGCAGCTCCCCTGGAACTAGACCAGGAAAAGCTCCAGGAAAGGCCCCAGGTGATGCTGTCAGGCGGCTGATGACAGAAGGAACTTGACTTGCCACTGGGGCAGGTACATGCAGCAGGAAGGCTTGGCCTGAGCGGGGGGGGGGGGGGGGGGTGGCCCCCAGCTTTGTTCCTGCTAGCTGGCGGGGGGGCTGCGCCGCTCCCAGCGGGCGGTAAGTGAGGTGGGGCAGAGCCTGCTCCATACCTGGCTTTGAAGGGAAGCGTGAGGTCTCTTCCTCTTCGGCTGGGAATTAATGCCGGAATGAGAGCCCGTATTGCAAGCTTCAGTGGCCTGGCCTCCCCTCTTGACCTCCTGCTGCTGGGTACCAGGAGTGCGGCAGATGTCACTGATGCTTCATGTTTAATCTCAAAGCCAAGATTTTTTTCCTTTCCCTCCCCAAACACTCCCTTTCCCTTCAGTTGTTCCAGGTGCTTGCTCCAGAAATTACCAAAATAAGCAGAGGGGCAGCTGTCCTGTGTAGGGAGCCGAGGGCAGGGCGGGGGGAAGCAGAAAACCCGGCGGTTTTGAAGACAGATGGCAACTGGTGGAAGCTGCAAGGAGGGATTAAAATCAGGAACACACAAGAGCTTGAGCTTTAGAGAATTAGTGTCCTCAGATGACTTTCAAGTGCATTTTAATCCTCCCAAGCCTGCTCTGCTTTACCTCAGTGCCAGGGTATGGTCCTGACACGCTGGTGGGGTGCGCAGCAGCTTTTACTTACTGTGAAAAAGGGACTTTGGTCACTCAAGAGAGGATGGATGGACGCACGGGGCTTGGCAGCCACTCTTTCCTCTTCACAGCGCGAGCTGAGCTGGGCAGCCGCAGGTCCCCACGGCAGGTCCCGCTGCACTGTGGCTTCAGCCCTGGCTTGTCTGCGGCCAACACGTCCCCCAGTGCTGCCAGCCAGTTCCAGGGGCAGAACGGCCACGTCCAAACCCGGCTCCCCAGGGTGCAGCATTAGGGATTCTTCAATATGCAAAGTCAGCCGGGATAGGAACAAAACTCTGGGAATGTGGCGGATGCTGGGTCACTCCTAGCAAGGTTCTGGTGCTGCGGCGAGGCGCTCGTGCCTGCTGGCCACCACCGGTAGCCAGCAAAGGGTTCTCAGCCCCGTGCCTTCCCAGATGTGCTCTTCCCAGATGTGCTCGCATCCTCTCCTAGAGGTAGAGCTGACACCCACTTCTTCTTCACTGTACGTCAAATGGGCATTTTATCCAGGTGTTACGGGGAACAGTTGGGTGAGCAAGAGAGAATCCCAACACTTATTTAAGAGGCGACAATGGCATTTCTTAACTGAATGTAAGACAAATGCTGTGAAGAGTTACGGGGCCAGCGGCAGGCCCGGTAACTCGGTTAGATCAACTTCTAGAGTAGCATTAGGACACTGGGTTTGGTTTCAGGAGTAAGGGAAGACGGTACTTTGAGACCTGCATCAACTGCTGGTGATTTATAAATAATTGTTCATTTTTCACACTCCGGTCACTGTGCTTTTTGTATTTCAGTGCCCTGTTGCAGCGAGTGCTGCGTACAGGCTCCCTGAAAGCATACTGAAGCCATTTCTCTTTTATACAGTGAACATTTCCAATAAAAACTTGTTTTAATCTTGGTGGCAGTCAGAGCTGTTCTAAGAAACCAGAGCCTTGGCTGAGGAGGGGCGGCTGCACCCAGCGCCATCGGTCCTATGAGGAGGAGCGGTGTGGGGAAGGCAGGCGGCTGCCCACAGCCCTGCAGTGGGATTTTATTGAGAGGCTTTTTGCTAACGGCAGTGGCTCGAGTGAGGGACGTGCTCAGGGAGAGGAGCTGCCAGAACCTGCCTAGAGCCACGCAAGCCCGCGGTGAAGCAGCGCCTTCACCCTGTTTTAAGACTCTTAGGGTGAACGAGCTTGGGAAGCGTTACAGCCACCGCTTCCAAAGTTTAAACACGTCGCCTGGCTGCGTTCAGTTTTATTATACCAGTGAGGTTACTGGCAAAAAGGGTCAATGGGGAATGCCACCAGGGCTCATAAAAAGCCCAAGAATTTAACTGCCCTCAGCATTCCCAGGGCTAAAAGTGGGGAGGGGGGAGAGCAGGGGGGGGTGTCTCTCCCTGCCTGCGCCCACCGGTGCCACCAGGCAAAGCCATGCCCCAGAGCAGCTCGTTCCCATGGCAGCTGAAGCAGTGAAACGCCACAACAGTACGGTGTATTAAAATACATACACTTTAATATAAAGACAAAACTTCAAAGCATTGTTTCAATTACAAATCAAGGTAAAGACACAAGAAATTAAGTGGAAGGGAGGGGAGAAAAAACTAACTCTTACATTGTGGAGAATTAGAAAGGCAGGGTGGAAATATATATATTATACATACATATATACACACCAGAAGAATTCACGCTACTTCTATGGAAGAATGAAAGGAATGACAGGACAACTTACCAGTATAAAAAAAAAAACCAACAAAACAAAACAAAAAAACAACAAAAAAAAGATAAATTAGGGGAAGTTTGAATTTTAAATAATTCAGTTTAATAGGCTAAATTATATAAACTAATTCCTATTCACTAGGAAACATCCCATATCACTGTTCTAAGAAAATGGGTTTTTTAAAAAATCCATTGAAAAATGGATTTTTATTAGTAGTTAAAAGTTTACTAATCAATTCCTGAGCAACAGCAACCTCATAATCTACTGCTTTCCCCATCCAAGTCCCACTCAGCGAGGGCAGGCTCTCACTCCTAAGAAGTTTAAGTAGAACAGAGACCTAAGAAGTTGGGTTTTAATTTGAAATTGATCACTTCAAAGATTAATAGGTTAAAAAAGCCAAGCAGGATGGATCAACCCATTCCACCTTTTCATCATTAACTCCAGAAACAAGACCTTCCTAAAGAATAATTTGACCGCACCAGAAAAGCAACCAGATGTACCTTGAAAAAAACCAAAGGATCACAAACTTGAGAACTTCAGGGTTAGCACTGTAAAAATTTAAGATGCGATTTTGTTTTTTAAACTAGAAAACCAAAAAAACCTCTTCAGAAAGAGGGCTGCCAACAGCGAATATACTGGAGAAGTATTTCCAATTTTTTTTTGTCTCTGGTTTAAACCCTGAAGTTCACAATAATAACATCTTTTATTGCAATCAATATTCAGTCTAAATAGATATTTATATATTTATAAATGCAGAAGGATAAATAAAATATGGCACAACAACATTTTTAAAACTGGTAATCCATCTTTTAGTGAAAACCTGATAGGCAAGCTACGGAAATGTTTGAGCAAAAAAAAGGAGGGGAAAAAAAAAAAAAAAAAAGTCTTAAACAGCCATAAAACTTCAAATACTTGTACACTGACTACACATCCGTGCTTCCAAAAAAAGCCAATTATTGTGATTTTTTCCTCAGTGCTGCAAAGATAGTTCACAAAAACACTGTCTAGTTTCTTCTCCCCAAACTGATTTATAAAACACGTGATTGCTGGCTTTGCAGTCCGTGGGACAACAGCCATGCCCTAACTGAAGAAACCATCATTGGGAGCTCCCACTGCTTAATTCCTCTCCACGGTTTTGGCTCAGACAAAACAACAAAAGCAGAATTTTTCAAGACAAGTCACCTGTGTCGGGCGGGGGGACTCGCGACAAGAAAAACCAACTCCCAGCCGTAACCTGCAGGTTTCCACAACCTGTATTAAAGGGCTGGTTCCAACACGGAGCTGAGGGGTTACACACAGGGCTCCGTCACCCAGAGCCACCCGGCACCGGCGAGGGCTGGACCCGGCTGGGGGAGCTGCGTGTTCCCGGTGCTCAGAGGCTGAGGAAGGGGCACGGGGAGGGCTGCGCCAGAGGGGGGTCACGAGCAGCAGCTTGGACACGAGCTCCCAGCGCTCCCCTTCCAGCAACGCAGCAAAGCCTTGAGCGGGGCAGGGACCCGACGGAGCACCCTCTGGTGATATGGGGGGGACATCAGTGGGGCTGGACGGGGACAGTCCGCAGGGCTGGATGGACATGTGCCCTGTGCTGCAGAGCCATCCTGCTGCCTCCAGGACAGGGAACCCCTCCTGCCACCAAGCCCCTGCTGCTGGAGCATCACAAGGGCACAGGTCCCATCGGTCCTTGTGCCAGAGCCACCAACATGCCCACAGACACAGTCCCCTGCATGATCTCGGTGGAGATGGAAGCGCACACTGGCCCTGAAACCGCTCGCAGGGTCTCTGGGTCCCACAAAAAAAACATCACCTGAGTGAGAGCCAAGCCCACCCCACTGCAGATCCCAGCTCTGCCGGTGCTCTCCCCACTCAGCCTCTCCTCTGCTGGAACTCTCTTCCAAGTGGAAAAATAATGGGATGGGGGAGCAGATGCTGCTTTCTAAATACACAATCCTAGCAAGAATCAAACCGCACAGGTCCCCGGAGGTGACCCCAAGCTGCCTGTCCATGACCTCGTTACTCCAGAATAAAAGACCTTCTCCCAGAAGGGGAAGCCCAGCAGGACGGGAAGATACAGCCTCCGCAGCAGGGAAGGCTGGGATGAGACAGAACCTGATCACCACGGGAGTAAATCCAGTGCGGTGCGGAGCACCCGGCCAGCAAACGCTGTTGTAGCCCCGCTGCGTTTGTGCGCTGAATAGCGGAGCTGGCTCGCTTGCACCCATCTCCTCCCCATCACCCCACTCCCATGTATCTTCCCAGGCAAAGCAACTATTCCCAAACATCTGTACAAGGAACCACAGAACGACAGAGTAGTTTGGTCGGAAGGGGCCTTTAAAGGTCCCAGTCCAGTCCCAGAGGAGGAGGCTGAAGAAGCATCGTCAGCAGCTCTGGGAGGGAGCGCTCCCCCGGCCGGGGGGGACCGACGTGCACACAGCCACATGCCTGGCCACACTGTGCCGAGCCACGCGGCCACCCCGTGCCGAGCCACGCGGCCACCCCAACCAGCCACGGTGGCCAAGTGGTACTGAAGGGATCCTCCATTCCAAAATGCTATTCAAGTCAACGGAACCATCAGGCCTGAAATCTATTGGAGCAGCAGACGGCAAATGAGGAAGTGACTTGCTCAAGTGCTGTTTGCCTAAAGAAGAAAGCTACTCAACACCTTGAGATTAAGTAACCGAGAGTGACAAACAGTTGGGTGAGTTTCAGGCTGAGAAGCGTCAAGTCCTGGGGATCTGAAAGCTTGATTCACAAAACCAGTGACTAGTAGATCCCTCAGGATCAAGTACCGCAGCCTTCCTGCCTGGGGTACCTTGGCGAGTCCTGGCCGGGAGCGCAGACTCCGCAGCCCTGGCTAAGCACCAACTGTGCACTAAAAGATAAAGCGGCTGTCACCACTAGGAAGGAAGAAAATAATATGGAAGCATAAGAAAAGTATTTCTACGCTTGGTCAAGGAGACATGAGTTCCTGCTGTTAGAAGAAACTAGTCCGAGCCAGTGACTCTGCCTCCAAATGTCACGTACGGGCAGGACGCGCTGCACTCCCTGTGGCTGGCAGCTTCCCTTCACCTCTCTCCCGTTGCATCCACAACCTGAACTGAGAGAAGTGAAGACGCCTCCCATCATTAAGATTATCCAGAGTGATCCACAGCTCCTGCAAGGAAACAGCCTCTTTTGCACCAAAACAAGCGGCGACGCAGGGAGAGCTCGACCTTCCCCACCACCCTGTCCACCAGCTCGCTCTCAGCAGCCCAAGCCTCTCCGTCCTCCAGCAACGCTTCCCAATTTCTCCCTCAGCTACAAAAAAAGCAGAGAAATCCGACTGCCGCGTGCCCCACACACCTCTGGCTAATGGAAGAATTAATGGAGCACTCCCAGCTCCGCAGCACGACAAGTCTCGGCAGATCAAGCCTGGCAAGCGCCAGCCGGAGGTAGCAAACCACCAAAGAAGGAAAAGCACACAAGGCTTGTTCCTCAAGGCTGACATTTAGCAGCCAGGCACAGGTTTTGCTCAGCCCAACGCTCAGGAAGTTCCTTTTTTTTTTTTGGCAACATACGTGCTACAAGATGTATTTTAGCTTCCTGATGAGCCCCTTGCTGGCAGCAGTGGTGTGGAGAAGGAACATGTGTGACAGCCATGGAACAACGGGACCCAGCAGGATGTGGTAAAGCAGAAGGAATTCCTTTTTGGAACTGGCTGTTTGGCTTTGATTACTCAGAAGTATCTCCAATTACTGAAAACAGGTTTCGGACCTCTGGCACAGTGCTCCTACAGGAGAGTCACGAGGGTCTTATTCTTGTGACCGTATGATCAGACCATAACATCTCCAAGATATTCCTTCAGCAACCCGACAGCAAGGTAAGTCTTTCCCCGTTTCACAGAGAGGAGAAACGAGCTGAACTCGCCTGATCTTATGACAAAGCAATGAAAGGCCAGGGAGCAGGGAAGGCAACAAGACAAATCCCTTGGCAACCACATCTCCGGCTCAGGCAATTCTACCAAAGTGATCCCAAAGCTGCGCTCGGCCGGTTCCCAGCTCAGTGCTGCTCCCTGGAAGCATCAGCTTATCAGGCACCTTCCTGGAAGCGCATCTCGCTGGGGATGACGATGCAGTATTTAGATTAGCACCAGCGAAGCGCTGTGGTCACACCATGCATGGCAGGGTGAAGGTGCCAATGGTGCCAAGCATGGGTGGAAGACGTTGGCAAAGCAAGAGCAGCTCCAGGCTCCTGCAGCGCGGGTGGCCAAGATGGAGACATCGGGTCACTGGGAGCAATGCAGAGGTAGATGAAGGCCCGGTCCCAAGGGACCCTGGGAGGCTGAAGCAGATGCTCAGCAGGTTGGCCAGCAGCCTGAGCCCCTTTCAAGCACATCCCAGCCAGGCGTTTATTCCTGGGTCAGCACCTGTTTCCTTTGGCCTTCCCAGGTGACAGCTGGAGAGTCAGAGACTCCAAAATCCTGGGTAGCTGAAAACATCTTGAGAGCCGACATGTGCCCAGTTGCAGCCAGCGGGCTCGTGCTACCAGCCCGATGGCTGCTTGCCAGCACGTCCCGCATGGACACCGATGACTGCCGATGACCACTGCGCTCACAGGTGATGCTGAGGGACAGCGGGGGCTTTGCTTTTCCACAACACCCACCAGCGGGGAGATGACCAGCTCCTTGCCTGGGGTCTTTGCTCTGAAGGGTCACAAAACCATTTAGGTTTGCAAAGACCTCCAAGACCATGAAGTCCAACTGTAAGGCTAACAGTGCCAAGCCCAGCACCAAACCCCGTCTGACAGCTCCATCCTGCTCACCAGGCGCCAATCCCTGAAATCCTACGAAGCTTGGGACAAAGCGCGTCATTCCCACAACATGGACCGGCCATCCTCTTCAGCAGAGGAGTGCTGGGAGCCAGCTGGGTGATGGTCCTCCAGCAGGCACCGGCAAGCACGGCAGGTTCCCCAGAGCCCTGCGAGTCAGCTCCTTCCCCACCGGGCACCTTTGCTCGTGTCCTGTCAGCACCTTGCACACGAGCACAGGCAAACGTTCCCCTCACGGAACAAGTGATGGCGAGTCGTCTCACTGCAAGTCTTCTGCAATTTGGGATGAAGGGGGGCACAAGAGGTCTGAGGAGCACTGGCTCTTGGTCCCTTTTCAGAAGAGGATCTTATAAAAGCAGAGTGATTAAGAGCTTATTACTTGTATTTCCTCATCTCTCTCATCAGGGATATAAATGATAGGGGGGAGATGTAATTAAGGCTGCTGCCCCTCCAGCAATCGCTCAGGCACAGCCCACCAGTTTAAAGCCTTCAAAGACCTGAGCACTCCGCCGGGTGCTGGGAAGGATGCTAAGGCAGCTCTGCAACTTCTAGTCAACCCAAGGATCTGGAAGAAGCTAGAGCTGCCCACGTCCCAGCTGCAAAACATCTGGGTTACATTGTCTTCCTGGATTCCAGGACATACACTGTGTACGGCTTCTACTAGAAGCTACTGGCTGTTCCTCAGCTGTCACCCTTGGAGCACTTTTGCCCTTTTCCAGGTTTTCATCTTGCTGTTAGTTACTCAGCAGGGCGCACCGCTGTCCTCTCCCACACACAAAGCAGAAACCAGTTCCGAAACGTCCCTCATTTCCAGCGGCTATCAATCCCTTCCCTTTCCAGTGAACAAGGCGGCCAAGTTAGATTGTTTCTGCGCACAAGGGCTGCCTAGGGAAGACACACTTAGGAATCAACAAAATAACTGCACTTTGTCCTAAATCTCTACTAAGATCGCCAGGTACAGGGAAAAAGGCTAAACCGAAGCCTGCAGAGGGCTGCGGCACCTCGCCCGCGCCACTCTCGGGAACACGGCCAGCATGGTGCTCGTGACCATTCCTCCCGGATCCAGGCAGCAGGAGAGAGTGCCCAAGGGCAGAGGTACCTCGCCTACTTCAAACACAGAGGCAGGAGTTGAACAGCCAAGGCGTTCAGCCCAGCTTTCTGTGCCCAGGGGATGCTCCGTCAGGTGGCTGGTACAGCAGGGCTCAGCTCTGAGGCAAATGCCCGACGGCTGGAGGTGGGAGACTCCCTAGGGAGCACTAGCAACCTAGAAGGGATTCAAGGACAGTGAGTGCCCGGGCTAGCAGGCAGCCGTTTCCCAAAGCCTAACTGTGTTTTTCCTCTAGTCATCTTGCTGTTGCAATTCCCCTTCTTCTACTGTAGTTTCCTTTCCTGGTGCTTGGTCCAGTCTGAACTACAGACCAGCGTGATTTCTACTGAATGGATCATCCTTCTCCTCACTTTGTGCACTCGAATAAATAAGTTTTTACAAGTTTACTGTGCATTGTACAATCTAAAAAATAAATGAAATAAAGTATATGAAATTTATAATTTTTCATCACATCTCTATAAAATACAGCCGCTGCTCAGAGCAGCGCTTTCTGTACACAGAACACCAAGTCACAATACAATTAACTGCACCAGTTTGATAGTGTGGCAGCACGGTAAGCTAGATTGTGGTGTTTTTGTGAACTACCATTTAGACCTACTTAAAAGCAAAAAAATACAAAAGCAAAATGCACTTCGTCAACAAATGCACACGGCTAACCCATTTCTGAATCAAGTATCAAAACCCTACTAACAAAATACATTGTACTTGGAACAAAAAAAAACCAACAAGCTGAGAAAATCTGCTACCTGCACCAGTACAGACGCGCTATGTTCAGTCTTCCCAACGGTGGTAAAACGGGCCTGACCAATACCAGTGATTACACACCCTGTTCATATGCCAACGCCAGCACAAAACAAGTTACCAGACTCGCTACCAGAATTCACAGTGACTTGAGTGCCACCAGCAACTGCAAACGGCCCAGCGAAGTAGTTCAACGGGGCAGGACTTGGATTTCTTTTGTTCAGCCCGTGCCTGCGCTGGCCAAGCTCGCCTGGGCCACCCCAGGCTCTCCATCTGCCACCCCAGAGGGGAAGACTGGGTGCTCGTTCGTCACTAACGCACTGAAAAACCACCCCGTTAACAGGGTGCCCGGCTCCATTCCAATTAAAATCAAAATGAGATTTTGATCTTCAAAATAGAAGGCTGCCTTTCTCTGTAGCTCACGCTGCTGCCAACCAGGCGGATTTTGGTATATGAACAGAGTAAGTTGAATAAATAAACTGCAGACCTTTCCGAGAACTGGGTTTGGCATTGGTCAACCCTCCAAATTCAGCACCAAGGATTCAAACCGGAGGCACAGTTCTGACGGGTGAAATAGCACCAAGAGGAGGCTCTTTACATCTCTGCTGGTGTGCCAGTCCTTTATTATTCAGAGAATTTAATAATAAGTTGTATTTATGATTCTAGGTGGAATAAAATAAGTCAAAATTGTTTTCACTTTAAAAAAAGATAAATACTTTATCTAAACTATCAACAATACAAACTGGAGCTTTAAGCATTTCTTTTGCCTTTTTTTTTTTCTTTTTTCTTTTTTACTCAGATTCACAGTAAATATTTTCTCTGTTGTTTAGGTCTTTTTATGTTTTTATTTTGCCCAGTAGTAAGAGAGTAGAAACCCCTGCACAGGCCAGGTGAGCACCTTTCAGTGGAAGCCGAGTGAAGTTGGTCCACGTTGTCCTTGCATAGGTCACATTGGGTTGAGGTAGAAATCCTAGTTACCTGCACAACAGGAGGAGAGGAAGAGACTCATCTAAATAAAAGACAAAAATCTGCTGTGTGTTAGACGTGTCAATCATTTCTACATTGCTCCGAGACCTCGTTAGCCAGCAAAGAAGGAGCAACTCCTGACCCAACTGCAATTAGACAGAAAGGATGCCTCCAGGAGTGACACGGGGCCCCGCGGGCTGTTGCAGGTTTTAAAGCTTTCTCTGTGTGACCACATCGGACTCTGTCCTCCTGCGACTGACCTCGGGGGCGTGGGGGGAGCATTCCCCCACTCAGCACTCGGCCTTTTTCTAGCACACTCTAATCTGCTTGGAATTTTTTATTGCCCTGGGGGAGAAACATTAGGAGAAGCAAAGCAGTTTAGTTTAGCCCCCCGATTCCAGAATTCGGCTTTGGTTCACAGGGACTCTGAACACACGTATTCACACCGAAGTCAATGAAACTGCCCAAGCACTTGGCATACGGTTCAAGAGTCACAGGGCACAGGACCGCAACTACAGTATGTCCGTCACACACCAGCTCCCGGCAGCATCATTTCTGCTCATTTGCTCCACAATCCAGCTTTGTCATCCCCTTTTCTCCACACGTCACTTCTGTGCCTTGCCCACTTTGCTCAGAACCTTTTTGTGACAGGGGCCACCACACCCAAGAGCAGGGAGCGTGGCCCAATACGGCCACAGTTCCAGGTAAGGCAAGTTCAGCAGGCAGCTTTCACACTAGAGTCGCCCATGTACACAAAGCCCTGAGCCTAACCCTCCTCGCCCCTTCTCCCCCATCTGGTTTCTGTTCGGGGCCTTCCAAGCCCCTTCCGTAAGGACATCACGCTGTTGGGTCTCCACCGGCACACAGGGACCACATTGCTCCAAACTCCTCAGCATCACTTCCCCGTACAGAAGGACGGAGGTAATACTTACGTGCCTCACAAAAGCCTAATGAGGATTTGTTCGTGTCTGTGGAGCAATGTGATGATGAAGACACTATACACAATGCGCAGTCAAAAGAATCTCTCAGGTATATTGTAATTGAGTCATACGTTTTATAAGCAGCAAAGAGTATTCAACCATATATTGTATGCAGCTTTGGTATCAGTGAACAGCAACAACAGCAAAGACCTACAAGAAAAGCACGGAGCAAGCTCCGGGGCCCAACAGACTGATTGAACTTCGCAAGCACAAGTTGTTACATCAGGATGCCACAGAGTATTTTCAGGAACAACAGTACCCAACTCTGTGGTGGTACACTTTATTCTGGAGTCGCTCTGAAGACATTTCAATACCTGCTTCAGTAAGAATGGGTACAGTCTCCAGAAACCCTCCTCTCTTCTATGCCCCCAGCCTCTACGAAGCACGGACCACAGCTGGCCCTGCAGATCCCCTGTATTCTCATTCACAATCTACCCGGGAAGCCAGTGATTGCCAAGTGAGCATAAATACAGCATCTGATGAGTTTGTTACTGTTTGCCCTAGCAGGCAAGTCCGATAAAGCTGCAGTGCACAGATAAATCACACCCCTTTCTTTGCTACCTGTAGCTGTGTTTTCCATTGATGCAGGGGGCACATTAACTGCAGTGCAAGACCAGTGCATTTGCTCTCCAAGACAAAGCTGCAGCTTGTAACCTGGAGATTTTTAACTTTATGATTATTTAGAGCAGCTGTTGTCGACTGACAATAAAAACAAGACCATCGTGTTGCCACATGCAGTCACAAAGCAGCACCATCACGCGTCCTAACGCTATGCGAACATGGACTTGTGGAGATGCAACAGTCTGCGTCGGAGGGCAAGAAGAGGGGAAGGGGGAATCAAAGTAGACAACAACCACTTCCAATAAGTGTATAAAACCGTACTTAAAAATAGACATTTCCTCCCCGTTACTGATCTTCAGAAATAGACATTTTCATGAAGCAATCTCAACCTGCACATAATCCTAACGTCAGATGAGACAGACCAGAGGTATGATGGTGGGCACTCTTTGTCGAGAAATCCTGACTCCCAGAACAGAGAGCGTTAAGACTCTCCATCCTCTGCCGTCAGATTATCTGCTTCCCACATTTTAGAGTTTCACAGAGCCCATCCCCAACCTGTCTCTGAAAAGGAAGAAGCATCATTCAGCATCTTGTACAAAACTCCTCTTTTTTTTTCTCTAGCCTTACCTTACAAAATAAGAACTGTTAGCTAAGCAAGCTCTTTATCGTGGCTTAACCCCAGAAAGGTGCGAAGCATAAGGAGACTGCATGCCAAGTGTAACCCACATAGCGGACGTGCCAGCTGCGTTGGACTGCGTGATCATGGGCGCGGACTGTGCCAGCGCCAAACGGGGCAGAGGCGGGTGATGGACTGTAAAGGAGGGGCGGGAGGTTTTGTGCTGGAGAGAAGCTAGCTTAATAGACAAAGAAGCATTAGCAGACTGGACAGAAGCAGCAGAAGAGGATGGCAAAAAAGCTTCGCCGGGTGGGATGGATGGCAGGTTCTGCAGAAGCGCAGGCTCGGAGTTAGAAGCAAGTAATGGAGGAGGTGGGGGCAATGAAACGTTAGGAGGGGGCGGAGGGGAATGGAAAACAGATTGCACTGGCGCTCTGTTGAGGTGCTGAGCAGATCTAGTCTCGCTAGATGTTACTAAATTAGAGGAAGGGGGTGGGAAAGATGAGGATGAGGTGCTGGCAACAGCCTGCAGAGGGTTTAAGCTTAGCACTGTGCTGCTAGAGACAGCACTGCTGCTGAAACTGGCTCCAAATTGATGAGGAGAGGAGGCAGAAGGCACCGCATGGTTAAAAATACCTGCAAACAGGAGAGAAAAACTCAGCTTCAACAGATGGGCTTTGTACGGTCTCAAGCGACAAGAGAAACAAAACAAAAAAGCAAAAAACCAAAACAACAACAAAAAAAAAAGGAAAAAAGCAAAATTATAATAGTTACAGCCCCATACAAAAATATGCAGCATGAGAAGGCAGCAAGCAATGAGAGATAATGGTGCAGGCCAGGAGGTACAAAAGATTTCACTTACCTTTCCTACTGCCAACCTCTAAATGCCACGAGGAAAAATGGTCAGACCCAAGAACTGTCAGTTCTCTACCACAGGGGTAGACTTCTGATGAGATTACGTGGTCTCTAGAGTTGTTTATCTGAAGACTCAAACTGCTGCTCTTCCCTCCCCACCCTCCTGCTTTCCCACTTACAGGGCAGCAGAGGGGAGATTGTATTTCCAGCAAATCTATGTGCTGAGAGATGTGAGAGTTAGGATTTCCCGACATGGTGCCTGAATGATTATGGACAGGTAAGAAAAACTGCCCTGGACACTTAGTAACAGCAGGTTCAGGCTATCTTCTAGCCCTGCCAGCTTGTCTCCGGTCTGGGCCACAGAAGCCAAGGCTGTGCAGGATCCCAGAAGTGCAAGGTGCATATGGCATTGCCCCTCCTGGCAAAGAAATGCCTTTTGTGTCCATTCCAGAGCCAGAATGCTACGCAATTCCCAACACCATCTCCTCTGAAGAGGCACTGATGTTTTACTCTTCCTGGATCATGCTACATCCATTTGAGGCCTAACCTCAACCTTTACTCAAGTTGACAAGTTAGAGATCCTTAACTTGGTACCAGGACAAGTTAAATCCTTTACCTGCAGGCAGACCTAAGTTGGTTCCAACACAGCAACATCTGAACAAGCATACATTATGAAATCACAAAGTCTGGGTGTATTCTTTCATTAAGGTGATACAACAAGCTCATCTAGTAGACAAAGATCATGAGATTTCACTGTGGGGAACTGAACTCATCCTAGCATCTCCGAGAAAGAGAGAGAGAAAGAGAGAGAGGAGACTGGTTATGTGGGACAGATCTGCTTCACATCCTGCAGAAAAGCAAGGGTTTCAGCCCTGGAGAGGCAGCGTCAGACTTTCCTTTAGGCCCTGTCTTATACCAGAGAAAGAGTTCTGCCTACCTCCAACTGTTCCACCTGTAACCCCAGGAGAGAAGTTCCCCATAGTGTGAGAATTAGTCAGTCTGGTTGCAGCGGATGACACGTGGACCAGACTGGCAGCAGCTGGCATTGAATTAAATAAGGACTGCAATACTGAGGAATTTGTCACCGAGTTGAGGTTTGCTTGCAAGGCCATGGGGCCAAGGGGGAACTGCGATCCAGTGGTCAAAGTGTTTAGGAAAGGATGGTGCGTCTGAACAGAAGATGCTGGGTTGCCTGCTGAAGAAACAGCAGTAGAAAGGCTTTTACCATTCAGAAGGCCACCAGACGGAACAGCAGCAGAAATGAAAAGGTTGTGGCCATTTTTAAACTCCACATCTCGGTCCCTTCCTTTGCCGACCTTTCCGTTATGCTGCAAAGAGTTTTTTTCTGAAGATCCCCCAGTACGAATGCTTATGTCGCTGATCTCTTTGCCTTTCACCCCTGACCGATTTAAGTCTTCTTTCGTGCCGCCGAGGCCTTCGAGCTGCCTCTTGTTCAAAAAGGGATTTGTTTCCGATACCCCCACCTCTTTGCTTCGCTGTGACTGGAAACCCAGCGAGCAGTTGGAAGCCGCCACGTCCGAAGCCTTATGTGGAAGGGAAGCACCATCGATAAAGCCGTGTAAACCGATGTCAGCCGACAGCCCGCCGTTGTACGCGAACCCGTTGGCGGCGTTCGTACCAGGGCTGAGCCCATCCGCCCCCGCCGAGGGCAGGGCAATGCTTTTCCTCGCATGTGCCGTCATCTTGGCATCGATGGCAAGGCTGTCCTCGGAGGACGGCCTGAAGGCAAACAGCGAATTCTGGCTCAGAGATGAAACCGACTGCAAGGGACTGTCCGTAGTTTTGGTCAGGTTGATGTCAGAGATTGGTGAAAAAGTTGATTTCCATTTACTGCTGTTCATGTTTTCGTTGCTTTGTGCTTGTTTCCTCCCAGATAAGCTGCCACCTAGTTTGGAAGAAAATTTATAAATGTTAAAAAACAGCAGTCACTGAATCTGCACATTAAGAACAGGGGTTTCTCTTTCAACACCCACAATTTATCAGTCTGTAATTCTGGGTTTGATCCAAAGGCAGAAATATTGGTGAAATCGCCTAGAAGTCCTTAAAATTCAGTTTACTGCTCTGAAAAAGTTTGACAATGCTGATCTACTTTTTCCTCAGTCTTTGTACTGCAGATCCCTCCCCAAACCTTGAGTGAGCAAAAAGACAGGTCAGATCTTTGGTGACCTGTGATTACAGAAAGAACTGACCCAATATTCTTAATTATTGGACACCTGTCTTAATTCTGATTATTGAAGGACCTGGCAGAAGTGCACTCTGCTCAGCAGGACAGGAGCAGAGAAAAGCCTCCTACTAACAGCTTCAGTCAGCAGCAGACACCCACTCCCCAACTCCAACCATCACAACAAATAATTAACATTCCTCACACCTACCATTTTCAACAGTCTTCTGTGGAGATTTGCTTTCCAATGATATCGTTGCAATTTTCCTCTCAATTCTAGTGGGAAAATAAAAAGGCTGTAACACTCATCGCAGATCTTTTGTTGCACATTTGCCATCACAACCTATTCTGTTCACGTCTTAACAGGTGGCTAGAGTATATTAAGGCAAATCAGCTAGACAGCTGTATGTTACTAAAGACACTTAAAAGCATTAAAAAAAAATCCACAACTTTAAGTAGAAGCTATTATGGAATTACTACTCTTTGCCAAGATGAGCGCACGTTCAGAGGACTTTGTTGTTGTGAAAGAAAAGCAACAAGTAGGCTGTTGCTCACGTGTCTATAGTGGTTGCTGTTGCTCACGTGTCTATGGTGGTTGCTTTTCCAGCACCTTAAACAAGAAAAAAAAATTGCACCCCACAGGCAGGCAAGGGGTGGCGAGTACTCAGTTTTCACAGCAACACATCAATAGTTTGGGGCAGGAAGGGAAGAATTCTGAATCAAGATGAAACTGGGAGTGAGCGGAGACTGATTCCTAGTTAGTATTGCACACACAGTCTCAGCACTCCTACAACGCATCATCCAAAAAAAAAAAAAAAAAATCTGCACTAATTCTTTCAGAGGCCAGGCTCTGTCAGCCTTGCAAACACAGCAACACATTCAAGTACTATTTCCTAAATACCTTCTCTATTCACAATTTCAGCTGTGTAAGAGGCTTGGCATAATGGCATCGGTCCCAAGGCAAAGGGAACAAAGGCAGCTTAACACACCTCTCCAGTCTAGAGCAGCGTTATCAGCTCTCAGAAATCTCATCCTGAAACCTGTGCCTGTGTATTCACCTGCTGCTATTGTGCTCATCTTCGGATCCCTGCTCTTCATCTGATGTTAGAGGAGAGTAATGAACGCCGTTGCTCTGAATGAGGGGCTTTTCCTTTTTCAGTACCGGGGGCTGGTCATTGTCCTGGTAAGGAACAGGAGAGTTCTTCAGGGAGTTTTCAGGAGAGGAAATGGCTGTTATTTCTAAAGGCTGGTTAATGTTATTGACCTGGGCAAGAAGGAAAGAAAGCAGTTACAGATGAGAGTATCCCTTTAGAAACAAGGCATCTTGTTAAGGGTATTAAAAGCAGGCTTAACCCGCTCAGCTTTAGGATATGCCCACAGCTGCTTGTTTAGCGCTGCTATTATACCGCACCATCCTGCATTACAACCTGGGGTGAAAACCTAAATATACCTTGGAAAAATACCTCATTTTCATTCTTTGATTTTACGTTTAAACGCAGAAACAAAGACATGGGATAACTGCATTTCTTTCCAAACTGCCACTGCAGGATCACATGAACACAACTTCTATAGCTGGCTTAATTATGCAAGAATGCCATATGCTTCTGGCACTCTTACGCTATTTAGTCAATCTTAGTTTAAACTATTTTCAAAATATTTAACCTACAGCCTAAAAATCAACTTCACTGGAGAAACAAGCTCTTTGTCATAAGGGAAGAGATTCTTTTTAATTTTTAATGCTCTGTCAGCAAAGAACTCTTTGAAGAGGTTCCACCTATACAGAAATAGTTCACCACCTTCCCAGCAACTCTTTCGCCTCCCAGAGGGGCCATTTTCACAAAGGGTCTTCACACCAATTGTAGCTACTAGCCCTGTAACAGCCTGCAAGTACATTAAAGAACAGAGCAGTTGAAGCTTATTTCTAATGCAAAGAGCTTTCCCAGGCCCTTCTCTCTTGCTCGAGCTCTTCATTTTTGCCCTTACCATGGAGTTGATATTGAGCGGTGAACCTGATGGTTGCGTAAAGAGTCCAGACACAGTAGGTAAGGATTTGCGTTTAGGGGAGACCCCGGAGTTCCCGCTGAGAATCCCAGTGGAGGATCTCTTCCGCCGGCCTCGCTTCTTCCCATCCTGCGCGTGTGCTTGGCCACAGTCCAGCCGAGCGCTCATGGGCAGAGGACTGTGCTTGTTGGAAGGGGATTGTTTTACATGTCCTGTATTAGGAGAGATTGTAAAGATGATTCTTCTCTTGGCCTCGTTCTCAGGATCTGAAAACGCTGCATCAGACTGAAGATCCCCCTTTGTTCCTTCGGCAAACATCTTCTGAGCATCTGCATATTGCAATACCCCTACCAGGCTCTGGGATGTGCCATTTAACCTGGGGCTTGTGGAGTGCTGGTGAGCAGGGGAGTTTTGCCCAGAGTTCCTTGACTGCATCATTAGCAAAGGATGTTGTGGAGTGGAACTCCGAGACCCTACTGAGTTAAACAGACTCCCAGAGTCGTCCAGAGCTGCCTGATCAACACTATGGTTAAGATGGGCTGGGCTGTTTGTAAGATTTCCATTGACTGCCACGGAGCCAGAAGAGTAAGAAAAACCTGTTGAAAGGGAAAGTATACATCATTGCTTCTGCTGAGTGATAGTTCACAGTGCTAGATTTCTGGGATGACTGGGAGTGGTTTCAGCTCTACCTGCGTTAGCTCAGCTGGTGGCCATGTACTGCGGAGGAAACTGCACAGCTGCTTTTTACACAGTGCAGTTGAGGACGTGGCGCTCTGTGCCCAGGGTTTCAGTGAGGAGTTAACAACTTTCACTACTCTCTTGCCAGTTCAGGAAAATGCATGTGTCATATGGAGACATTCTATGGTCTACCCAGTTTTTAAATGGAATGCCAGCTAAGTTTCTTTTGAACCATTATGCCTTTTTGAAATCAGGGCTCCTCTACTCTCGACTCCTTCCTACTGTCAAGGAAACAGATGGCCAAATTCAGTCTGTTTCCTTCCCCCAGAAAGCAGGGACTTTGCCATCCTCCTTCTCAACATCAAACAAAAGGCTGTGGCTTTGAAAGTGACAGGGGACCTTCAAAGAAACTGTGGCAGAAGAACATCACACAGGAGGAAGCTTGGAAAGGGAATCAAATCTTTGTCATGGTGCATCATCAATGGGTTTAGTGCTCTAGTATGGCTTGTCTCTGGGCTGTCTAACTGAAAGGGGTAGAAGGGAACTTGATACTGTTTATAACAAGTTCTTTTTTTTAAATACTTCATTGGTTTTACAGAAAACTGCAGCCAAGCCCTTCTTTGCAAAACAGATGCTAGGAACAACACAAGCCCCTCGAGATGGTGAACATTCAGAACAAACGCACTCTCTGATGAGGGATCAGCTGTAGAATAGCTTCTGTATGCTAAAGCCTACCTTTCCTGATCCACAACATTTCCATATCCTGAACAGCAAAAGGCCATGACTTCAACAGATGAGTTCAGAAGCAATGCCTGCACTTAAAGGTATCCCTTATCCTCTCCTGTTTGACCTTTCTTCCTACCCGGATACTTGTGCCTTTACAACTGTTCATGAGGCACCACTGTGACCCTGCATTAAGAAATTTATTTTGCTATTACAAAAATTCCACCGCCCTGTAAAATAAAACTTCTAAAGCTAGATCATCAGCGCATAGCATAGCTATGCAACACTTTGCTGGTTTGCCACATTGTCAAGGGAGGAATCTCTTCATCCACATGGAAGAATTTACAAAAGCAATTATTTATTTACACTACGAGGTGCTGCCGTTCAGGTAAAGGCACCCCAAACCAATACTTTTATGTCAGAACGCAGCCAAGCCGCAGGCACGTACTATCTCTAAGCAACATCCTCCGTGACTCTCTGCTCTTGTTACAAAAGGTACATTTATCTGGCGCCCTACTGCCCAAATGGCCTGTAGCACTCCGAAAACTCCGACGCATGCCCTGGGGGATGCTGTCACGACAAGACAGCACACCTGCGCGTAGGTGAGGCTGTTACCTGAGGTAGCCAAAGCCAGTGGCTTGTTTCCAGCAGCATTGCTTACGCCATTATGAGAGCTAGCACCAATCTGCTTTTCAAGTGTCGATGAGTCTCTACTCTGATGAACTGGGCTAGGTGTGCTTCTCTGGGGGGAGAGAAACAGGCATTTTAGTACAGGAAGCATACTCAGAAGTCACCAGGTTAAAGACAATTCACATGCGTTGGTAGATCTACCAAGGAAAGGGGCTCTACTACCTAAGTGTCCTAGATTTTGCTTGTTTTGAGAGAAATGCAGAACAGCACGTTACGGGACAAAAATAAATACCGTTATTAATTATACTGCAATAGTATCTAGCTTACAACAGATACCAGGCAGATAGAGGGAGAACAGGCTCACTGGCCCAGCAAGTTTAGACTCAGGACAGCACTGCTGTCAGAATGAGTGCCTCGGTCCACTATTTCATAGGCAGCCAGAAAGGAAACAAATGGTTGTATTGTGCCCCCAAGGCTGTGCGCATGAAATTCCCCCAAAACAACCCAAACTGTATGTGAAACACATTAGGCTATGTTCCCTGGTACACTGAGGGTACAATCAACGAGTGGTGTTTTCCTAAAGCAGGCAAAACAATCATGCAATGGCAGCCTGAATAAACGGCGTGTTGAAGGGAGAGATGCTGCCCAGAGCTAGCGTTCTCTCTCCTCCCAGGACGTACAACTTCTGCTCAGAGCTGTGCAGGCTGTAGTTCTGCTACAACTAGAAGCCTTCAGCTGGAAAAAGATAGTAGATTCCATACTATGAAACAACTCCAGCTTTCCAAATAGGGATTGTAAGGCAAGAACCTGTGGACAGGTTCTGAATTCACAGCTCTCATGGGAAAGCAGCAAATGCTTCTCAGTTCTCTAGTGTAACACTTCTGTCTGGACCAGGCTTTTTTGAACTCCTCTGCCACTGAGTGGCATGGTCTTATCAGGATTTCAAAAAGAGATGGCCCCAGAAGTTCTCCAGTTCTCTGATGCTGCAGAGCAGTCCCTTGCACATTAGGCATTACGGCCTCGAGGTGCTGTTCAAGTTCATCCTACACAGATATGTTATAAGACAAGACAATTTGGAGATCACCGAACTGAGGCAGAAGAATTTGTCTCCCAGGGTCATGCAAGAAGGCAGGGGCTAGACCAAACTGACACCTGTGAGTTTTCACTACTACAAACTCTCAGACTCTGCATCCTTTCCACCCAGACATTTAAGACTAGTAGTATCTCGAGGCATGTACTTTCCTTCCTGGCTGAAATACCACCACCCCCCAGCCACGCGAGGAAAAATCTACAGAATGACTAAGAGCCAAGAAGATGCACCCCAACAGCAGCCTCCCCCAAAGCATCAGACATTCAAGATTAGCAGCCCAGGAAGGATTCTGGTGCACAGCACCCCGTTACTGCCCGGTGTGATTTTAGTTAGGGATGGAAAGTGTTGACAATCCCTTACTCACCACCTTCTCAACACGGCTAGGTAGGACTACGCTGGCCAGAGGGATACTAACAGGGAGTTTATTGGGCTGCACTGTGCTGAGAGGAATACTGATAGGTAGGCTGGTGATAGTTTCTCCATTACTCACAGAGGTTCTCTCTCTCAAAACCTGCAAAGGTGAAACAAAGTAATGTTCTTAACCGCATGCTATTACTGACAAGACTTTTTAAACTAACAGTAACCTGCTCATCTATATTTGTTTTCCCCAACCCTTCCCCCCTGCACTTTTTTTTTTTTTTTTTTTTTTTAAAGAATTACACAATTAAGAGTGATGACTATACAGCACAGACAGGGCATGCATGGAGCAACTTTTGTTACCAGCACCAGTCTACTGGGACAACAGCATCCAACAGCATAGAAATATGTATATTAAAGCTACTGCTGGCCCCAGGCATAAGGAAAAGGATAACTTAGACAAGTCCATTTCCTAGTGTCTTTGTCAGAGCTCTGTGAAAAGCACCCATTTGAAAGAACTCATACCTGGAGGCCCTCTGTACACAAAAGATAAAGTAGCCAGAAATATTTCCATGGTAACTTCCTCTCAGAGGGCACCTCCTTGCTCTAAAATGAGCCCAATGTGATTCATGGCTGGACCAATTACGTGGACAATTTTTTGTTGTTTTTATTAACAATGGAAAAGTCTACTTTTCAGGTTCAAGCAGACACACACCAGATCAAAAAGAAGTCCTACTACATCACTGGCACTGTTCATATGCAAACCAGTAACGCGGAGGTAGGCACGTCTGTCATGAGCACAGTATTCTCTTCCTCTAGCCAGCATCTTTTTATTGTGTCACACCTACTGTATTTTCTGTTATTTTCCATGCCATGCTGAGCATAAAAAGGAGCATGCTTGCATTCCCTAGTTTGAACAACTTCTTCTTTGTTCTACCAGGTGTTAACATCTCTGCGCTTGAGCGCCAGCAAACCTCTTACCTTCTCGCCTGCAACTGGTAAGGCCGCTGGGGAAGAGGGCCGAGTTTCCTGAGGACTCAGCTTTATGCCATTTGAAATACCAGGGCTTGGATATGTAAGGCCATTCTCTTTGACGTGGTCAGCTCTGGAACAGAGACGTACGATCGTTAGAACAGAAAAGCTGATGACTTCTCCCTTGCAAGGAATTCCTGTGCCCAATGGAAGGTGCCGTATCGCCTTATTTACTCAGTCAGGTGGCACTTATGATGTTCTTACAACAAAACATTTAGAAGCGTATAAACCTCCACTTCTAAACGTTGGATGTTTGGATGTTTTTCCACAATCCAAATAAACCACCGTCATTAAAAGAAGCAATTACCCCTCCTTTCCCATCCCAGGAAAGGATCGCTCTCACCTCTGTATCTCATTAGTTGTTGCTTTTCCATTGACTCCATGGTCTTGATTCAAGTGTCTCCTTAGTGCTATTTTCGCTGGGGAAAACCGGGTATAATCAGGTAGGGACAAGCTCGTCAGCTTGTCTGCCTTCTGTCTGCTGCTGTGGTTTGGGGTACACGGAACTATTTCTTGGTCCAAATGAGAGGTCGTGTACTGAGGCGTGTTCTGCTTGGAAGACGACCTGCTAAAGGTGTTATGAATTTCATAGGGAGTCGCATGGCCGTTCATGGACAGTTCAGGGCTCATGCCATTGATGTGGGGCATAGGAAACTTGGAGCATTCCAGCTCCAGCTGGAACCTGCCGTGGTCAGCCTCAGGATCACGGCTCAGGTGGTTTTTATTGTGGAGTTGTACTGACAGTGATTCATCAGATGGCGTGTACGACTTCAGCTGCATGAGCTCCTGCTGTCTTTGACTCTTCTCAAGTTCCACAATGCTGATCTTTAAATGAAGAGGACAATGATTAAAGACTATTAACAATTCTACCACACTATGAAGTTTTGCCTCTATAGGATTCTTAGTAAAAGTGGCCCCATCTCTGGGAACAACGCAGAACAGTTGACCCAAAATATGAGAAACAAATTTCAACATGCTGCTCTGAGCTTGAGACCAAAAGGCACAGGTAAGGGGAATGGCTCTGGGACTCTCAGAAAGCACTACTCAGATCTTGAAAGCAAACATAAAGTGTCTCCAACTTATATAGAGAGTATGGAGTCACTTGATACCTCCAGTCTTTGAAGGAAACAGTCGCCCCATGTCAAAGTATCCAGCAAAAGGCTGTATTAGCTCTAGGGCTAATCTCACAGGAAAATAAAAGTTCTTCAGACACAGCAGTTTAATTTGTTTTCGCTATGGTAAGTGACATTCTGTGGGTACTGATCCCTGAATCAGCCAGAACATCAGAGCACACATGCAAAGAAGCAGGACTTTTCATCAGGTCATGCTTTTTAAATAAATTAACAATAAACCACGATTCCTTCTTCCACAGCATTACCAAGGAATCAGGTCACAGCATTTGCTTCCTTTAAAAGTTATCCACATCCTTATTCTTCAAGTTTACTAAAATCCTCTAATCAAAAGATTAATCTCGGGTGGGGGGGGCGGGGGGGGTGGGTGCGGGTGCGGGGGAAGGGGGCAGAAGAAAACTGCCACCTAGCTTAACCTTTAACATCATATTCAGCCAAATACCCTTAACTGGCCCAAAAGCTATCCCAAGTTGGTGACTCTAGATTTGCTTTTTGCTCTCTACCTGCAATTCCAAACAGTGCTTTTGTTTCTCAGAAATCTGATTCTTCAACGCCTGCTTCTCTTTCAGTAAGTTCTCCAGTGACAACGTTGACCAGTCCAGCTTCAGTTCCTCACACCGTGCCTTAAGCTGCAAAGGCACGAGACAAACAGATCACAAGACAACTCTCGCCACTTCACACCACCCAAGGTGCAAGCTGAAAGCCAGGCATCTTTCGACTGGATATATGCAAGAAGCTTCTTAGCCCACTGAAAACTCCTCTCAGCTTAAGGCAAATGCCACCAAAACGGTCCTGTGGTCCCTACATAGTGTGGCAGGATGTGGCCTGGCTCTTTCTGAAAAGGGTGTTATCACCCACCCTCCCTAACCTGCTCCACATCCAGATTTGCCCCTGAACAGTTTGAGCTACCAAGACAAACCCCAGAAGCATTAGGGCCACCCAAAGCAAGCACTGGGCAAACTTCTTGGCCAGCAAGATCCAGGTTCAGCAACAAGTGCGTACACAGGTGCCAAGCTGTTCAGGGGACACAGCTGAGGCCAGAGCCAACTGTCACATTCGGTTAGAGGTAAAATAAAGGTCACTGAGAAAAGGGACCACCCGTGTTCTTTCCCTCATCATTCTTCTCCGTTACAGAGAAGCTACAGCACCTGGATGACTTTTCATTAAGACACCTTGGAGAGGGGCAGCCCTTGGCTTATGACCCATCCTCCTTACATCAAGGGCAGCATCACCCTGCTACTCAGACACAAGCACTGCACACACCAGCTGCAAGCTCTGGTTCCTGAGTTCACTGTTATCCTTCTCCAGCTGTTTCGTCTGTTCTTTCAGTTGTTGATTGTGAGCAGAGATTTCCTTCTGAGCCTGAATCAGGTCGTTGTATGTTAGAGCTTTAACTCCCAACTACAAGATGAAGAGAAGGAAAGAGATCCTTCAGTAAGGTCTTGACAGCTTAATTCCCGACAACTGTCACATTCAAAAATGACATCGAGGAGATCCACAGAGTTTATACAGCTCACAGCAACTCCCGCAGCATCCTCCAAGGCACTTTGTCATTGCCAGGGGATAACGACGAAGGACAAAAGTACCTCACTTGAAGCTGCTGTTCCAGTAATTCAACTTTAAAACTGGCATTTAGTTTCTTGCCAGCCAAAAGAACACTATTTTTGTAAAGAGCCACCACATTTCCTTCTGTGCTTTTGAATTTGCATTGGCAACACAGAGTTTGTTCAACCAGCAGGGGATGCATCCTTTACTGAAATACCACAGTGTCTGTGGTCTGTCACCCCCTTCCCTTGGATACAGAGTGGCACACAACAATTTCAACAATGAAGATAAAACATAACCAAAGAGTGATACAGATTCCACATTATTTAGCATGATCTGCTGCAAAATTGAGGCTGAAGACCTGAGACTATTCTCTGGTCTTACTTATTTTTATCAAAAATGTTTGCATGCAGATGATTAACAAGCATCCACATCCACTTGCATCAGATCAGGGCTACCTCATCAAGTTTCTGCTGAAAAAGACGTTTGATTTCCTCTTTCTGTGCCTGGCAGTGGGTGAATAACTGCTGTGCTGTCCCCAGTAACTGAGCATTCTTTTCCTGGAAGAGGGAAGAGTGAGAAAATACACTTTTAGCACCAACTGCAGCATGGTCCAGCTCAGTAGGACATTTACACCTAGTTTGTACAGCAAGTTGGGAATGAATCTGAGCTCAGAGCACGTAAGTGTGAACTAATCTAGCGCGCTCTCAGACTTTTGTGAGCCTCTCTTTGCCAGTGTTTAACACTTGGTGAAGTTAGGAAAGCTGAAAAGTGCTTTGAAGTAGTTTTTTCTCCTACGTAGAAAAATATAATCAGGACAATCTTCAAAATTAATTTTTATTCTCCCAGTGCATTGTAAAGAAGTAGTAATAATCACATCCTACAGAGCAGAAATGGAACTGGAAAAGATTATCTGTATGAAAACTGTTACTAAACTGGGAACAGAATCTAAATCTCCAGAGACCCAATTCAGAGTTTTCCTACACAATACTCATGGAATACATGCAGAAAATGAAAATACGCTGTGGGGGAGGTAGGAAGAAAGTCATAAGCAAGCCAAACCACTTGTACTTGCAGTGCCAACATCACTTCAGCGTGCCACCCAACCCTTCCACTCCCAGAATATTTCCTGCCCATAACATTCCTTAACTAGATACTTGCTTACTCATTCCATGGCTGGGTACCGTGTGAGCCGCAAAGGGCAAGGACGGGGCTGGCTAAACTGTCTCATTTAAGCAGTTCCCAATTGAAAGACAAGTGCAGCCAGAAAAGCAAGCTCTGGAGATTACACTTTGCTCCAACTTCTGCTGCGGAGGCCAAATTGGAATTGTGCAGAAACGGAGCCATCGCTCCAAGAAGAAGTAGAGGACACAAGGGTGAAAAGCACCTTGATCTTCCAAGGAGGGAAGCAGCAGTGCTGGCAAGTTCCACATTTGTGAGAAACACGACCTGGCATACAGTTCTTGTTGCCTCTCATGCCAAGGACTCGGGAAAACAGTGGAGTCACTGCAATGCTGAACGGACTGCCATAGGTGATGCTGAAAAAGTCATTTATGCTTTCAACATCAGTCATTTCATTCAGCCTTTACAGGCAGTGAAGGAACTGACAGCTCCATCTAAGGGCAACCTGGTGAACTAGCAGCTCACAGCATCTTGTTTATTTTAAAATCATACAGCAAAAACATTCTTCTTGTACTTTAAAAACCTCATGTAAGAGGGAGATACTAAACAGACTACACAACAGCACCTCATCCAGCAAAGTTCTGCTTCTGCCTTTGTGAAGTTTAATCTGCCACACTCCCTGTGTATCGCTCCATTGAAAAAAATATTTTCATACTGAATTCCTCATTTTAATGTCTTAAAGTATGAAACAGCTGTCAGACACCAACACGAAGTGATTACTTTTCCACACTCTCCATGTCGACTTCCAGTGTACAGCACAACACTTGCACACTATCATTTCTCGGGCTGTTTTCTGGGCAAGGAGGTAAGTTACCTTTACGCTGACTTTCCTGACAAGTACAGAACAAGCAGAAAAATATGCTGCTTACAGAAGCTGAAATTTCAAAGTGCTGTTTGACTGTGAAAACAAACTGAAACAACCACAGAAAAAAAAGGTTTCGTGAGCACCACATCAGCATCAACCACTTCTCAGTAACGAACAGGGGGGCACAAGTTAGCCCCTCTTGACTGGAGAAACAGTTCCTGGGATGGAGAATTGCAGAAACCAACGCTATGGCTTTATGCTGACACCTTCACAAAGGCCACAGAGCAAAGGCAAGCTTCCACAGGGGCTACCAAAAGCTGGAACTGGGCAGAAGTTAAAGATTACTGTTGAGCTCTATGAGAAAGGGCTCCTCCATGGAAGTAGCAGGCACAGTCTCTCTCATCTGGGCTGATTTACAAACCAATTAAATCAGTCATAACTGAGGTAAAGCAATACAAGAAGAAAAGGTGTTTAGCCAGTAAATCTCCTCCCTCTGCTGGGGAGATGGCTCCATAGCAGAGAAAAATGCCACACTTCACAGCTGCAGGATTTTCTTCGCCTTTCCATGTATTTCAACCCACGACTTGGAAAATTTACACTTTGCCCATCATTAGATTATCAATTCATGTGTCGCTGCCCATGGCAGGGGGGTTGGAACTAGATGATCTTTAAGGTCCCTTCCAATCCAAACCATTCTGTGATTCCGTTCATTTATCTCCTAAGTCAGTCATGACAATTTGGGTTTTTTAATCCCAAACTTCAATTTGTTACAAGTTTAATGAGCCGCCTTCATGCTACAGTACTCAATTCATTTAGGCTTTCCTACCCCGAGAAAAGAATAGATGTCAAAACCCAGAAAATTCAGCTCCAAGGAACAAGTGTTTTTCAAGACAGTCCTCATCCGAAGCTGCTACAATCTTTAGCTAGATCAAGCCCAATTTAATTATCTAAGAGCAGTTTGACTAGCAGCTCACAGGATGCATCCACGCAGGGCAGCCCGCTAAGCAGAGGGCAGGAACGTGTTCAGGCAGTGCGTACTGCTGGCGACATCGACCACCACCCTCTTGCTCCTGTGACCCATGAGACATACAGAGAAGAAAAGGAGCTGCCAATCCCAAATGGGAGAAAAGGACAAGGTTCAAGAGACCAGCTTCCTGCACAGGTACACGCAGCTTCATGTGAAAATAGAGGAAAAAAACAGAAATATTGAAGTAAGTCTTATTAGGTGGAAGGGCACCAGAGAGAAGAGAGGAGGTGCATCTCTCCCAGTTTGCAGATTGGAAATTTAAGCACACAAAGACCGACCGAGTTAGCATTCAGCCTAAACATTACTCTGGTAGAGTCTCTGTAAGTGACCTGATGCAGCACTGGTGTCACGTGTACACAATGCCCATCTCCAGCATTTTCCTCCCACACAGAAGGTACCTGGTACTCTGGCAATTTTGTTTAGAAACATTAAAAGTGAGACCTACCTTCTCCTGCTCCAGTAACTGTTGCAGACTTGCTTTATACTGAGGAGTTTTCATGTATGCCATGAACTGCATGTACTGGATCTTAAAAGAGTCTGCAAAATAAATAAGGAGATGATACATTTCAAGCGAGAGTAAGTGCAATGCCCCTATTTATCCCAATTTGCTCCCTTGACACCTCTCCCCACTTTGCCCACTCTTGCTTTTTATTTGGACTGTAAGTCAGACCAAGCCATTAAAGATCAATTTAGAGCATGCTGAAAACCCATCTTCTGATGCAAGCTGAACTTTTGGATCCATTAGCTGCTTATAATAGGTACCCCAATGGAAGTCATGACAACACATTCAAACACACAGAGGAAGAGGATGAGTGCTAATGGTGTGTTTGCATGATGAAAGAAGAGTTGAACAGCTTTTAATGCACTGTAAGTAGAAATAATAAAAGAGATTAGCTGTAACAGCCAAACCCAGCCCCAAGCTCAGAGCGCTCATCCTCCCAGCTCACAAGACAGGGCTTGCTGTACTCCTACCACCTCCATACAGAGCGACAACAGGCTCTACACCCACATTTACTCCACCCTCCAAGAAGCACTTGCTTCCATCTCCCGTCTCCTATGGCAGAATGAACCTGCCTTCTCCCCAGCCCTCACCGCTGGGGCCCTTTCACCACAAAGCCAACCCCATGCTTAAGTCCAGTCTGCTGCAATCACAGGCAGCCAAAACGTTTAACAGATGGTACACAGTACAGAGCTTTGCAGCAGGGCTGACTCCAGACAAGTGGCATTCTCTCCGCTCCCCCCACAACCCCACCCGACACAAAACGTCACTCTAAATTACTCTTTTTCTCTCTCTTTCTCTCCAGTAAGAAATCAGTCCCAACTGTAAGATACCACAGCAAGAGAGCAGGAGTTAAGGGCACCACAGGTGCCCTCGGTCTCTGCATAGAGAGGAACGTTCCATCAGATTCCCAGATGATCTCAGACTGGCTCATGCCCAATGCCAAAGGCCAGAAACAGCTTGGGGTAGCAGAGAGGGGGAACCAGAAGACCCAAAAAAACACCCTCCAAGTTCTTCCTTAAATCATGCCTTGCACACGGACCGTATTTTCCAATGACACTGCCTCTGCGATCTCAAAAACTCAAGACAGCATCTCATTTACTTTGCTCTAAATTTTGCAGAGAAAATGGAGTGGTGTTCCTCAAGATTCCATCATTTAAGAATAAGAGAATGTCTTAATTTAAAAGAGAGTTATTTCTGACTAGCCATTCCCATTCAAAGTTACTTTGGATTCCTGCTACACCCAAGCTTATTTCCTTTTGTCCTTTCCTTATTTCCAAAGAGCTGAAACAACGTCAAAAAACAAATGCAGACTGAGACATCAACTTCAGCAGCAAGCAACAGAAGAGACCTTGTGGTGATGCCAACAGAAGTGGGGCAGGTGGGAGAAGATGAGGAAGAAGCTACCCCCCCTCCTGTTCAATACACAGCTTTCCGCAGCTGCTGGCTATTTGTAGCCCTTGGATTTACCGCATGTCCAGAAACCTCCAGGGAGAGGTTCCCAGGACAAGTACAGGCACACCGTTACAGCCTTACCTAGCAGCTTCTGTAGTGCAGGTGGGGTAGGCGTCACCAGTAGCTGGTTCGATGAATGCCGTTGCACTTTAGGAGGTAGTTGGTAATATGGACTATGAGGTGACTTGTATGCATCTAAAGAGAGACGGGAAAAAAAAAAAAAAACCTTTCAGATTACGAAAGTCATTGTTTCTAGCAAGTCTAGCAGCTTTGCCATTGGAAAGCCTGTCATTCACAATGCGAGATCCGGTGACTTTGCTAGATTAACAACACTGCAACAAATAGTTTGGAAGGGCATCTGCAACTTATCCTCAGGACAGCAGCAGCAGAGACAAGCTACGAGCCACAGCTCAGCTCCAGCTTCTCACCAAGTACCTACAGCCAGATACAGCCACCACCTCCTCGCAGAAGCACCCCACCGGCTCACGGGCAGCTTTGCTTTGGAGGCAAGGGAGAAGTTCGGACACAAAACCAAACTGAACCTAGCAATGAAGGAAAGACAACCTCCAAGCACGCACTCACAGCCTCACATACTTCTCTAGGCTCCTGCGGCAGGGGGTGGCCTCTTCCACTGCCAGCCCTGAACTCACCCTGAGGAGAGGATGAAGATGTCTGTGAAACAGTTTGAGCGTGCAGAAGTTCTAGTGCGGTTTGGTTCTTCTTGGTCTTGCGCTCTGTGTTTGCAGTGTTCATTTTCTTGGGACGTCCTCGTTTCCTGCCTGCCATTTTTCTTCCTTTTTTACTTAGCTTTTTCTTCCGTGCTTTGGAGGGAGATGGCTTTTTAACAGAATTTGCCGCAGCCTTTTCTTCTTCAGCACCAGAATCCTAATAGATTTTGAAAAGCCGAGACCTCTTTAGTCAATTCTACCTGCATATACAGCATTCCTTTTAAGCAAGCATTAATAACTTTAATAATTTTGAAAGGAAACTGATGCATTGCAGTAAAATAACTTGCCAGTGAAGCAGACTTGCTTGGGGTAAGACCCAACACCCGAGGAGTTGTGCTCATTCTTTTCTGGACTTATTACAGAAAAGGAAAGTTTTAACTGTTGTCTAAGAAAAGCTGACTATTCACCCTGTACTGACTATATTCTTCAACTGAATTTCATTTAAAAGTCAAAGTATATTCAATACTTCACATTTTTGTGCATAAACCGTCACTGAATTTCTAACAGTATTATACAACGGAACGAGAAAGGAAATGAGTCTTCCCAAAAGAGACTCAGCACACTTTGAACTCCAGTCCCGTATCCATGGGATATGACTCAGGGTAAGCGCTGCAAGCTGGTGCTGAAGGTGAGCAAGGGTGGACAGCCAACTAGTCTATTCATCTTGCAACACCTTTTTTGCAGAATGAGCGGTGCAATTCCCAAGCATAGCTTTTATTAAGTCACTCCATAGCATTTTTGTCCACAGCAACAGCTACACCAGTTCACATGTTCAGAACACACACGCAGTCAGTCTCCCCACAAAATCAGGCTGTTGCTGACACAGACTACGAGTTTATGCACAGATGAAGAGAAAATGCATTTACTCTACAAAAATGCAGGGTGTTCACCTTGTTTTCTTGAACCTTCGTTGGAGTAGTTGTGTTGCTCTTGTTTTCTCTTTGTTGACGACGTCTAGCTGCCTCTTGTTCCTCCTAGATAAATGTTTTAAAAGACTTAGTAATTTGTTCATATTTACCACTTTTTAAGACAGACCACTGCATTTCCCAGCTTAGTCCCCCACAAGAGCTAGGTGTAAGTGCTCTTATCATACAATGCCTAATTAAAAAAGAAAAAAACCAGCTTTTGTTACCAGCAAGGGAAAAAACTTACCCTGCCTCAGGCAACATTCAGTGGGAAAAGGCAAATAAGTGCATGCCCCCCTTTTGCACTATATTATACTATATTATACTATAATAAGTTTCAGAAATGCAGCCACAGGGCAAAGGAGATTAAGCCCCAACCTTTTCCCTTATTCTGCCCCTCCCAATCCCACCCTCCAGATCACACACTGGTGTTACAGGTTTTGGGTTTTGCTTGTTTTTTTGTTTTTTTTTTAAATTATTATTAAATATTTCAATAGCTTTACCTATATCCCTAGCATTTCACGTGTTGCTACATCACTTTAAAATCTTACGTGACTTGAAATGGCAAAGCCATTAATCATCGTCTAATTCAACTTTAGCCAAGTCTGTAGAGGAGACGATAAAAGACAAAAGCAGCAACTTTTAAGCTTGATTTTCTACTAGACAGCAAAGACAGGAAATTTCAAAGAGCTCCCTCAAAGCCCTTCTTGTACCTTCCAGGTGAGGTTTAATTTGCATAAAAATTCCAACACCTCTTCAATTTAAGCAAGTTATCAACTAGACCATGTAAATGGCAGATTTAAATAGCCTCACCATTAAAATCAGGGAAGTTCATAAGTACATGCATGCCACCCTGCTTGCTTTTTTTTTTTTTTGGACTCTGAGAGGTCTTTTTTTTCTCCCAAGTTTGAATTCAGCAGCCTGAAATTACCCGATCTCAAAGCTACCATTAGTCTGTTTGCAACACTTACTAAGCAAGTCAGCCTGAAGACAAACGTTCACCTGAAGTTTTAAATTAAGTGGCCTCACTTAATTCTCTTACTGGGAATAACCAGCCCCATTGGTAATTTCAGATTAATACAGCCCAGCACAGTCTCAAAAATCCGCTGGCATTTTACTTCTACATGTAACAGCACAGACTGCAGCAACTGACAACACATTCTATGTCTCAAATAGCATGTCCCAAAAGTAACATCTCAGAGCACTCCTCAGCTTCATTTTCATGCAGCTGAACACTGGGACGGATTCAAACTATCATTTCCATTCTTTAACTTCAGTTCTTTAATGAAGGAATAGCTCTTTATAGACCTCCAGTGCAAGGCAAAACCACCTTGGGGCTGCCCCATTAATTCTCTATTAGAAAGCCTTGAACATGATTGTATTAGTGCTTGATGGCACACGATGCTTCACTTAAATTAGCTCCATGTCCACATTCCTTGCTTATCAAGAAAATCTGATTTTCTATCAGTTCTGTACATCTTTAACAAGCAACTACATTCCTCACAGTGGCTGCTCCATTGAGTTTTCTACAGAAAATGACTGAAACTTACCCTGAGTTTTGGATTTTTGAGACTAGAAAAATAGTTTTCAAGCTGAAAACAGAAAGATGAGATAGTCATTTTCAAAGTCATGACAGACAAATACATAAGAACAAAATATTAGCTTACGACAAATGCAGAACTGCAGAAATTCTGACTGGTTTTCTTCTGATAAGCTACATTAAGAAGTCATTCTTTTTAGCAACAAAGACACGTTGTATAGCAGGACATAATCCAAGCCTCAACAAGGTTTTCTCATCTTCACCACTGCCTATCCCTGCTTTAATGCTTTGTGTCATATATCCCCACGCAGCAAAACATTTTTCATGAAGCTACTTCATTCTTGTACTCCACCAAAATACTTCCCTGCACTCTAGCATATTCTTTAACAAAAGCATTATTAGACTGCAGCAGACTAAGAAAAATAAAAATAGTTTTACTACCATATCGTAAAAAACTCAGTGTGGGAACAAACACTCCCTCCACAAAAGTTTATGTTTCTACAGGGTTGTTTCTGTTTTCTTTAATCAAAAAAAATACCAAACAAAAAACCAGCAAATGCACCAGCACCGTTATGGAGCTTTGGCTGATTCTCCAGCAACTGAAAATTTAACTAAAATTGAGATTTACAGCTTGAATACGACAGAATGGAATGGTCTGTACACCACAACGCAAAGTGAAGAATTCAAGACGCACAGAGCCTCTACTCAGTGTGGCAGCGGCAGCACAAGACCACCGTTCCGCACAGCTACATATGCTGAGGCATCAGAAGGAATTACACTTGTGAGTCTGTGCACCTTCAACAAATTAATGAGCTACGACAGTAGCGTCCACAATTATACCCTTCCAGTTAGGCATGCTTTAGGTCTGTAAACACCTAAGGAATACGAGAACAACTCCCCAGAACAACGAACTGAAGCTGGCGTGTTGACTTCAGCGCAGGCAGAGCAGGCAGAGATCTGCTGCCCCGTATTTATACTCACTATGGTTCGGTCAATAGTATGCAGGTAGTAAGAAACTGGTTTCCCGGTCCATGACACAGACCCTTTCAGTGGTGATAGCTCCACAACTCTCATTATAGTGCCAATATCTAAAGGAAGAAAGTCAAGTTAGGGAACCAAAGCTCACTCAGCTCAGCTGAAACTAGCTAGGCAACAGTAAAAGCACATTCAAAACAAAAAGATCACTTGTGATTCAGATAGCAATGTCCTAGAAGAAAGCAATGCAGCGAGTTTAAAAAATAACTTCTTATTCTCTTGCTACATGCATCCTACAGAAAACTTAATACATTTGGAAGATCTACCCTTCATTTCTTCAGAGATAGACATCTGAGAATAAAATCATGTGCTAGTGCAAGCTTTCAACAAACAGAACCTTCCTGTGGAACCTACAAGGAACCCATCTGCAGTAACAGGCAGGATTTAATTAAACGGAACCAGTAACAGAACATCATTAGACCTGACCCATGTAAACTGTAACTGCACTATATTTGGAATGGGGACAAACATGTTTTCTATTTGCTTTCTTGCCTTTATTTGTTTTGTTCCCTAAAATTAATAGGTATGGGATGTGTCTAAGCATTTCCATAGCTGCTGAGCACTGAGTGGCATGACTGCAGAAAAAATTACAGCACGCTTCTAATTAAATAGAAAATTACCCAGAAGAGTCAAGAAGCCAGGTTTAGGATCCAGCAACTTCAACCGCTATTTTAACCACATTTTAATACTTGTTTTGGTTTGTCCCAACTCTTACCACATTTCCATTTCTTTTTCCAGATGGAACTACTAACTGTGGAAGTGTCACTTAGAGCAGCCCATTAAGACTGGAACCAGCCCCAGGCCTGGCACAGCCCATCCATGTTCATTTGATACTGGGATTTCCCAAACACAGTGTGGTCACAGAATGGGATTAAGACCTAAAATTTACTCCCACGATTTTCCATCGCTGTTTGTAGCCTACAAAGGTAATTTCTTTGCAGGACCTCTTACCTGAATCCCTGGATGAGTCTCCTATTAGTGGAGGCTATTATCTATTTTTACGCTAAGCAATCTCATTCACCCAAATCTTAATGAGCTATCTCTATATAATTTTATCATCAACATTAAATAACAGTGGATATATAAAATTTCAGCATTCTAGAAAACATTCCCAGTGAATCCACACTGGGGTGAAAGCTGAAATAGGATAAAGAACCGGCTCAAATGATAGTCGTACTCGAGGCTTTTATTAAGTGAAAAAATAATAAGAAAACGTTGGCCCCTCTGCCTCCCCACCACATCTTCAATAACTGCAGTCTCCCAAACCTCGCAAAGAGATCACAAAATGGTCAGAGGCCAGGAAAGAAAAGCCTTGAGAGACCAAAAAAAATTTATTTATGTCGGCAGGTCTCCTAACTGAAACCTCAGAAGTGCCTTCTTATATTTCATCTGGTTGTAGTGTGCTGTACAAGAGGTAGTAGGCTTTACTTAGGCGCTCTTTGTCTTACTAGCAAACTGACAGACCGATGTCAGCTCCCTGGAGGTTTGAGGATTTCCAGGAGTACCATTCTGTCTTTTTTTTTTTTCCTTTTATTTTTAAGTACACGTCTACAAAGGACTGGCAAGCCAGGACCCGACCGTTAATAAGGTTCCAAACCATCATATGCCACAGAACAGAGTATCACACAGGAAGGAAAAGGGCATTTTGGCTGTCCCAGGCACAGGACATTCACAGCAATTCAAGCTTCGTAAAAATAACCCACAATGGCACTATTTCAGTGAAATGCCTTATTGACAGTCTTGAAAATACTATTCTTGAAAAGCAGTTTACCATGCGTGTCAGGCCAAAAACAGAAAACGCAGCTTGAGATTTGTTACTCAGTGTGTTACTTGCCATGTTTGCACAAGGAGCGGAATAAGGCGTTTTTTAAATTTAGGGAATGTTTTGCACTAGACACAGTAAATACATGTAAAACCCGGCCTGGGTTGATCTTTTGCTTGAAAAATTTCAACAATAAAAACTGGGGAAAAAAAAGGAATTGAAAAAAGGTCAGAAGAAAAACCAAGAGCATGGGGTGTTAGTAATCCCAAGACCTCATTAAAGTGTAGTTCACACACTTGCAAAGGCCAGCACTGGCAAATAGCATGTCTACTATGTTCAGCAGAGAAGAAAAACACAAAACTTTGTTGGCAATGAAACAGACACAGCAACTGGGCGTTTATGGGATAGGTCTGTTTGATCAATTTACAGTACAGAAAAAAAAGTTTTCAAAGTTGAACATTTCAGCTTCCAAGCCTTACAGATCATGACTGGTGGGATTTACCTGGCCAGATTTAGACAGCCGTGGTGTAAGGAACTTGCACGCATGTTAGTCACTGCAGCTCTTTGTAGTTAAAGAAATGAATCACGCCCTTGCAACACCTTATTCCTCTTCAACTATAAAAGATGCCCAGCCAGGTAAACATTGACATTATAGACATCTAAACATAGCAGGATAAACCCCATAAAAAGAGTGTCTGTTTGTTCCAGCACCGCATGGGGTTTTTAGTTTGTTTCTTTTTTTTTTTTTTTTGTTTCCTTTTTTTTTATGTATTTGTTTGGGTTTGGCATGTATGCTATAATAGTACAACAGCATTTTTCACTTACTTACACAACTCTTTAAAGAGCAACAAAAACGCACTACAGACATGTTTGAGTAATGAATACACCATAATTGTAACGAACAATAAAAAGGGCAATCATACCACTCAAGTTTCGACTGTTAATTCTAAAATTTAGAGGTGCAAAAGGTTTTGAGGACACAATTCTCCCACCTGGCAAAAGAAAAAAAGAAAAAGCAGTGTCAGCTACCACCGTTTCTTCCAGTAATGACTATTTGACTATTTATTAAATATAACCCAGTACAGAGCCCTAGAGCAGCCCTAATAAAACTATCACTTGTCTATCACTAAAAAAAAAATTACTTAATGCTCATTCTGACAGCACCCAAAAAAGTCAATATATTAAGTCCTGCTAGGTAGCTATGAGGTGACACCTCAAGGATCACTTTAAAATGACAGATCTTAAAAATACTTTAAAAAAAAAAGAAAAAAAGCACATTAATTCTCAGTGGCAATTTACAGACATTCCAATTAGAAGCACAGCTATCTCACTCCTAGTTAGTGCTTTTATACACAAGCCCCCAAAGCCCTTTTAAACAAAAGACTGATAATCTCCACTTCGCAGCTATTGGCGGTCATTCAGGAGCCTCAGCACCTTCTGGGAAGAGAACTAAGGTTTCTCGGGTTTGTAAAGCGCTCTTGAACCTTCCCCACTTCTCTCAAGCCACCGTGAAGCAAAAGTTTTAAAAAAAACCCACTAAAATTACAGACAAGAGCTTAGGTTTGGGGATTTTACAGTTTGCAACAGAGCCCAGAAGTCACATTATTTACTTCAGCACAAAGCTGTACCATGGGAAGCCACAGCTTCTTTGTTCATGCCACACATTTTTCTTTCAAAAAATATTATTTTTGTAATTTCTACTATAACCAAATAAAATTGTTACTTATCCAAGAGGTTAAGAGGAAAGAAAAAAGGCCCCTCGGGCAACGTAACGGCCACAGAGGGGTCACTGGGCATGCCTGGTCACTGGTGTCTGCAACGCGACTTCTCAAGAAGCACACACGACACCCAGTGACAGTGTCCCCTTTTTAATACTTACTCGTTAATACCCAGTATTAAACATGACAACTTTAACTAGGAGAAGCCAGTAACAGAATCCAGTTACAGCAACTGGATATCCAAAGCCATGCTGAGGCCACCAGGAAGCTTTGCAGTCTTGGCCATTGCATGCTTTGTTGGTTCCAGTCACAGGTAAGGAAAGACCGGCAGTTCTTTCCCCCCCTACAGAGCTCTGCAGAGAGTCTGTACACGCAGAGCTACCTCTGAGTAATCAGGTAGGTTAGAGATATTAAGACAGGAGGCAAAAATTCCAAGGAATAACCACTGTGGTGCAGATGCTTGCCCGCAAGGCACAGAACGAAACCCACCAACCTGGCTTCTGACGGCTGTCACTAAGCCCTTGCCACCACCAGCTCCCACAGTAAGCAGGACACCAATGGAAAAAGGTTTTGAGTTCGATTTGTTACCTTCCTTCATGTTTGCAAATCGCTCCTTCAGTTGGTGATCCACCTCAGGACCAAAGGCAAAATTATTCACAAAAATAACACTGCAAGATAATGGTCTAGTTAATGAACAGGGACAGGCAAACGGCACCCCAGCACAGCTACCCCCCCACGATCACAGTCCCATAAAGCCTTTACTGCTACTTATGAAACTGAAAAATGCTGCTCGTCCCCCACTGTTCAGTGACATCCACCCAACAAAACCCTTTCTTCTTGCACAGTGCCACAAAGCAGGACCTTACCTTTCACATTCAGGGACACTGCCTGCAAAATTACATGTTTAAAAAAATTTAAAGGCACCCTCCTCCAACAGCTCCTCCTAGCATCCAGCTGAGTTTTGTACTGTAAGTTCCAACATAAAAACAATGCACAAAATGTTTTCACATCTCTGCCATGGTGAGGTCAAACACCAACACAGTAACTACCAACACACAGTAGTTAATCCACACATGAAAAGCAATACTCCCAACACAAGGCACGTTTCACCCCATCACTTCTTCACATGCTTTTAAGATACCAGAGCAAAATATCAAAATATATTTTCTCTTCTAGCTCTAAATTCCCCTGTAATGCAAAAAGACACTTGACATCTCTCAGCATGTTCTCCCTGACCTAGACCCAGCGCTTCATCCCAACCCACAACAG
Source organism: Falco cherrug (assembly GCF_023634085.1). Lineage (NCBI taxonomy): Eukaryota > Metazoa > Chordata > Aves > Falconiformes > Falconidae > Falco > Falco cherrug. Next base: position 47,935,482 of record NC_073700.1, on the reverse strand, counting down.
AGGAGCTGCATCTTTCTTTTTGGGTTAGGAAACCCAGTGAGGGAGGAGCTGTTCCTGAAAAAAACCCAGTCAAATAGAAACAAAAAACCTGCACGTAGATTGAATCACACAAATGATAAAAATGTTTGGGAAAAACGTAACACGTCACAGATTAAAAAAAAACATCATCCTTTTATTTTTAAGAGGATAGGCTTGTCCTTGTCCTTGGTGCCTGTCTCCTACCAGCTTGCAACAAGAGTCCTCAACATCTCTTGGAAGCCGTCAAGCACCATGCACTGATGAACTGCGAAAGCCTTTCTGGCATATTGTTTCAACACGAAGAACTGATTTCTTTGCAAGAGATGTGTTTGAAAACTCCCCTCCTAGTGCCTGCACGCACGAAACGTGTTCAACAAGGACACTGAGTTTAAGAGCAGCAGCCAAAGCTATTAAAAACTACGGATGAAAAAAATGTTTATACACCAAGAGAAAAAAAAAAGTTACTCTTGCTACGCCTTGCTCTTGGAAATTTGGGAAACCCTGCCTGGCAAGTAAGGCTAGCAGGGTTTTCTTCCTCCTCCTTCCCTCCGTGTGCCAAAAAAGAGGCCCTGCAAAACAGCCAAGCATATTAATGGGACTAGAAAACATCCAGGAAAGGAAGGGAAAAAGACAGAGCTTGCCAGATTGTATTTTTTTTAGTGTTCATTCTGGCACAATATTTTATATGCACATGACAAAAGCACAGGAGCCCCGAGCCCACCTTGAGTTCAGCCCTCTGTTCAGCACGTATTGCTAAGCCACAAGTACAGTTACTACAGGGATACTATACCGTGTGCCGCACAGCTTGCTCACACGGCAGCGCTCAACCACGTAGGACCGTGCCGTGGTACAAACGCACCCTTCCCTTCAGAGCTTCCATGCTCACGGGAAGGGGGCACTTCAACTTACTCCCTAAGGCTGGATGGCTCCAGTGCAAATTCATCAGACAATCTGCAGCCTCATTAGACAGAGCAGACGCTGAACAGTTGGCACACTCGGAACAAACACAAACACCTAACAGTTGCGGGCAAAAAGCTACTGGTTTTTGGATTTCTGTATCAGAGAGCAAGGTGGCTGTAGATCTGTAGGCATGCAGTTAGCTGCATACCACACAAAATAAACATCTACCAGCATTTCTGCATGCATTTAGATGAACCTCAGCTAAAAATTATATATATATAAATATATATATATAAAATTGTTCCAGGAAAGGCTGCACAGACAGCAGAGGAGCCTGCATTTGGAATAGCAAGCAACAAAGCTAAGCCCCACCATGCCGCAAGGTGGGACAAGTCTGTCCACAAATTAAACGGCGCCTCCAGAAGTTTTAACTGAGGTACATAATAATACAAAAATCATCAGCCTGGCAGATGCCTTCTTGATGGAGTACTCTTAAAAACAGTGTCTTGGAAACAATTCATAAATTGCTATAACGCTGAAGACTTTCAGAGAGCCCTCTTTGGCAACTGCCTCCCATTCCCCAACAAGGTCATAAAAACAACGACTTTTTCTTCCGTCCATAAGGCTGAAAGACTGCAAAGCCTTTAAAAATACAGAACAATATCCTATTGCTTTTCAGAAATTTACTCCCTTTTTGCTACCATCAGAAAGGAGTCTAACCCTCTGTACAGATCTTCACAGAAATAAGTCTTCAAGACAATCAGCTTAAATTAATTCCCAATTTAAGTTGGAACAGACTCACTTGGGCCTTTTGCTTTTTTTTTTTTTAAATGGAAAGTGAGCCTAGCTGTGTGTACCAATAGCCAAGATAACTATGTTTTGCTAGAATCACTGACACGAACTACGAGGATATGCAAAACAGAGGTTTATACTGCTCTGTATAACCAGAATTTATCTTGGATACACCCCTGTATGGAATATCATGGGACGTGCATTTAAACCCATTCCTCTAGTCAGAAAACAGGATCTAAAGAGGCCAGTATAAAAGTTGGCAGATCGACTTTTGGTATTTGCTATGGAAATTCTATATAAAAAGCTGGCCAGCCGCCCAATTTCCATTATACAAACTCCCAAACATCCAGTTCATAAAGCAGCATTCAATCGCTGTACTGTACCTTGTGTTTGCAATTCTCTCTCTCCATTCTTCTGAGAGGAAGTCACCTCTTTCCAGCTTAAAAAAAGACAAAGAACACAAAAAAAACCACACACACACAGATGGGCTAACATTGTTCCTTGCTGCTCCGTATCCCTTTTCCCCTGGCCAAGGCCAAGCATGCTGCACCAGCCCAGGGATGCTGCTGCGGGTAAGGCCAAGCAAATTCCTTTGGGAACACCGAGGGGACCAAGCACCCAGCTGCTCCTCGGCTCCCCACGGTGCCTCCCTCGCTGCTCCCGCCCGCAGCTGCTCTCCTGCCCCAGGGGCAGTGGGGAAGGGTCTCCAGCTTTCACCACTGCCCTCTGAAGACTGTGCTCCACAGAGGAGCCAGCAATGCTGTGCAGCACCCCGACCAGCAGCGATCAGCAAACCCCCCTTGAGCCCCTGCTGACTGCCCTGCTTCGGGGGGAACCGGAGCAAGGACACTCAGCACAGGGTCATAACTCAGGCTCTTGTTGCACCAGACAGGCATGCATCTGATTTTTAAATATAAAACTGGAATGCTTCTAACATTTTCAAGTAACATAAAGGGCTTATTTGAAAATAATTTGTTATGACTTCAGTGACTTATAAAGTACCTTTCTGATGAAACCACAGCCAGTCCCAGCTACACAACTAACACCCAGCAATGTTTTCTCAGTTGTGCTTTTGAAATGAGAGGGGAATCTACGGGCCATGCTGTTTCGCTGTGCCACAAGTAAGGCAGAAGAAGAGTTGGGGGAGGACGATAAGAGGAAGCAAGAAAAAAAATAATATGCAGCTGTATAATTAATGATGACGACGCACTTTGAACAAGCAAGAAAGATGATGGCTTATATCAGAACCTCAGGAACATCAAAGCAACGACAGTGACTGCTTAGTATCCTTTCTCTGCATATACTGCATCGCACGGAAAGAAGCGAGCGTTGCACATGCCAGCACTTATTCTCATTTAGTGACAACTCAAACAGAAGTGCCGGCACTGCAATGCAGACACACTCGAGCTACTCTCAAGCCTCGCTAGCTGAGCCAGGATCCCTGTCTCCGTGAAGCACCAGAGCCTGGTGTTTTCCACTGCAGCTTTCTCCTCTCAGCAGAGCAGCCCAGAGGCAAACCTGTCTGAGCCGCCGGGAAGGACAAAGCCACAGCTGCCAGCAGGACTGGGTTTGCTTCTCAGGCGGAAAGGAATTGGGGAAAAGAAGTCCAAATGCCCTGCTGCTACACACAAGACGGGTGGGAAAAGTGAACATTTGAGGGTTCTCGGGCAAGAGATCAAGAACTTGGCAAAGATTCTGAAGTGTTAGAAACTAAACGTGCTGAAAACAGCAGGTTAGAATAACTGAAGTTAAGTCAGAATTCTCTGTTCTGCCAAACAGCTAGGCTGAAATAAGATTTTAAAGCAGAATTACTACCTGTATTCTCACACCTACTGGGAAGGGATGCACGTTTTGATATCCCCATTAGAGTAAAAACAAACTGGATGTTGGAGCGTGAACTCAGAGAGATCCAACCTAACAACATACTAGTAGGTATTTTCAAAACCTAAAGCAGAAACTCAATGAGACATCAGAATAGTCCTAAGGAGTACTGACTTCCTCTCACCTCATATATGGAAACAATTTTTTTGAGTTCTGTTTGCCCTATTTGTAAAATGGAGACCATTTCTAGATTATTTTTAATACATAATTTTGTCTCAAAGTCTTATCTGTTCTTTAAATAGTTTCACGTTGAGTAACCAAGACACAGGAGAAGAAAACCCACATGCAAGGCAACTATATTTATTTTACAACAACTTTTGCAAGTTAGCTTCTATATTGCAGTCCTCCACACCACATGGTTTAATGTCCACACAAGGTTTTCATACACTAACGGGAGAAAGAAAAACATTTGAAAAATAAGGAAGCATGATTATAAAGCCACGGTCTAACAAGAGAACAAAGAAGCAGTGTAACATGAAACTATTTTCAAATACTAAGCTTCATATAAAGGTCTTGAAATCTAACCTAAATGGCTGTTCTACTTTATTTGGATCCAGTTACACTATATGTTTGTCCTGCCCATGTGGTCAGGAAGAACGCAGTTAAATCCAAAATCTCCATGCTTTAAACTAATACAACCCATGGAGGCTGAACACCTTTTCCCCCCTCGCCCCCCCATCTACTTTGGCAAGATCTAGCCATGTTACATTCAAACGAACCACAGCCCTGTTTAAGCCCATCTATTTTTGTACCGTAATGCTACCCTAGCTCATACTTAGCCAATAGTTGAGGGGAAAATCTCACCAGGAAAAATACTGGAGTATAGAAATAACCAGATGGTCAACTGTGGCTGGGAGAAAATTGGGGTTTTTTTTCCTCTCTGGAAGCAAGACAGTGACTCCTGGAACAGTGGTCTGCTACATGCAAAACAAAGTACAAGAGGTATTTAATTGACTGCTCCTGACACCCAGTTTCTTTGCCTACTCTACGTGGGGAGCAGTAATCAATACATGATGGCCTGAATGGAGGAAAGCAGAGCCTTCCCCATCAACTGACAACTGGAATCCAACAAAATCCCCCCCAAAATCCCAGGCAACTCTGTGGTTTACAGTAATTTTGAGAGCAAAACAAGAACTGGTAAGGAAACTCCAGCTCACTCACTCCTGGCCAAGGGCTGCAGTAGCTAAACCAGAAGAAACTGGTCCATTATGGCCACGCAGGGAGAAGGTGGCACACCCATGCAAAGCAGCGGTGACAGCGATGGGGATGCACTCAATCTCTTCCCACCAGTGTCCCCACCCCCATCCCGGTCCTCCTCTCCCTTCGAAACTTAATCTCCTTAGTGAATAATGAATGGAAGGGACCATCTGTAATGCAGATATTTTCATCTGATTAGACAATGCAGGAGCCCTGCTTTATCTAAAAGGATAATTAGCTCAGTGAAATCCGCTTCAGAGAGCTGCCAGCCTGCATTGTTTCTAAATTTAGAAGCCAAAACAGGTTTTTTTTATTCAGGTTTTTCAAACAGATAAATTTGCTCTACGGAGACTGCAGAAATAACGCTCAACGGCATCTGATTCCTCTAACTCTTCCTGTAAGTCGAAGCAAACCAGCAGGTCACCGCCCAGGGGGAAGCAACAAGAGGTACAACTCCAGCACCGTGCATTCATCACGTAGCAGAGCAACAGTTGATGAAGGTCAAGCCCCTCCAGCGCGGAGGAGGGCTCCATTCTCGCCCCAGCGCCGGGCTGGGAGTCTCTCTGGTAACGCTCTGTTTGACCGGCTACACTAACCCATAAATTCACACGCAGAATACGCCTCATTCCAGCAGCCTCCATGCAAACACTTGGCTCACAAAAACCAGTCATTTCTGCCTGGAAAAGTACACATGGTTATTTTTAGGTTCCTGTTCTTTTCAAAAATAACTAGAGGCACGAATCCAAACCTCCAAAATGTGGCATCATTTCAAAGCCACAGGGGACATTTGGAGGGCTTTTCAAATACCAAAACATCAAGCTTCCCGCTGAAATAGGGCATTCGAAATTATCTGGGACAAATAGATATCCTGCCCTCTCCTCAGCAGCAGGGCACTGTTCAGCAATGGAAGTTTTTAAATACCGGTGATGTCAGTTATCCCCACAAACCAGCAGCTGGTATCAGGCAACAAGAGACAACGAAACTCCTACACAAATCCCTCTGCTTTTGCTCAGAACTGAGATTTCCAGGAAAACAGGCCAGAGGGGGCACCCCAAACTCAATCAGAGACAAGCCTGTGAGCTTACAGACACCAGGCTCCCCCTGATTAATGCACAACAAAAATCACCGCTGATCCACGGAGCTGAACCACAAGAGCATCCTCAGCAATTAGAAGCTACTGGGGTTTCCTCCGAGCAGACAGCACACGTGCCACCAATGTCCATCCAGCCAAAATCCCAGCCTTTAGCAACGCTGACCTGTGTTCTCCTGCCTTATTTTGAAGACCTGTAGATGATTTCCACCTACCACTAAAACAAGCTTCTGTGGAACAGGGGGAGGTATTCTGTTATGACAACCCTGAGTAAGCAAAACCAAACCAAATCCTGGCCTTGTGCAAAAGCCCAACATGCAACTGCAGCTACCTCCAGCTCCGCTTGCTGAGACCTACTCTAACCTACGACTAGAAGAACGCCTTCCCCTAGCAGGAGCGTACAAGAGGTGGAAGGCACTGAGAACACACTGAAAACTTTCTTCAAGGGTACCCCGGGAGGAACACCAAAGCACTTTCCGCGACATGGCAATGGCAGCACTGTGCCCTAGATACCTGGAGATGGCTCCCATTTTGGAGGCCACATGAGGATATTTACAGTTAGAAACCATGAAAACCCATCTGCCTCTTAATTGCAATATCACTTTTTAATTCGATGGCTGCACATGTGCAGAAATTCCCCAAGAAAGACTCTCTAATTATCTCGGCCTAATGACCTTCGAAAAGTCTCCTGTTTCCTTCAGACAACAGTTTTCTTGAAAAGAATGGGGTAAGGCTAATCTTGGAAACTCCTCAGTTCCATGGGAAGAGAAAAAAAGAAGATAAAAGGAGTTGAAACAAAGTGAGATGTGTTGGAAGTGGGACATTCTAGCTCAACAAGCTGAAGCAGCTGATGATGATAAAAAAAGCCCTAGCAGTATAATGCGTTCCCTCTGGATGCAGAAGAGAAGACCTGCAAAGAACATGATTATCCCTAACTGGTCAGGAATTAGACATCAACCACCATACAACCATAGCACAGGGATGTAAATATTGATGTCAAGTTGAAATATTATCAGTTGAATATAAGAACTAAGGAATATTCTTATCAGAAACTGTTACTCTTTTGGGTTTGGGGGAATTTTTTTTCCAATTAGACTCATGAGATTGAACAGCTCATTTAAAATGAAACTCTGTTCATTTAACAGGATTATGAGATACGATTACCTACAACAGCTGGAGATCAGGAGACTTACAAGCCAACCTATGGTGAGCAACCTTTCTCCCACTCCTCTCACGCCCCAAAATGATCTTCCCACTCTGCAGCTGCAGCAACGACCCATTCTGCAGCTGTAGCTCTGCAGAAGCCTCAGGCACCCAACGTGCCTCAGGACTCTGTGTCACTAGCTACTGGAGAAGTTTAATATGCAATTATCACCTGCAGGTGACTACACAATGATGTTTTGTTTTACTGAAAAAATGTGCATATATGTGACTGCATATTTTGTATGGAACCATTTCTCAAAAGAGACTTTTTTTCTATGATTGTGGACAAAATCGAATGGAAATACACCTGGATGATCAGGATTTGTTTTAAATGTTGTCTCAGAACCTTGCTCAGCAGAATTCATGTGTCCAAGCTGCTGAGCTTGTTGCAGAGCTGTTAAGGGCAATCAACTGCTGCCTCACCAAAACAGTGCTAGCTACAAGACAAGACTTCACCGGCAGATCACTTTTCAGTGAGAAATCAAAAACCCATTTCTGTTGGAAACCTATAATTGTACTAGGCTCTTGGCTGTTAAAAAACACACGCACCACCCACAACCCTGCAGGCTCAACTCCAGGATTTATTGCTGCCTTATGTACCACAATTTTTACTTTTACAGCAAGGCAGCTGTTATGTGCATGAAGTCAAAACCACCGTCCACATTATTCAGACAAAGCTGCAGGTGTGATCCAAGACTTGTCCCCACTGAACTTCTGCCAAGCTTCCCTCCTCCAACACTTTATTCTTCTCAAAATATTTATTTTTCATCTGACTGCCTAAAACATTAGAGTGGAATCCACAAGTTAAGCTCTGCTGATGACAGACCATTTCGATTTGTGCTTATTTGACTTCAACATTTGGAATTTTGGGATCCCACTAAGCATTCTTCAGGGCCAAAGTTGTTTTCCAGACAGATAAAGATCCCAGGTTTTTAATTCCATGCCTTCCAGTGTCTTCTAGCTGTATTATGAGACATGTTTGCTCTGTTTAACAATAGTCACCTTAGAAGATGCTAAGAAGTTACTAAAGAAAAATATACTGTTTGGCAAAAGCCTAGGATGTTTGATGAAGCAATAAATTCTAAATAAAATCTGCCCTGTGTTTCTACATGTGAAAGACCAAAATCTATCATCAAGCATCACTACCACAAGGTGATAGGAAACTTTCCTTAAGACAAGAAGTGCTGTAAGTGTTCAGCTCTTCTCAGAAAAGCAGACTGTATGTTCAAGAGAAATGTTACTCTAAACACTTTTCAGAAAACAGTTGCAAAAGCCAAAGAACCTAGGAAAAAATAAGTAGCTTTGTTTCAGTATAGTACCAGACTCTGTCACTTGGAATGCACAATATGGAAATGCTCGCTGCCTACGGCAATCAATATGCTTTCAATATTTTAGTCCAAGTTCCTATCCTATTCTTTAAATTACACAGCTCGCAAGCAGAGTATCTTCAGTAACAATTCCTTTCATGTAATGCCAGCTGGGTGACACAATGGAAAAATGCCATATGGCCACTTCATGAAAAGTAAAGCATTCACAGTGTTTCCACAGCAGGAAAGAGTTAGCAGCCTGATATCAATCCTCCTACAAACTAGTCCCACAGCAGGCCCAGCATCCCTCTGAAGAAAATCACACTATACAGTAAAGGCATTTCAGGAAGAAAGTGCAGAGGCAGGTGGCACTATCACCTTATCCCGCCTGCTTCCCAAAGGGATGGTTGTAGCAACCTTCCTTACAAGATAAGCCCTCTAAAGAGCACTGGGGATCTCAGCAGACACAGAAAATTGGGAAACAACGCCTGGCCATCTACGACCTGCCATTTGATCCCACACTGCTGGAATGCTGAAAGCCATGTGGTGCAAACCATTCCAGTAACACAGCGATAATGGTTCTGTACAAAAGGAAAATGAAGAAGTAGTTCCTCAACTACTTGCTGGCACTTCAACCGCGGTACACGTTGCTAGCTGTGACTTCTGAGCAGGAAAGTGTCACCCAGCTTCTCTGGGCAATTAAGGAAGAACCTTGATCCATCCAGCCTCTTCCCTGACCATAGGAAGGTGGTAGGAGAAGCATAAAAGCATGTATTTTCAAAACTCCCAGTGGGTTCCTATTGTACTATGACTACGTACATTTCCTCATTAGAAAGTGATGAACTGGGGAGCAGATTTTCTTAATGACATTTAAGAGGGGGGAGAAAAGGAAAAGGGGAAGGAATGACAAGGCAGTGCACGACTCTGCACATGCTTCACACTACCATTACAGTGGAAAATATCCACAATGATTAAGTAACATTTGGAGGAAGGGGAAAGCTATTTCACCATGTGTCCCTAGCCACAAGCAGAGAGATCCTCTGTAAGGACCCATTTACTCCTCCTGCTCTGCCTCCACCCTCACAGCACCTAACTCAAATCCTTTCCAAATCAGAACTAACCACCCTCCATCCTCCCTGAGCCCACAACCCACCCCTCACACCTCCAACTACAAGCCATCTATCCTGTTAATTGGTCCTGGAGTTTTCTGCTCTAATCTCACAGTGCTGGTATTCATCCAGAACTTCAGCCCCACGCTCCCGTGTTGAAACCCCTGCCATCCCATCCTTGAAACACCTGCCATCCCATCCCCTCCCACCACCTGTCCCAGGAGAGCACACCTTCACCTGCCTGTAGAATCAAAGCTTCAGCTTTTGTTTCTAGCAGGAGATTTCAGAAACCCAGGAAGGAGCTGCCATTTTCAATAGTCTACACAGCAGAACCTCCACACCAGGCGGGACGGGGGGGGATATTTAATACAAACATACAAAATTTAAGACACATGGCAGCCCCAGTTAAAATTAGAACATTTTAGAAGAATATATCTTCCAAGAGCTTCTGAAAAGACCTGAAAGTACTCCCAGTAATGCCATATCACATCAAGCAAGTCAGAGACAAGCCTGGGAGGATGTCTTTGAGAACACCATCCTCGGGATCAAGATAAAAGCCAGGAAGCAGATATGACTCATACTGCTGCTTGGCTGGTGAAAGGCTGAGGAGGACTTTGCAAATTCTGTACATCAGCATGGACCATAAAGTTTTTCAGCTGAATTTCACTCACTGTGTATTCTGCATGTTTTTTCCCATACCATTTCATCCACTTTCTGAACTCTCTGTCCATCGTCTAGAAAAGGGAGGAAAAACAAAACCACCGATTAGGATTTCTCGTGTTACCAGTTACACCGCAGTAAAAGAAGATGCAGCTCTGTTTGTGGATCCCCAAGACTTTTGTTTGGTGGGTCTGGCATTTTTTGCCATTAACACTCAAAGGATAGGCAGACAGACAACTACTGTATGTAGTTTAGTTTCCTTTAAAAAATAAAAACAACTTTGCTTCATCAGGGCCAAGTCAAAGCTGGCATCTTATTCTCCCCACACTTTTCATCAAAGTTACATGTTATAAGCAAGGCAATCTGAGCTGACAGTGCTCAGCACTAAAAATGGCGCAACCTTAAGTAGCTACTGTGTTGTGGTACATAATCCCACAGCAAGTAGGAGGCACTGAATGCAGCCCAGTCTAAGCCCAGATAGCAAAGGAACAAACAGGATAAAGACAGGTCTGCCAGGGTGAACGAGAAAGCAGAAAGCAACATGCAAGGCACTGCAACAGCGAATGGAAGGAGCATCACAGCTACTGGAGCAACCAGGGAGAATGGGTCAAAGCACATCTAAACAGCCTGGGGCTGCGGAGGAGGGAAGGCCTGCTGCTACCCAACCAGGTCGCTGGCACTAGTTTTCCATTGCCCAAATACAGGAGAAAGGAACCAAAACCCCCATACATCCAGATAGCTTCGTGCCTTACAAATATGCACCTCCAGAGTCACAAAATCTTGTCCCCATCTGTATAAACTGACCGTGTTTAGCACAGGTCATCAGAGTGGGAGTGAGGGTCCAGCTACACCTATTCAATACATTTGAAAATGAAACTCAAGTGTCTCGGAAGACCGGAAAAAAACCCAAACAAAACAAAAACAAAAACTCCTGAGCTTTAGGACTTGACTCCACCTATGGGAGGGCCCAAATTTGGAGGTAGCAGGCAGAGGAGATAAGTGAGAGCAGCATAGCAGGAATTCTGGCTTCACTGACAGCTTGGAGATGGTGAACACCTCCATCAGTTGGTCAATAAAACAGTGTGTGTTGACAGATGTGTTCTAAAATTCTTTATGTTTCTAAAGCACTCCAGAACTCAGTAGGATAACTCACAAAAATCTTCACTATTTTCATACACTGTGTGAACTTACATTTTAATATTTTTTTAAGACAACTTCACTAAAAATCCATAACGTTCTTGCTCCTCAGCTGAGGCTTTTCAAAGTCATCTGCATTAATTATCATAGTAACCAGAGATGTGTTGCCACAGCCAATCTTAACTAGAAACTTAATCCAATCCCTTCCACAAATGTTTGTCAGAGATGGGGAGGAAAACTGGTCCACTACACACAGCACAAGGCAGATTAGCTGTGCACAGGCAGCTTCACATGTTCTGACACTGCAGCAGCTGCTGAGTTGTTAAATCTGACAGGACATTGTCTGTAACCAGAAGAATAGCACAGTATATTTTGTTCGTCCAGTAATAATGAAATAACTTATGAAATACTGGTGTACTTCTGAAACTATGAAATACTGGTGTACTTCTGAAACTGAAGGTACCCCATGTGCTCTTAATACTCAATTTGTGGGTAACTTTTTTTTTTTCCCTAATCATTTTCACTATAACCTTGTGTTTGCACAATGACATAGAGGGGTATTAGTGAAAGTGAGAATTTAACTTTCCCTCTTTAACACCGATCTTTAAGTTTACCAGTAAACACAGACAAGAGTCCAGACCTTGCAAGTGACTACCTAACAAGACCAGAATGCTCACGCAGAGGGACTGCAAAGAGTACTCCAGTTGGAAATTTCCACTGGGTCATGGCAGGAAAAACAAAATAGGATTTTTAGATCCTTGTCTGATTCTCTTTGCCACTGTGTTTACGCATTTTTGCCCACACCACTGAAAAGGAGGATCAAGGATTTTTTTCTCTTCCCCTCCCTTCATAAGGTATAATTTTCTAGCCCGTACAAACTGAGTCAGCTTGTTTTAGCAATATGGAGGGTAAGTTTCTGTTCAGACTACTGAAGAAAGTAAACTTCTTATGGTAAGGCATGACTAACCTCTATTGTTTGCTTGCAGCTCAATTGCCTTCCAGGTTTGTCTTGGAACTGATTATCTTTGTGTCTCCCCATTGGCACAGCATTAGAAGTGCAGAGAAAACTGTCTGTCTGACTAAACATTATGGTTTTCTTACAATAAGACTTCATTTAGGTGCCTGCTAAGCACTTATTAACCAGATACAGGCTAATTGACGAGGCCCGTGTTGGGTAACAGTTTAATAACTAAGCTGAACTTCAACTCTAGAACATTAAAAAGGGGCATCACTACCATAAGCAGAAACACAGCCTTTAAAATCTTTAAGAAGGTTTGTTTGGTGAATTCATTCCTAGACTTGCTGAACGCTGTGGTCTCTGGAAGCCCTGTATCGGAGCCATTTCAGACACTGAACGATCGCAGGTGTCCAGGAGAAGCTTACACTGCTTCCCTTTGAGCAGCTCCTATGCCATTATGCTAAAACAGCGTTACATCTCCTAGTCCTGACACCACTTCAGAACCATGCCAATGCTCCTGTGCACCCTGTGAGCACTGCTAGCAAATGTCCAGCCAGACTCCTTTCCCCAAGCATGCCCTGCTCTAGGTCTCACTGACCTGAGAAGCAAAATCAGCGAGGGCTGAAACTCTACTTTTTTTTCCTGTACAGCACTTAACAGGAATCCTGAACCACTTAGTGAGCCTTCAAATAAGGCATATGCACACAACTCCAAAAAAAAAAAAAAAAAACAAAAACACCCACACCACCAAAATACCTCACCTCAGCATATTTGGCTGGAATATCAGCTTTCTCCACACCGTAGTGATGTTTGCAGTTTGTGGCTGCAGCCACTTGAAGCACCACCTGACCCACACCTGCAGGGAAAAAAAAAAGAAAAAAACCAAAACCAAACTAATAAACCTGAGGACAAGTTTCAGTAGAAAACCACTGCAAAGGGAGATAAGAGCTTTCAGAGCAAAGGGCAGCAGGAAAAAAAAAAAAATAATAATCAGGTAATCCGTGGGACTAGGGTTCAGGGTACAATGTCACCCCACAGCTGCGTCTGACAGTTCCCGTACGAACCTGCCTGTCTCTCAGCTGAAAAGCAGATTCAAGGCAACGTGCATTACTGAAGTCCCACTTCCCGACCAGATGTGCAATACCAAGAACCTGTTTTTCAGTAAAAAGGGTTTACATCCCAACTAGAAAGTAAGCAGCACAATTTCACTTTTCTTACAGCAAAGTATTTCTAGCATTGTGGCTCTGAGGTTTACATTTTTCAATACACCGCGCTCTTTATGACAAGAGCATACAACTACAACATTTACCACAATGTTTGTATTGAAAATTATTAAAGGCTACTTTATTAAATCCTACAGGCTCATTTCCACAAATTCACACAGGTTTCAGAATAGCTGCGTTATAATTTTTTTAAAACTGTATAAGCATTCCTGCAAACCTACAGGTTTTACATTGTAAATCACTACCTAATTAAGTAAATGAACAGTTAAGACAACCCCTACCACATCCCAAAATAAATACTTGTTGGTCACACACCTACGCCATTAATTTAAAGACTGGTTATAGTCTAGCAATATTTATACTGGTTTTCACCATGAAATGCAGCACAAAGTCTGAGAAGATGTAAAGCTTATTCATATACGAGCTACTTTAGAATACTACGTTAGAAAATATTATAGGGTTCAACACTCAAAATTTCAGGAGCAACCACTACGCTGGCAAGACTGAGTCTTACTTCAAAATGCATGATTCCCATCACTCCAAACTCTACCTGCATAGATGCTACCAACAGTAACCAGCTACTTTTTTTCCTACACCTCGCCTGAACACATTCCCTGTGCCCCCACCCCAGCTTATGCTAAAATGACAAAAAACCACTCATTAGATTTCTCTCTGTATGGGCAACCCGCATTTTACCCACCATAGAGCAGTACCATTCCACATTTGTTAAAGCAGTTAATTAAGATTTTCTTCAAACATCCAATATTCATCCACAGGACGTTGATACATCGCTTTTCGTCTCTGACTAACACAAAATGGGTTCTTGTCTCACCCATGCACTTCATCACTCTGCAGATGACCATATGGGAAACAAGAGTGGATCTAAGAGGAGAGCCCATTTCAGAAACAGAAAACATACTGCTGTTTTCCGTGCCGCTGGCTGCCGGCGGCCAGCGGCACTGGTAATTGCAGGGGTGGAACTCCTGCATTTAAACCATTACCACTATCATGTTGTCAGGCACAACGAGAACTCTAGTGCTGACAGGGTTTTTTTGGTTGCTTTTTGGTCTTTTCACCAACTCGCATTTTGCACACGTATGCATATTTCATACGCATGCAGGTAAGGATGTACAAATTTATGCAGGGGGAGAACCTGGACAACCAAAGATGTGAGGCAGAACTGTTCTGCTGTTTCTTATTTCTGAAGAGCAAGGAGGACAAAGACTAAAGGGACAATGAAGAACACACTGCATTGTCAGATAGCATACGATACAGCGTAAGAAGTTGTTAATCTTGTCTGTCTTTGCCTTTTCTCTTTGCAAGAACTTAACTGCACTGTAATTGCAGTTTGCCTAACGATGATGCATACCTCCACAAATTCCTCCTGCAATGAGCCACATATTCATCCCTGGCATCTCACACAAACTAACAAGAACAGCCCCAGCACCCCAGTGGGGGGCTTAGCCCTGCTGTCAGCCTCTGCCAGATGCACATCGTTATTGGAAAGGCATCACATTTACTGGTAAAACTAATATGCTATGACAGCGTTTTCATTTATACTGCATGCGATACCGCATTGATTACAATTTACAAAAATTGAATGAAGTACAAAAAAGAATGAAGTACAAACTCAACAACTAACTCCTGGTTTTGTTTCAGCACTCCAAACACTAGAAGCCAAAGGCTTCTGAATTCAAACCGTTCCTTACATACAAGCTTTTCAGACTGAGTTTTTAATCTTGGAGCTTGACCAGCAGTATAAAGTGGAGAAGTTAGCAATAAAAACCTGATTTTATTTCTGACGATAGCAGGTAAAAGTGTCTAATATTTGAGCTTGTTACATGATTAGCAGCCCTACAGGACTTCAGATATGATCTTTCTCAACCTTCCTGAACAAACAATTGCAAGCATCTATGGCAATTTTTTTCTTCCAGATGGAAAATAGTTTGTCAGGTCTGATGTCTTTCCAAATGTCTCATCTGAACATAAGTCACTGAAACAGGAAATTTCAGACATAGGTCCCACCGACGGAGGCAGGGGGGTTAAAAAAAATAATAATTCCCTGACTGAAGATGTATTAAGTTTTGCAGGGGATGGCAGTCCTGCTGTATTTAAATTCAAAATGTATTTCGGGTTTACCAACTGAATGTATTTTGAAATATTGTTTTCTCAGAAGTCCTGTATCATACAAGCAACAAAACCAAAACATACTTCATTTAAAACTTTACAACCATCCAGTAAAAGGGAAAATTCTTATTACTTCTTTCCTGCTCTGTACCAGATTTTAGCAACAAAAAGAACATCATCTTCTTAGTATATCTCTTCCACATGTGTTTGAGTCATCTCTGGTTTCTTTACGAACTAGAAACATATATTTCCTTTTAAAATTCTAACCTGTTCACGAGATCAGTTGTAGGCTGTAAGCTAGATGTTGTGGGGTCTCACAAGGCAGCTGTTAAAGCTAACAACAGTCTTTTTTGACACACAGAAGAGTATGTCAGAGGGAAAAAACTGCTTAATTTTCAGATTCCCCACCAAGTGCTTCACGCTGGCATGGGAAGGGTCAAGAAACCTCATTTTAACATATGAAGGACATAAACTGAATCCACTGAAAACAGATGAATCCTTAGAAATGGAACTGCTATTGTTACCTTTCAAGCAACATTTTTAATAGTTTCTTCTTTACAAACGTATCCACCAACAGCAACAGAAACCAAGTTTTCTGTCACACCGGTTTATTGCATTTGTCGACCAACATTTCACTAACACCACAGGGAAGAACATCTAGAATGTCCGTTTGGGCCTATTTAATCTTGTCATAAAAAGCAAGGGCATCATTGGGGATTATCTAGAAAAGGTGCTTATCCTGGAACAATCCTTCACCCCAGTTCACTTTCCAAATATGAATTTCAGTTTGTTTGTTTCTTTAAAGAAAGGGAAAAACAGCAAGCAAAAAGGGAAAAACAAAACCCACTTCAGTTACTAGTCACTTACCACTGCCCAAGTCAACAAACAAATCATCCTCTGTCATTTTAATTTCATCTATCATTTGGGCCACTAAGTCAAAGGAAGTTTCTCCGTAAACCTCTGGGGAAAAGGGCTCATAGTTGTTGAGTTTCTCTGGATCAGTCACCGAGTGGTTGTAGACTTGCTGCAGGATGTGCCGGAGGAGCCCGTTGGAGGGACGAGTGTTCAGTTTCATCGGCTGCGTGGTTCCCTTCCACTAAAGGTAAAGAGCAGGAAGAAGGTATGAACCCACGGTGAGGACAAGGAAACATCACCAAACCCAGGCTGCACTGGCGTAACGTAGAAATGAGAGAAATGCCCTCCCATCCCCTCTCTCACAAGCTGGTCTGCAGGTGCTCTGCAAAGATAAAAACAGTGAACACCACTAAAGAAATCACACAACACCCTACCCTTTTTCCCACCTCAACGAATAGGTAATTGCAAATGTGTCTGCTGGAAATAAGCGGTAAAGGGGAAATTAAAGAGATGTAAAAATGAATAGGCAATGTAAAGCTGAATACCGAATAGAGCTGGAGTAGCTGTAAAAAATTTTTCACTCATTTTTTGTTTAGTGATCGCCACTGAACTGTTGTGGACTGTACAGTCAAGAGCAGTTTCATTTTCTTTCAGGAACCGTAGGATGGGAGGGATCATATGTACTCAAACAGGGAGTGGCAGGAAAGAGATGAAAATCAAGTTTCCTTTCTTCATCAGAAAAACCCTGTCCTAAACATAAAAGTTGTTAAGTTTTAAAAATGCCCATCTCTCCCTTTGATAAAAACAAACCAAAAAACGACAATTCCACAATCCCTCCCGAACACTTCTCTGTTTGAGATTCAGATGGCAAGAAGAAAATTAAATCAATCACATTTGCCATTTCAGACAGCAACTGCAAATGCTGAATAGCTTCAAATTCTTAGCTATTAACCAACATACACACCAGGACACCCGAATCCAAACAAGCACAAGTTTTAGGGAGTTGTAAACACACAAAGAGAAGGGAAGCCTGGCAAAAAAAGTATTGTTGTCTTAACACTGCACACTTGAAATACTTCCCACAAGCACAGCAGAGAAAAAAAATCCAGCTATACCTTCAACATTAAACCAAACAGTAACATTAATTCATTGTTCATGTTTTGTTTCCTCTAGCTCAACCTTTTATAAGGGGTAAGAAAACCAAAAAAGCTTGTTAAATTCGTCTGAAAAGACATTACATGCTAGTTTTGCCAGAGTGATCCTGCAGAACAGAGTGGCTGAAGCGAGTGGCAAGCAAGGAAATTCCTAAGCCATGGATCACTTCCACAATACACGGGAGAGTTCATATGGATTATTTAAGTACCCATAAGCCATAGATTTCCCCATGCAAAAGTAAATCTATATGATAAATCCCCGTGAAACATCTACATGCTTTCCCCTAAAGGTAACTCAGCTATTTCAAAGTGCCAAAATAATGGTGCCAGAAGTGCACACTAAAGAGTAATAGCTTACAAATCTGCAGTTAGGGGGGAAAACACATAATTTTTCTTTTCTTCCTACAAGAATGTCCCTCCACCAATACTAACTCCTTGACTGCCTGGGTGTGATCAAGGAAATAAGGTTTAATATCAGACTTAAATCCCCCAAAGAATGGAAGTGCTAAATGCTGATGGTACAACTAGACTAACAGCAGGCTAACTTGACTAACCTACCATCCAGCATTAAGTCAGTCACCGCTTTCGGGATATTGTCTGTTACATGTGAATTCGAACCAGCTAAATGTGACGGTGGGTAACAAAGGTAAATACATACCAACTGATGAATGCTATCAATGGCTCGGTTGTACTTGTCACAAAGCCTCTGCATGCTTTCAAAGCTACGCGGGGAGAAAGAACGCAGGGTCAGTTAAATTCAGAGAGCTCAAACGCAGGTTTGCAGGTACAACCTTGTGCTTTTTTTGTCATCATACATACTGTAAGTAGGTGGCCAGTTCGGGGCTGTTTCTTGCAGAACACGTGGTTATATACACAGCCTTAGGACTCTGTAACAGTTTCCTTTAAAAAAAACCTCCCCAGTAGACCAGGAGTATATGTCAAATAGTATTACTTTCTTTAATTAATGGGAAAAGAGCTGAACTCGAAGTATGACTTATTACAAAGTTTTGTATTCTCATAGTCTATTATTTCTTTTCCATATTCTCAGCTGCACAGAAATTTAAAACATCTGTAACTTTTTCTCCTTTGTCCCCTCATCCCTCCATGATCATTGGTCCTGAGACAAGTAGATACTTTTCTAGAAATTAACCCTGGAACTGAAAATGCAGACAGACCCAGGATACAATCTAAAATTTCACCCATCAGAAAAGCACACTGATTGCTTTATGGGCTGGGCTGGGATTACAGTCAATTCAGGCAGCTGCCTTAGTGACAGAAGCTGAGAGGATTAAATAAATTCATCTCAGGCCAGGGAAGAAAAGATATTACTAGGAATATCATCCGTTACATAATCAGACCCACAAAGCAGCAGCAAAAAAACCCCAGTAAGGAGCTACAGGAGTAAGATAATTAAATCATGGCCATTCCCAAATCCAGAAGGGGGGGGTGGAGGGGGGGGGCTGGGGGACATCAGAAGAAAGTGGCTCTTCAGTCTCTTGTGATCTTCGTTACCACTGTGCTGGCTAGGACACCTCAGAGGAGTACTGCTGACTTCCACTTCAAGCTTTCATCTGCCCATGCTCATGTCCACATTAAGACAAAGCAAGAGGCTGAAATGGGTTTCTGTCTGCACAGCCTGTGCACTACTATAATCTGCTGCTTTTCATTCACATCCATGTCTCAGTCTATTTGCCACAAGTAATTTTTCCAACAATGTTTTTCACGGGAAGCAAAAAGAGTAAAATCATTACCAAAATTACAGATTTATTACTTCCTTGAGAGGTTGCAGAAAGGTAAGTGAGGTGTGACTTTTGGGAACAGATGGGTTTCTCTTTTTATTTGGTGTTGCTGCTGACCACACTGATGCTCCCCAGGTAAACGTGCCCAGGGAGAGTGCCAGAACTACAAAAGTTACAGCATTACAGTCGCTGGAAGTAATCCACAAATCCAAATTAATGGATTTGATGACAAGGGATGCTCAACCCTGACTTCTCCTTTTGAATCTGTCAGGGGGAAAAGAGGAACCAACACATCTTGCAATGGAACAACTAAAATTAAGACAGGAGGAAGAAATACCTTAAGCAGATCATAATAAAGCAGATCATGATTGAGCAGATCTGGTGCTCAGGACAATAGCCTGTGATTAATTACAGCGATGTAGTTGCATCTGTAACCTCCTTCTGAAAGTTTTGTCATGCTGTGGACTTGAACCAATTCAGTCTTTCCCATGAAAGCAACCAAAGAGTTTTTTGTAAACTGCAGCTTGAGGGTCATCTCTTTTTCCAGTCTCAGTATAGCCAAGTCAATGCACATCCACCGACCTCTCCACAGATACACCGCAGGTTGGAATCTGCCTCTCCCAGCCTCAAGGTGAATGCCACGTACTATACGTTCATTTTAAGCTACTCATGGAATAGATATGCACATGTAACCACAAGCATCTTAAAATGACTTCTAACTGCTCAGAAGACCAGGATGAATAGCTTGCCTTTTAATTTAGCCCCTCACCCAAACAGCATCCCACTTGCACCGAATCCTAACCAGAGGAGGGATGGGGCAGGTTAACCTCCTACAGGCACGGCAGGCAGAGAACATGGCACTGGCGGACAGCTTTGGCATGCCACTTTCTAAACAGGAATTCTTAGCTACTACAAAACCAGAAACCTCAGTGTCATTCAGATTCCTAACACTGGACACAGTCCAACAGCGCAGATACCGATCATTGTTTCAGAATGAGTAATACCAACGTACAGCAGAGCTCAACTTTCTGCTGTGTGGAGTTTCCAATTATGTCCTTAATCCAACAGCCTTTGCCAATATTGCTGTTACACATTTCCTACCAAAATAACTCCACAGAGTCTGAAGCCAGTTCTAAAAGAAAACTTCAGTTCATGATGTCTAAGAATAACCAGTTACAAACTAATTCACTATAAACTGTGCTGGCCTGTCCTCCTGGTGGGAAAAAAAATGTTCCTCTCACCTTTTTGTATCATAGTCAATTAAAACGTAGTTTTCCATAGCAAGCTTGAGATCTGGAATTTCTTCACAGACCCATCTGGAACAAGAAAAGAAATAAAAACGCCTTCAATTAAGTATAGTAAGGTAGCCTGTCTCAATTCTAGACTGGCATAGCTATATATTAAGACAGAATACTGCAGCAGACCTGAAAGATCACAGTATTGTTAGGAGTAAGGCAGACACCACAAAATGCTAATTGGAAAGCTGCAATAGCTCACATTTGTATTGAATAAACAGCAAGGTGCCCATAGACATTGGCAGTAGTATAAAGCTCTTGAAATGGCACAACTTCAAAACAAGGTGATAAACGTATTCAATGCATCTAACAATACTCAAAGCCATGGCTGATGCTAATCTAACATAAAATGTAATGCAGAAGTGCAATATTTCAAAAGAATGCTGATACCGTAACAAGGTTTGACAAAGCTGAATATGGATAAGACACTTCCTACATCACCCCAAAACAATGCCACCAACCACTCACCCCAAGGATATTCTCCTCTGTGTAGTGCTCTAAACTGCTCTTACACTTTACATGACCCAAGCCAAACCAGATTTTCAAAAGTTATTTTGATAAAAGATTCCTTTTACATACTGAGTTAACAAAGCCCTGTATGTTCTTGCCACTACAAATGGAAAGCGCGCACCCACTTGCCACACGTCTGATGATGACATCTCACAGAAGAGATCTTTGCTCTTGGAACACTGGAAGATTATTTCCTTTCAAAGACAGCTTAAAAGCCACATAAGCTTTGCACACACTTTCCTCCAAAAGCATTAAAATGGAAAAGCACTATCACCACAAATAACCTCAGAGCATGTCATAGGATGAATTCCAGTATTAACAGCACAGTTTCTTCTTTGTGCACCTTGATGTGTGCTTCAATGTTAAAATTGTGGGGGGAAAAAAAGAATAATAATGACTATAGAGATCCAGCAAGTCTGGTTCCTTTTGTGAGATTCACACTTACCAAATAAATATACAGGCAAGTAAAAAAGGACAGAACTTCTACATCTAAGGCTGACTCTTCTGACTAATATCTCCTGTCTCCCTAAAAAGGTTAGGGCTCTGATCTAAATAATTTTTTCTCTTAAATTTCAGGAATGGGCAGTCAAAAGCTGTCTATCACTGGCTTGAAGAGATAAATACTTCTTTGCATTCTTTTACCCACCACTTCCATAACCACATTGCGGTTACTTTGCACAAGGCAGGCACAAAAGCCTTCTAACACACTGCATTCACTGCAATCTTGCTTAAAACATGGTTGTGAAATATTACTTGGGGCTCAACTACTTTCTAACCCAGTTTTCCCCTTGCCTTCAGCTAGCACAGCACAGAAAGCCCTAGCACCAATGACTCCAGCAATCACTTCCAGCACCACATCTGTTTAAATCCCTTTAGAAAGGGTCTTCTCAATAATCACACTGACTAACGATGCCACAAGCTCCCAAGGCACCAGATCTTATTAACAGCGGTACAAGTGAACTGGAAGTAGTGATGGCAAAGCACCCTGTGTCAAGGTTTTGTAGTTAGACACTTCTTCAGAAGAAAAATTCTCAGCTCTAGCCCCATTACACATTCTCTCGACCACAGACCATGGGAAAATACTATGATTTCATGTGCATAAAAGTGATACTATCAACACCACCACGCAAGCACTTAGCTGTCACGCTCATGCTGGGAGCAGACGAGGCTCACTGCCTTTTCCAAGGCTGTATGTGACTGACCAAAGCACAGGTGGCTCTGCAGGCAAAACATCACTCTCTGAACCTCGCCTGTATCTGCACCACCCAGCCTTTACAACCCGCTGCAGATACAGCCCTCAGACAAGGGAAGCCCGTACAGTAAGGATCTAAAACAGTTAACAAGAACAGCTTTTAAACAATCTAATGCGGATAACACATTAACGTCCCTCAGGTGTTTGAGGAATTTGTGTTAGCATTTAATAAAAGTTGTTCTGCAGCAAGACACCTCCTAAGCCTGCTGAAATAACGGCCAGCCATGTCATAACCACTGCCTGTGCTGGGAAGTGCTCAGGCTTCCTACTCTCCATACCTGTCTTTCACCTTTATCCTCCCATTTTCCCCACATTGGTCAGAATTAAGAGGAACGCCAATAGGGACATCGTTCCCAAATAATGCAAATGCTAGCAATGCTGCAACATGACAACAGGGGGAAAGGGAGAGGGTGGGGAAGAGGATATGCAAGATCAGAACTTTATACATCATGCCAATGATATTTACTAAACCTTGCTTTTTTTAAAGATCGAATACAGGCTGCCATAAGCACTGAAACTGAGTTTCACTACTTATTTTTAATTCTGTTCAAAAGGGAATAGACTATGGCAAGTTAAAACAAAGTCTGTTTGACAGGGAGATTTGCATTGCAGCAGTATCAATTCAGCTCAAAAATAATTTAGAGCTGCTGAATTATAATTGTAACTTCTGCACTCCTTTGCATCTTGTCTCAAGACATCTCAAGACACAGGTCTAGCCATATCTGCGTTGAACACTTACCGAATTGTCTCAATAATTTCATGAGCAGCATCATGGTGTTTGTCCTGAAATAAAAAGAAAAGAAGAGATGTTTTCAGAGAGACATCAGGTGTACTGTTTGTCAGAAGATTTCAGGAATCACCATCTTTTTAAGAATATAGGTGGCAAGCATACCAGGAAAGGAGTCTTTGACTGCCACTCAGGCCATTAAACCCATCAAAATGAGCCCTCAAAGAAAAAAATAAGGCTTAAGGAAATACATTTTGCAAGTTGCTATGAACTAGCAGAAGATTTACATGAAGGAACTGTCATTCTAGTTATTTCTTTGTCATTTCCTGAAGTCAGGAATTGTGTAGCTGATACCCTTGAGGATTATTGGTATGCAGTTGAACTCAACTGCAAGTTCCACAATGAACAGCTGATTTCATCCACCTCGCATCTGGTCCAGGCTCACAGCTCCATATGGGCAGCAAGATCCTAGCCCAGTGAATAGCTTTCTAAAATAAAGCATCAAATAAACAGTAGGAGTGGGTATCAGCGTAAAAGAAAAAAACCTCACAGCGCACAGAAAAAAAAAAAAAAGAGACAGCCTGAATATGCCGACCTCTTAGTGAACTGAAAAATAAAACACACATGCACAAAACACATTAAAACTTGTGCATTGCACGTACACACTAGACTGTAAGGCACAGATGTTTGTTGACTTTAATTTGGGAGTTTTCTCAGGAGCAACAGAAGCAGTACTGAGTTTAGCAAGCCATTCCAAATTCATGCTAATAAAGCCCCTGGAGCTGCATGTATATGCACTATGCTACAAAAAATTCTGTTTTAGGGAAATTACAGGAGTTCCTATCTATATTGTTGTATCCATCCTGCGAAGCCTTCGTTACCAGAGTCCATCTCCACAAAGTTGAGGTTATATTTAGACATTTGTTTCTTGAAGTGGCTTTGACCTTTTAATTAGGAGTCTAGTATCTAAGGATCTTCCAGAGTTAAAAGTGTAAAGGCTCACTCACTCCCAAATAATTTCCCTTGTCTTCTGCTGCAGAAATGTCACTTCTATAGAGTTACCAGAGGGAAATTCTATAGCAAAGGGTAGGAACAGGCAACAGAAAGCAGAGATTAGAGGCAGGGGAAGGAAGGGAACGCAAGAAGAGAAACACTAATGGACAGATGACAGAAAACAGCTGGAATTATTTCTTCAAGACATGGAAGGACATAATATTAAGTCAAACAGAAGCCTTTTCTATCAGTATCACAGCTTTTGTATTTGCATAAGGAAACAGATTTCCCCATGTACGACCAGTTTATACACATAGGATAAGCCAATCTTGTAGAAGTTCTCATTTCAAGAAAACTGCACACAGCCCTTCAGATACCTGGATAAAAGTCTCATGACAGAGTGGTAGAGAGGCAAACATTTCTGAAGTCTGTTACATTAAGAGTATGAAGCAACACTTCCTATTTTACTAGGAAAAGCTTTTGTTTTCAGAATGCAAAAAGTTAACCCCAGAGCTAGGAATCACACGAGAGACTAATCAAAGAAAAACAAAACATGCCAGCTGACAGTATCAAAAAGAGAAAACAGCCAACAAAAGTAGTCAGGACATTTGGGATCGAATACACTGTGTCCTAGAAGCTGAGTGTTACCTTGGTCATGTTTCATAACAACATGCCGATGCTCCACAAATGCCCCGAACACGGCGAGCCACGCGGAACAGATCTGGGGCTGGGCTGCCTCCAGTCCTTGGGAGGTCACGCTGGGCCAGGACTGGGACAGCCCCAGTCCAATAGAAACCAACAGCACCCATAACCAGTCACCCCATTTAAGTTCAGAGATGTCAGGTAAGTCATTCTGTTGACAAACCTTCGCCTAGAAAACAGGGAAGCAACTGAACTGAAATCTGTTCCTGACTCTCCGTGCCCATATAGAAGAAGCATACAGGAGGAGGACTTGACTTTCTTTTCATTTCTTATCTGCAAAGTATAAAAACAATGCAAGACAGTCAGCTCATCCATAAACATCCCCTATAAATTTTCATGTTTCACTACGCGCAGAATTATCACAGCAGAAACCCTCTGGGCTGATCTAGCATTCCCAGTAAACTGTGTTCCTGTATAGTAAGAATATGCTTTATCAACATAAGCACATTACACCGGAAAAGTGAATTCATGCTTATTCTAGCATAACCGTTTTCTCTGAAGAAGTTATTTTCTTCATTGATGGTTTTAGACAGTTTCAGTGGTCGCAGAATACATGGAGAAACCCCTTGTCCTATAGGTGTTCATGAACCTCCCCATGAATTACCAAAATTGCTTAATTAACAGATTCCTTTGTCTTGGATTAAAAAGTGAAAAATAAATTTAAAAAAAAAAAAACACAACACAATGCACATCTACAACTACAGATCACCCAATTTAAGTGAGTGGTTTTACTAACACAACCTCATGTGGGAACTCCAGCCAGATGGGGCCTTTCCTGAGTTTAGTTTGTGTCATTATCTAGAAATAATGAAGTTGAAAACAGTTCCATATTTACTGCCGCTAAACTTCTAGCATTGGAACACTTCCCAAGTTTACTATACTCTATAACCAACGTATATGTTATAGACATATGGTCCAAGCAGACAAGCTCCCAAGATCTCATGCAAGTCTTGCAAACAAGATCAGGGATGATCACCTAACATTTCTTCAAAGCAGGGACAGCCATGGAAAACAGCGGAGGGAAGCGGGGGGGGGGAAGAGCTAAAGGGCATCCAAAGCAGTTTCTCCTTCTTCAAAGAAACTTTCAGTCCCATTTCAGCATTACAGTTGTAAAGTTCATTAAGAATAGACATTAAACAGTACCAGCCATCACATCTGTATTCGTGCAACTGTTTCCGACAGTGATAAGTAAGGGAGTCTTCAGCAACTCAAAAGGCAGGCTGAACAGAAACCTCACCAAACCCACCAATCCCACTCCAACCAGCATCACCTCTGCCCATCACCCTTTCCAGCAGAGGCACTGGTTTTGGCCAGGCGCACAAATGAGCTCGGTGCAGCAGCTTGAACCCAAACTCTTCTACAGCCCCAGTGGCTGAACACTGAAACCAAGGAGGGACTGGCAGCAGCTCCCGCTGGCTGTGCTGCAACCACCGCAGCCGGACAAACCTCACACCCACCTCGGCCACCAGGCAAAACACGCTCAAGGATGGCCTGAAGCTTCTCCAATACAGCCATGGGTTGGGCTGGGGGGTGGGTTTTGGTGGTTTGGTTTGTTTTTGTTTTTATTTTAATTTGTTCAGGCTGCAGTGACCCATAACCAACACCAGCATGCCAGCTACACCTCTCGTGCAGGCGCGTTGTACGAGCACGTCATGTTTGACTTTGGCAGAGAGTCATCTGTGAGAGCACAGCTTTATGTGCATCTGCATCCGTCCTCGCAGTGCTTTGTCAGTAAAATATCCTGGTAAAGAGCCTCCTACAGACAGACTTGGCTATCAACCCTGAAATACACTGTGCAGAAGCCTTTTGGACGAGTCTCAAGAAGCATATCTGTTCTGTTTGCAGTCACGAGATGATACCACCGTACCCTCTGTCACGAAGAGAAGTTCCATTCATCCTCTGACTCTATCCAAGCTGTTCTCCCTCTGTCTTCCCCTACACGCTGATGGGAAGCATACTACGTGCTGCTCATTGGCCTGGCTGTACTTCTGCAATGTTCTTTGTATTTATGTAGTTTGAGAGGCCCTTGGAATCTTGAGCCACATAAATGGAAGCTATTTCATGAGACAAGACCTTATCTCTTTATTGTGGTCTATGCACTAAGTATTTAAAGTAAAAAGTTGCAGCCTATAGTAATTATTGGGAATGCCCAAAGCTATTCATAACAAGTTTATAATAAAGAAAAAAACTAAACACACATTAAAAGTTAGTTATTGCAGTCAATTCTCTCCAGCTGAACTTTACAGTAAAGACTTCTTATTTTCAACCTAAATGTTCAATTTAAAATTGAAATGTGAGCTCCCAGAGAAAATTCAATACTTTTTGCCAAGACATTTCATTGGAAAAATAATGGAAAGAAAGCAGACACTTTTTCAAAAGTCACTTGTAAGAGAATCCAATTTTCTATGGAAAACAGCGGAGAACAGTCTCAGCCAGCAAAACTGAACAGCTTCACAGTTCCGATTCTTACAACAGATTTCTCCATCCACATGTTACTACAACTCTAATCACAAGAGTTAAGGAGTTTGAAGCCAGAAACACACCCACTGCTATTACTTTTAGTACACTAGTGCCCAGAAGCCCTACCGGCACGCACGACTCCTGCTCACACACCATGCCCAGCTGAGTCCTCCTACAGAAATCAACAAGCTGCATTAGCAGTTCTGCCCTTTAGGACACGGAAATTAGGCTGTAGGGCAATTTTTAAGAGGCTGATCTTTCCCTTCACCTCTTCTCCAAAAGTTTCCCACCCCGAGGGTTCTCAGTTAGGAACTTTTCCTGCAGTTTAGGCTCAGCTCTCTGGTGGGGGGGGGCAGGGGGGGATAATGAACATTTCTGCGTGCTTCAGAGCTCGAGTCAGCCAGCCCTCTCCGTACAAAAGGCATTTTGTATGTGTATCTCATATTCTCGGATGTGTATCTCACAAATATCAGAAGCCCTATAATGTGGTTTTAAAGGCCAAACAAGACGGTGCCCAAAAGCTCTTTCCCAACATGTATTTTCATGCAAGCATTTTCTACAGTCAAATACTGTTTGTTTGTTAACCCAAATTTAAAAAAAAAAAAAAAAAAAACAACGAACAAAAAAAAAAATCAATAGGACCAGAACTTGTAAGTTCTCAGTAATACTCACAGCTATCACTCTTAACACCTACGTCAGAAAACGAAAGGAGCCCCATTCATACTATGCATGTGAACAGTACCAGACTCATTTCAGTTATCTATACATAACTTTGGTCTACAAAGCACCAAATTTTGAATAAAAATGGCTGAATCAGAAGTTTTGGTGGAACACTCTGCATGAGCAAGGTAAAGTGAAAATTACTCTTTGTTACATTTTTGCCACAAGCTAGCCATTAGAAAGGCTTGGGATGCACCCTGAACACAAAGCACTGCACACCCTTCCACCAGGTGTGGCTGTTTTGGTTACATGATCTTTTCAAGTTAACATCCCTTAGGATATCTGAATGGCATTATTTTGATATAATTCTGTATTCCAGTACTGTATCCTCTCAGGTGTGTTTGTGCAGGACTAGTTATCTCACAGTGCAACAATTCATACTCTAAAGTGAACCTCTAACCTAAAGCAATACATTTAAACATATGTTTCTTCCTCAAACACAAAGAACATGTTCAATTAAATTGGTCTGCCATCATTGCCTGAAGCAAGGAACAACACCCTAGTGCCCTTCCAAATCTACACCCTCTTAAATTTAGGTCCTTCTTATGAAACTATGCTTCTCCTCGGGGATAAGTGTAAGTTGGGGCTCAGGGGGGAACACTAAACTTCATTTCCTCCCACGCAGAGCAGGATCCTTGTGAGATCCGATCAGTCTGCACAGTGCTACACACTAAAGGTAGCAAAAAAGCCCAAGCCTGCAAACCTGAGAGGAGAACAAACGATTTGAAAATCTGGATGGGATCTTGAAAACAGAAATACAGCTCGTGCGCCTTCAACCAGTAGCTCTCAAAGCACCATACGCAGAACTCCAAGACTCCTTATCTGCTCCTCATAGATAGGAACATTTTTATGCATAGCTTTGACTGCCTGAGACTAAACTGTCCCACAGCAAAAGCAGTTCTTACCTTTGCAAAGCCAGTTTAGTTAGACCACATTTATGCCCCCAAAAACAGCCTGGATGGCCAAAGCAGCTCTTCAGGAATGTGCAAACAAGCTGCAGCCAAGCATTTGTGAAGGAGGAGGAAGATTTTTCCTACAAGCCTTTCGCTGTCCACCTAATGAATCCAAACAATTAAAAGAAAACAAAACCCGAAACAAGATGGTTACAAATAAATCAATGGCAACACTCATATACCTCTTAGCGATTGTCTTTAGATACCATTCTACTTCCAGTACTTCCACTAAGTAACACCGGCTCCCAAGTACTAAACACCAACAGAAGTCATTTTGAGTTACGGAATTCTGATCAACACATGATCTGCTTAACTCGCAAAACAAAAAGAGGTCAGTCTCACTAGCCCCTGGTTTTAAAGAACAGCTTGGTTGCCTGTAGTGGCAGCTCTCTCCCCAGGCAGTGGTCCATAAATCCAGAGGAGATGATGTTACAGCTGGAGACAAGATGGTTAGCAGAGATCAAAAAGATGGATTAGGAAAAGCTAATCAATCTTGCACAAGGCTAGTGGGACAAGTGCCTCTTTAATGTCCCCTAGGTTTCCTCCATCTGTGGAGGATGATAAGCATTTCTCTAGACACCAAGAAAGGCAATGTGAGCTACTGCAGCTGCAGCATCCCCACAGGAACCAGGAAAGCATCCAGCATTCTGCATGGCACATGGATGCCCTCAAAACCACTGCCTTCAGCCTGTCACAAATTTGCGCTCCTCTTCCCCCAGGGTTTAACTTAATTTACACCTTGTCTAGAAAGATTCACCAGTAAAGCTTCTTTGTCCAGAGCACCTCCATATTCAATACACCTGCAAAGAGCGGTTGACAAGAGCCTATGAAAAGCCAAAAGCAAAGTGCTTCCAGCTGCTACAGCAGCAAAGAGTTGCCTGCGGGCCAGCTGCACGAGAGGAAAGATCTCTGGCTCTGCAGCCCTGCCAGCTAGTGCCTTCAATCACCTCGCATTTTAACGTCTTTGCCTCATGCTCAAATGCTAGTGACACTTTGGGTAAGGAAAAGGGAAAGCCTGCGCTGTGCAATATTTCATATATTGTACAGCTAGACTTCATTTAATATTACCCCAAATCAAGACTGTGTCATTCAGCTTCCACAGCAACAAGGTAAGAAAATTTGTGCTTTGCAGGTGAGATGAGGACCAAGTCTTCTTTGAAGCACCCAATTACTGTCGTTCCATTCATCAAGAAAGTATAAGGACATTCACAAATATACATATATATTAGCACATATAAAAAGAGATCTGCAGAGGACAGCTTGTCTGTTGTTTTCCTCCCAGCCTCAGAGAAGCAGCAGGGGAAGCAAGAGCTACCAAGGCTGCATTTTGAAACCCATCTCCCACAACGCAAGTGAGCAGACAAGGCTGATGTAGTTTCAGTAGCTATTAAGTTTACTGTCACACAAAACTAAATGGAAAACACGGAGAGCATTATAGCCTCCTTAACAACTACATAAGGATTTTTAAAGAAAAAAAAAAAAAGTGTGGTCCAAGATCCAAAATATACTCAATTACTGAGTTAACAAAGGAACTAGGCATTAAAGAAGATGATCCAAATTGCTCCAGGTAATCCTTATAAAGCATGAGTACAGGTGATCCAGAACTTCTAGACAAGACAGTTGTAGATCTGGTTGCAACAGGGACTCGCACTTTCACTTGGCTGCCTAAACCACAATCAAACCGTTTTGCCTTTCCACACAGTGATTCCAACTGTTGCTACGGACACTGCACAAATGCAAGAGGGAACGGTTCCCATGATAGTGTGTAGGAGGGTCTGTATAAATATATTAACATGCAATCACTCTGCTGGAGCATCTAAGGCAACATCCACATGGGACAGTTACAGGAGGATGACCTACTGGCTTTAGTCTGTGCAAAGCAGACACAGCCCTGACATTAGTAAGTAATAGTTCTATTATGCAAACAGACAGACTAGTTAAAAAAAAAAAAAAAAATATATATCCAAAATGTCTGTATTGGAATACATAGGGGAATACAATTATGTTGGTAAACCGGTGCCTTGCATTGGTATATCCTATTGCCCTTTCAGTTAAGTTTTAGGCAATTACAAACTGTTCCCACAGTACGACAGCTGGAGGGAGCACGCGGATGCCGTAGCGATCCCAGTGGCTGAAGCAGCACTATGTGTACATGCGAAAGAGTCCAGTGTTTGCTTTTTCTGGGACAGAGCGGACTACTGGGCTTTCACTCGAATCAACAAGGCAGACGGCCCTACCATCATTTCACCCAGTTTAAGCCAATGCAGCCACCTGCCTTGCCACTGCTTCCCTGAGAGCTGCTTCTCGCTTTGGGCCAGTGGTGTCTGTGCGTGCGCACATGGCCAAGTCAGGGGAGGCCCAAGCTAAAACCAAACATTTTCGGTATTTTGGTGTAATTATCTTTCAACCAGATCAGCTCACCACAGCGTAGTAAGGGTAAGGGCAGCTTAGACGCAACAGCAAGTGGACAGAGATGGGAAGAGTTATTTCTGCCTGCAGAGATATCAGTTTCAAACTGTCACCTAACCATTAATGAAGAAATAACCCTTCCACTAGCACTAACTGGAGAGGTGGGGGGGAAGCAGAAAAGAAAACAGCCATACACATCCACGCCGCCAGAAACAAACCTTTATGTGAAACCTATGCAAAGGGTTGCTGCTGCTAGAAACGAATAGCCGGTCCTAAAATCGCTGTTGCTGAAATTGACGACCGTATCCTTCCCAAGCCCACAGCTTTCCTGCAGCCCTGGTGGGTGCTGGAAGCTCGTGGCACACCCTGGCCCTTGGGTCAGCACTTGCTGATCCCCACCTCCTGCAAGGAAAACTGGCAGGCCAAGGGCATCCTGGGTGAGAAAGCAACATCTTAAGCAACGCCTTTACATTCTGTAAAGATAATTCAGCCTTGGACAGCTCAGAAATTTTGCTCCTACTTAACAAGCATAAATATTCTACAGAACAGAAGTTAGCAATAAAACCCTGTAATCTTTCTGAAGCCTACTGAGCGCCTAAAGAAAGATGCTTTGTGAGGTACAGAAGAAAAATATGAATGGTTACAGTTTTCCCCCCCATAAGCTTCGACTTGTGCTGCAGAGCAGTGCTACAAGCCACATCCAGTGCAGCCTCCGAACAGTACACATGAAATTCCAAGGGCCAACCATTTCTAAAAGCTTCCATTTTAAAGACCTGTGAACAACCCTACAGTGTGTTGCAAATGACTGTTTGTTCTAACAAGCAGCGGCCGGACCCAGGCAGACCCCAATCCCCAGCTTCCCAGGGTCAGCGGCCACCCTGTGCCGGAGCACCTCGTAGCTCAAGTACCGAAGGGCTTTGTTGCCAACAGATATGCAAACAAGAGGTAATCACCTGCAACCCTGTGGAAATCCAGCCGGGGAAAGAAAAAGCCGTCTTGAAAGCTCAAGCTTTTTAGAATTTCACAAGTCAAACACTAATAATATTGCTGAGCTCGAAGAAGTAAACGGCAAATTGACACCAAAACCTCAGGAAACTGCCCTTTGGTGCTACACAAAAAATATCAGAAAGTTTCTCAACTGCAGAAGCGGTATTAAAATCCATTAATTTTTACTAAGAAAGCTATTCAGAATTTTCCACAGTGCCTTGGTTTTTTTAAAGTTCCCAATGCTCCCTAAGTCTGTTTTCAGTTGTCCCTCCAACTTTTAATCCAACACTGAAAAGTTCTTTCAGTGCAGATTTTTAGGAAACTCTCATTCACTCATGAAATGAGACAAAACAAAATACTCAGAACAGGAACTTTCTTGTTATTCATAGATCTGTTCATATCTATGAAGCCATCATTTCCTGCTGTAAAATATACTCACCCTCTTCCTATGCTCTAAAAATAGTACCTACTCAATTTGACATCTATAGCAGCATGTGGCCAATATCTTCCTATATTCAGTTTTCTTTCTTGCTCCTCTTAGTTTTGTCTTATCTTTAATAATTACTACAAAAGTACATATATTTTGTTCACAATTCCTAATACAAACTTGTCCTGCTTCTGTGGATCTGGATCGTTCTGTTAGGAAGGAGAAAATAAATTAAGCGAAAATATTTTAAATATGTTGAGAAACTTTATTATTATCAATCTGTGATAAATACACTGTAAGGGACCAAAAAGCACCCCACCTCCGGTCCTTGTCTTGATCATTACAGTAAAAAGCTTTAGTCAGGCACTCAAAGGTTAACTGAAAGCAGGAAGAAAAAAAAAAAAAAAAGGCAGCAAGGCAGTATGAAAGGGGAAAAAGAAAGAAGGAAGAGTACAAAAGTAGACATATGGATGTCTGGGGAGAAGGGTGATTAAATTTCCCATAAATCTTGCATACCAAGAGGTAAGATATTTTGCCTAAATTCCCAGAAGAAACACAATTCAGTCACATATCTGAGACTTGAAAGGATAATCATCTCCATATATATTAAGGCTGCCATGAAGGACAAGAGTTGGAGTTGCATGTGGTGGCACGGATTTCCCTTGGCACACTAAAAGCTTTCAATACTGTGTCCGACTGTAACTGATGGGTGAATTTTAGGTAGATAAATTTGAATTATCCTAGTTTGGAACTTTGGCTAGAACAGGAACATTAATCCACACTCATCTGCTGATAGAAGTTGGGGGGAGGGCAAGAAATCCTGAACAGCTACTCTGTCTTTCAAGTGTTACCTTTCAGATAATTCAGTGATATGAAAAATAAAGACTACTGCGGTCTTAAGATGCACTGTAAGAGACAACTTTCACTTTTCATACAGAAATACTAAGGAAAAAAGTGTAAGTTAACTGAACTCATGATTTACATTGCATCCAATGGGTCAGAGCTTTGAACAAAAGCCAGTCTGAAAACTGAACAAGTACCAATTGTCACTCGTAGCAAGTTATACTTCAAAGGGTAAAGCCCAGAAGAAAACTGCTATTCTGTAATAACCACGTGCTGCACAATTAAACGCTGTACAGTTATGGTCTTCCTCACCTTGTGAGGCCACCTCACCTCCCAACAGCACATAGCTGGGCTTCCTTTGGCATTTGTGTGAGCAGAAAAGCACAGAAAAAATGATGTAACTGTGCCAACTCTGTCGTTGCTTCTGGTTTTTTGCTGGGCAGTAGAGAAACCCAAGTACTTTTGAAATTACCAAGTCAATTATTTCCCAGTTGTACACTATTCACTCTTCCCCACTCCATGTCGGTTTAGAACTGGGGAGGGTACAGGGGTGTTGAGAAATCGGAAGTCTGCTGAAGTTTTCAAACCTGTTCTTTACTAGAGAAGTTTCTATAAGCAATTAGTCATCCCCCACAAACATTTCCCAACAAGCTGCATCGACAGCATCTCTTAAATCAGAGAAAATCCCCTAACCTCTGCCACCACTGCCGAATTTCTGGGCGCTTACTCAGGGTGTGAGGAGGTTTTGCCTGGCAAAGTCAGCTCAACAGTTTCCCCTGCTCACCACCCCCTCCTTTGTACCAGCACCGCTGCCCTGGGAAGGCAGCATGAGTCAGATTACAGATCAGGGCGGCTGTGAAAACACTGGAACATTTTTTTCCAGCCCAGATATTTTCAGCGATCCAGTTCACAGAGCCGCCCCACACACAGCTCCACTGCAGCACAGCAGAGGGTCTGCCACCACGCCTGGAACTGCAGGCAGCAGCTGATGGGGCAGCTTCACCATGCTCTCGCTCCGGCACCCTACCTTCTCCCTCCAGCACGGATCCATCCAAGGGAAAAACCACACGCAAGTGCAAAACGTGGAACTGCTTTCCATCAGCTCATCCCGCCAGAGTGTAATGGAGCCTGTAGTAAGGGCAGGGCTGGATCCGTGCAGGGGAAACAGCGAGAGCAAGTGGCTGATGAAAGGAGACAGGGGACCACCCCTCAGCAGTGGCCTGCAGCTCCAACAGGGTAGGCGCAACACAGCAGAGACCAGTTTAGGTCCAGTTTCTTCCTAAATGGATCTTACCGTTCCGTGCCATGGCACTCAGCTTCAGCGACGGCTCCCACACCTACCTCACACTGTCTGAGAAGTCAAAGCTAGTCATCAGAAAAACTATTCCCAGTAACGCTGAGTGACACACACAGAAAAAGGCACTAAATTCTTAAACAAGGTTTGTTATTCATCTCTACCGCTGATCTTTAATTTCAAAGGTGACACTCCCTGCTGGGCTGTGATTTTCATTATCACTGCCTGCCCTTGAGCTTTTTGTGTGCAGCACATTCCTTTAGTGACAGAATGGTATCAGCTGTATGGACTGGTGGAGGGAGGGGGTGAAAAAAAAAAACAAAAACAGAAAGAAAACAAAACAACCCCACCCCACACACACACACTCACACCCTGCTCCCTTCCACCTGTACAAAGTCCAGTATTATCAAGCTTGTATCCCATCACTCCTCGGTAGCAGGCACACACACACCTCTCCTACAGCTGCAGGGCGATGCTCTGACAACACCCAATTAGCCAACGAGAATTTTTTGCCATTACAGCTGAGTGGAAAGTCAGCAGCAAAGAGGAGGAACACAGACAAATCAATGAATTATTCAAACCAGACTTATTGTCACTGTTGCTAATTTGGAGGCTTAAGCTTCAGCAGCGCACGGCAGAGGTACCGCACCCTGGTAAGATGTGCACAACGGCACAGCCAGGACTGTCCCCTCCTGGGACTGGGTCTAGGGCCTGAGATTTCCAGGCTGGAACACAGGATCAAAACTGGTAAAAGACCCAGAGCGTAACCTTACTGGGATCCACAGCAGCTTGCCCGTCAGCAGCCAGGGCTGCAGGACGATTCCCAGGCACTATCACAACACAAATGCCTAACGAGTCAACCAGGGAATGGGGGAACACAACACACACAAACCTGACTCACACAAGGGTTTGCAGTTGTCTTTTGGGGAAACGCTATTCAGCAGGCAAACAACAGGAAGGCCTACCACACGAAAAGAGCAAGGCAAGACAAGCAGATGCCCAATTCTGAAACTTGAAAGGATGTGCACACTATTTAACGTGACAGGCAGCGAGTCATTTGCAGCCAGCTGGGTGAAGGACACGGTGCCACACCATCATCAGCCACTCAAAGCCAACACCCGTGTCACCTCCCCTCTCTCATCACCTGGCTGTGCCTCCCCGTTCCCCCTTTGTCAGCACTGACACTGTGATCACGCTGCAGACCCGTTCAGGGCAAGCCTAAAGGAGGAGATAAATGAACCACAGTCTTCCCTTACTGATGCACACGGTACCAGAAAACAGGCTCTTCCACATTCACAAACACATACATTTGCAATAGGGTGCAGTTCAGCAAACATCAGTTTTGGTGACAATTAGCTTCAGCAGCTCTGAAGCCTCCTGTTGCTCAGTTCCGTGTGCAAGCAAACCCTCGCTGGTCCCAGAGATACATCAGCAGAACCAGACCAGACCAGACTGTGGAACTGATGCAGATAAAAAAAAAAACAAACAAACAAAAAACCCACAAAACACAGCAAAAAACCAAAAACACAATATAAAAACAAAACAGAACAACAACAAAAACTCTACCCCAGACACCTTTTTACACACACACACACCCCCGTAGGCTGGGACTCCTTAAGCAGGAACTGTTGTCAAGAGAAGTTCAAAGTGCAACCTCAGACACCTCACAGATTAAGCAGAGCTTATCACGATATGAAAAAACTCCACCGTTAAACCTAATAAATATTCAGATTTAACTATAGTAAAAGCCAGAGACAAGAGAGTGAACCAATTTAAAAGACAGTTCTCTGGAATAAGCCTAAATATCTGCAAGTCTTAGAACTACAAGGGGACTTCAGCCCTTGTATCCATCAGATCTAAGTAATGAGTACCAAGTCGTGCACATCAATACCTGAAGGATGACTACAAATGCCATCCCCTGTCAGCATTAGCCTATTTAAGACGACCTAGATCCATTAACTCTGCTCCTCGCCCATCTGAGCACATTACGCATTTCCTTTATCCAGGCCCGTACCTCACCCGATACCAAAAATCAAAATTTTTAACGCAGTATCACTGGTCTCTGACAACCTAACGCAAACAAAAAAATGGGGCAGGTATGTGGGAGTCAAGGAGCTAAGCAGCATACAAAAGAATAAACTCACTTCAGCTCTGATTAAGCAGGGCACTCATAAAAACAGAGGTCAACATCAGAAAATATTTTGTGAGTCATGAGGAGAGATTACTCACCATGCACTATTCAACTTACTCATCACAGTGTGCTACGGACAGAACTGCTCACCATGTATTCATTAGGAAACCGTGGCCTTTCCTTTGAGAAAAGCAGAAGGCGGGGGAAAGAGTCATACTTTCAGTTTTGTATGTAAGCCAGTGGGAGGCTGTATCTGCAACACCAATGCTCTCTCCTCCCACGGCCCTAATTAGACTGGTAGGGAAATACATGTTTCACATCACCCTCCCA
The DNA here is from genome assembly GCF_023634085.1 of Falco cherrug. Classification (NCBI taxonomy): domain Eukaryota; kingdom Metazoa; phylum Chordata; class Aves; order Falconiformes; family Falconidae; genus Falco; species Falco cherrug. Next base: position 47,898,099 of record NC_073700.1, on the reverse strand, counting down.
GGCTCTTTTAGCATCCCAACAAGCACCAGTTTGTCAGCTGAGCTATTATGCAAACTCAGCAGTCTGAGGAGACCCCACTTTTCCTATTATACATGAAATAAGCAGCGTTCCTGCAGTAAATAGATGCGTTATTAATCCAGGCATCCATTAATACGAGAGATTAGACCCTTAGCCTTTTACACAGCAATACCAATGCCGCTAATTTAAGATGTAGTAAGAGCACAAAAATAGCCAAGTTACTCAATGCAGGGTTACATCACGCAGCAGTGCTCATCAAGCAGCAGGTCTACAATACCACTCGGCCTCTAATGTTGGGAAAGATGATTCCCTGCCGTTCCTGGCGCTCTCCACAAAAATAATTAGCGAGGACTGCAAGCCTCCCCTCCCCTTTCTCTCCAGCTCCCTTTGGAAAATATATCTCACGGCATACAACAGGAAGCACCGAGAATGCTGCTAAATAAAACTACTTGAAGTGGTTTCCCCCCGCCACCCCCCCCCTCCAGGTATCCCACCTTGCTTCCTAGGAACCAAGCAGCAGAAAGAGTGGTGAAACTAAGAAATGTTCTGCTTACGTCAAACAGAGCTGAGCTCTGAAACCACAACGGTACATATACCCTGCTGCCAACTCAAGGCTGAGCCAACGAGGGAAAGAAAGTCTACAGTTCAGCAAAGTACAATGTTAGCAGGCCAAACGCTGCCGTGTACAGAGAGAAGGATTTATTTCTAAAGCTCCAGAGTTCATCCGCTGCTGCAAAGGCCAGAGCCGCAAGCGGCGTGCGTGTGTGTGCCTGCATGCCCACGCTCGCAGTCGCACGCTTCTCTAATACGCGGTGTGATCTTTCCACCAAAACTGCAGAACAGAATATTGATTGGCTCCAGATGACCCATCCGCTTCTGTATTACTGTGGAAAAATTTGCAACACAAAGAGGCCGGTTTAACAGCAGGATGTACAGTTTTCCTTAACACATGCACATAGCACATGTGGATAAGCATCCCGGCCCGTTGTACTTCTCATTCACTGGGAAAGAAATTCTATGTACCGTGCCATCTTCACAAGCGGCTGCCCAGGTTCTCCTAAATTAACTAAACCCTTACTTCCCATGCTGCAAAAAGCAGCACTGAAACACACGTTTTAAGGCGGGGTGGGGGTGTTTGAGGTTACAGTTTGAGGAGGGTTATTTGTTAAGCCTGTAGGAAGTTTTATGAATCTACATAAAACCATTCCTTCATTCCAGATTAATCCCTAACCTATGTAATCTTTAACCTATGCTTCACGCAACCTGCTCGGAGATGCAAGTTAATAATTGGCCACACGAAGAAAACCGAACTGGACATCGTTATACTTTCAGTTTCTGTCAATTTAAGCAGAGCCCGCGCCCGCGAACACACACAGACACGAATGACAGAGCTGCCCAAACAGGAAAGGCTGCATTAACCAGCGTGTGCTGGAGGCTCCAGCTCCGGGAGCAGCCGATGAAAACAGCACGCCAGTATACATGGAGGATGTTTGGGAAACCATAGATAAAGCAACAGCACCGAAAGGCAGGCAGGAGATACGAACACGCAGCCATCTCCCCTGCCACAAGCAATATATTTCTAATCATTCACACACAAGCGCGTCACGATTGCCAAGCGAGCAACAATATCAGCCGCCCCAGCCTGTGTGTCCCAGCATGTTCTCCCCGCGCAGCAGCACACGTACAAGAGCAAAGCCTGAAACACAAGGGATCATCAACAGCACCCAGGCCAAGTAAAACAGAGAGATTTTTTTTTTTTTCCTTTCACGAACTGCTCTCAGAGGTGCTACCAACAGTTAAGAGTGGAAAATCGTCCAAGGGCTGGTACAAACCCTGCAGGCGTTAGAAAAACACCAAGGCAAAACCTCCGACGCCTTTCGCCTCTCGTGAGATTTTCGCCCATTGGCACATGGACATTGTTATCAAGGTCACACATCTCCCACCCGGGGCTCGGGAGAGGCAGGAAAAAAAGTCAGGCAAGTTGGAGAAAAACGGCGGCTCGTGTCACCGAGCGGGGACAAGTGACATTTTCTGGGGAAGCATGCGGATTACGGCTGCCATCAACTGACAAACCTGACTTGAATTCTTGTTCAGCCGAAATAAAAGAGAAGCTCCAAGGGCACCCGTTGGAGGGAGGCGGCAGCAGCAGCACCGACACTCAATTAACCTCCCCGCAATTAACGCTTCTCTTGATTATTTCCACATATCACGAGGGGGGGGGGGGGTGCCCCCCCGACCACCCGCAGCCGTGGGTGATGGGGGCGATGTTTACCATCCCGGGAGCCCCCTCCTCGCCACCCCGCTGGAAGCAGCCCTGGTTATTAACCAGTTACACCAGCTGAGGAAAAGACGAAAACTTTTCATTAACCAGTCCTCCTCCTCCCCGCCCTTCGGTTTAGTCAACCAATTATAAAAAGAAATTGGGGATTTGAGTTGCAGGAGAGCGGCGGCGGCGCCCCGGGCCGGGCAGCCCCTCACCCTCCACCCGCCGCTCCGGGGGGGCTCCCGCCCGGCCAGCGCTCCCGGGGAAATAACGCCAATTACTCCCGTTCCCGGGGAAATAACGCCAATTACTCCCGCTGCCGGGAAGGGGACGCATTAACAGATTGATTAACAAGTGACAGGGAGCGCTGAGGGGGGGAAGGGGCTGGGGGCCGCCGCGGGTGGCCGGGCCCGGGCGGCGCTGACAGGGCAGGTGCCGGGGCCGGGGCCATACTCACGTAGACGGGCAGCGGCCAGGGGTAGACGGCGGGCTCGGCTCCCACGGGCGACTTCAGCCGCAGCTCCAGCCTCTCGCCCATGTCGGCAGCCGGAGGAGGAGGAGGAGGCGGCGGCGGCCCCGCACCATGCTAGAGGGGCCGGCCGGGGTGGGGTGTGGCGGCCGGGCCCGGCCGGGGGGCGTGTGCGAGGTGAGGCGGCGGTACGGGGAGGGAGGGAGGAAGGGGAGGAGGAGGAGGGGGGGGAGCGGCGGGGAGGGGAGGCCGGTACCGGCGGGGGCGCCCGTTCCCCCTCAGCCTCCCTCTATTGTCGTTAGCGGCTCGCGGGGCTCTCCGGCGCCGCCGCCATCTTGGGCCGGCGTGAGGCAAAGCACAATGAGGCGCCGGGGCCGGGCCGGGCCGGGCCCGACCGACGCGCCAGACGCGGGGAGGGGAGGGAGGGAAGGGGGGGGGGCGGGGAGGGGGGGGCGCGGCCTCACGCTCCCTCCCCCCTGTCCTCAGCTGCCCTCCCCGCGCGCGCTCCCGCCCACGCGCGCGCCCCCCGCCGCGCGTGACACCCGCGCGCCCCCGCGCGGGGGGGGGGGGCGCGCGTGGTGTCACGCGCGGCGGGGGCTCGCGCGGGGCTGGGGCGCTGCGGTCGGGCACCGGTTGGAAACCCCCGGGGGCGCGACGGGGCGAGGCCAGCACGTTGCACACGCGTAGCACGGCCGGGCTGCGGGGCCACGCGTGTGTGTGACGGGGAGGTGACAGTGCATGGCTGGAACACCCGTGTGATAGTGCATAGCTGGAACACACATGTGAGTGTGATAGTGCACGGCTGGAACACACGTGTGATAGTGCATAGCTGGAACACACGTGTGAGTGTGATAGTGCACGGCTGGAACACACTTGTGAGTGTGATAGTGCATGGCTGGAACACCCGTGTGATAGTGCATAGCTGGAACACACGTGTGAGTGTGATAGTGCACGGCTGGAACACACGTGTGATAGTGCATAGCTGGAACACACGTGTGATAGTGCATAGCTGGAACACACATGTGTGAGTGTGATAGTGCACGGCTGGAACACATGTGTGAGTGTGATAGTGCACGGCTGGAACACCCATGTGATAGTGCAAGGCTTGCACCACATGCTCAGGTGGCCATGCAACGCTGGAACACCCCATGTGATAGTGCACGGCTGGAACACCCGTGTGATAGTGCAAGGCTTGCACCACATGCTCAGGTGGCCATGCAACGCTGGAACACCCCATGTGATAGTGCACGGCTGGAACACCCGTGTGAGTGTGACAGTGCAAGCAAGGCTGGAGCTTCCCCCTGTGATAGTGCAAGGCTTGCATGCTGTGCTCAGGTGGCCATGCAAGGCTGGAACACCCTGTGTGATAGTGCACGGCTGGAACATGCGTGTGATAGTGCACGGCTGGAACATATGTGTGATAGTGCATGGCTGGAACACCTGTGTGAGTGTGACAGTGTGAGGCTGGAGCTCCCCATGTGATAGGGCAAGGCTTGCACACCATGCTCAGGCGGCTGTGCAAGGGTAAAACACCCACGTGAGTGTGACAGTGCAAGGCTGGAACACTCCATGTGATAGTGCAAGGCTTGCATGCTGTGCTCAGGTGGGCGTGCAAAGCTGTAACACTACTTGGAACACAGCGCTTGGGTGGGCGTGCAAGGCCGCAATGCCCCGTGTGACAGTGCAAGGCTTGCACACTGCACTCATGCAGCCGTGCAAGGCTGGACCACCCCGTGTGACAGTGCAAGGGTCACACACAGCACTCACACAGCTATGCAAGGCTGGAGCTCCCCATGTGACAGTGCAAGCGTTACACGCAGTGCTCCGGTGGCCGTGCAAGCCTGGAGCGCCATGTGACAGTGCAAGGCTGGAACCCTCCCCGTGACGGCACAAGGCTGGCATGCAGTGTTTGGGTGACCGTGCAAAGCTGGAGCAGCCCATGTGAGGGTGCAAGGCTGACGCACTGAATTCGAAGGATTGTGCAAGGCTGGTGTGCCCCATGCAATGTCACGAGGCTGGCACACTGCGCTTGGGTGGCCGTGCAAGGCTGGCGCGCCCCGTGCAACATCGAGGTCACTAAAGCAACAGAACATGCCCATGTGCCGCGTGGCTGCTGGTGCAAAGTCTTCGCACAAGTGACAGCATGAGCTTTTCACAAGACGCGTGTGACTCAACCGGGGGCACCCGAGGGGCTCCATGTGGCTCCAGGTAGGAGCTTCAGTGGGGGATGGGGACCCCCAGCCCGCGGCCTCGCACCAGGGCAGCACCCGCGTGTCAATCGGTGCATCTTTTGGCGGGGCCGGGGCACCAGGGTCCATCGCCCACAAACGGAGGCACAGAGAGCAGCGATAGGGGGCCCGGCAGCTGCTGCTCCCTAAGGCAACTACAGCCTTACAACCCAGCGTAACCCGGTAGCAGGACTGTGCGAGGAGGCCATGATGTCCCCTGGCATCTCTGTAGGTGCCCAGCTGTGTCCGCAGCTGGGCGATAAAAGCTGAGCGATAACGTCAGGCCAGAGCTTCCCCTGCCGGTGCGGTCTGTGGGTGCTGATGTCCCTTGTTTGGGGACCTGTGGGTGCCCTGAGGTGCAGGGACACCTGGGTGGGGTGTGGGGACACCTGGGTGCCCTGCCACCCCGTCCTGGGTTGCAGGGACACCTGAGTGGGTTGCGGGGACATCTGGGTGCCCTGCCACCCTGCTCTGGGGTTTGGGGACACCTGGGTGCCCTGCCACCCTGTCCTGGGTTGCAGGGACACCTGGGTGGGGTGTAGGGACATCTGGGTGCCCTGCCACCCTGCCCTGGGGTTTGGGGACACCTGGGTGCCCTGCCACCCTGTCCTGGGTTGCAGGGACACCTGGGTGGGGTGCAGGGACATCTGGGTGCCCTGCCACCCTGCTCTGGGGTGCAGGCGCTGTCCCCCTCCAGCTATAGGCAGAGCCCCGGTGCCCCATCCCCACGCATGACAGGGACACAGCCCCATGGTGGGGTGGGACATGGGGGCCTCCTGCTGCTGGGGCTCCTCCGCTTGTGGGGACAAGAAAATCCCAGCCGGAGGAAGCGTTGCCGCAGCTCCCCCAAACCAGCTGCGGCACTGGGGACCCCGGCAGGTGCAGCCGCGGTGGCCGACGCAGGATTCCCACCCACCGGCGACACCGGGGTCACCTCGCCCCACGCTGGCACCTTGGCAAAGGGACGGTGCACCCCGACGCCCACCACTGACTCAGCCACCCTCGGTGGTGACACCGGCTCCTGGCAGGGTGTGTGCCCACCTGCGGCGCCCCAGGGTCCTGGTGGTGCACACGGGCATGATCCCCCCAAGAAGGGGCAGGCTCCGTGCCGAAGGTCTCAGCAGGACCGCAGGAGCTGCCATCATCGCTGCGTCGCAGCAGTTGGAGCCGACCACAGCTGCCAGTCTCAGCCCTGGTGCGGGGGCAGGAGTGTTTCCAGTGGGGGTGGTGGGCTCAGAGCTCCAGCAGGTGAAGCACCTGCACCCCCGGGTCGGCTGGGAGCCCTCAAAAGCAGCCGCTGCCATCCCAGCAGGTGATTTTTCAGGCTGTGGCACATGGGTGCAGTGCCCAGTGCCTCGGGGCTCTCCAGCCCTCAGCTTGGTGGCAGGTGGTTCTGAGGGAAGAGCACCCAACGCCACTGCAGCACCAACAGCCTCACTGCACCCCGCTCCCACCCCACGCCCACTGGAGCGGGGGGATTGCATGCCACATGCGGGTTTCCATTTGAGGGCTGGAAAAGCAGCAGCAAGCCCATGTCTGCTGGGGATGAGCATCCCTGCAGGACAGGAGCATCCCGCATCTGCTGGGGATGAGCATCCTGATGGGACAGGAGCATCCCACATCTGCCGATGATGAGCATCCCTGTGGGACAGGAGCATCCCACATCTGCCAGGGAGAAGCATTCTGATGGGACAGGAGCATCCCGCGTCTGCTGGGGATGAGCATCCCTGTGGGACAGGAATATCCTGCATCTGCTGGGGATGAGCATCCTGGTGGGACAGGAGCATCCCGCGTCTGCTGGGGATGAGCATCCCTGTGGGACAGGAATATCCTGCATCTGCTGGGGATGAGCATCCTGGTGGGACAGGAGCATCCCGCGTCTGCTGGGGATGAGTTCCCTGTGGGTCCAGAGCATCCCAAGGCAGCGCTCGCAGCCTGGGCCGGCATTGCTGAGCCTGAGCTCGGCTCCCGCGTCCTGCCGACAGCTTCTGGAAGGAGCCGGCCTTTCCCCACCAAAGCAGCGGTGGAAGTTGTGCTGGAAGCGGCGGGCTGGGGACACCCCGCTCAAGTTCTCGCTTTCTCAGCCCAGGATCGGTAAACACGGCGCGGGGCAGGATGCTTTTGCCATCTGTCTCTCCTGGCTGTTGCCCCCCACGTACTAATCTCATCTCCCTTTTCCCCTGATGGAGAGGATGTGGGTCAGCTGCAAACGTGCTGGGGAGGCTGGGGGGCCACCTGCCACGGTGCCAGGGTCCGCACCAGCCCACGGTGTCCCTGCTCTGCTGTAACGACATCTCTCCCCCTGTGCTGGGCTACAACTCTGGGGCCAGGCAAGGCCACCAGAGCCCAGTGGGCTTTTGCCGAGTCCTTCGGGATCCCGCTCCCTCCGCCTTGACAACGCACGGAGACGCCCAATATTTGGGCTGAAAAGCAGCATCATGGCCTGGGTCACAGGCGCCATGCTCCTGCTCCTGTCGCCCTGGTGGCGCCGCGTGGGCAGGTGGGGGATGCACCGTGCCTGAAACGTATCCCGGCAGCGCTGCGTGCTGGAGCGGGATATTTCCTGGCGAGGTGTTCTGTGCATGGTCTAACATCTGTGCTTTTCAACAGGTCGCTGTCCTCCACCGAGACGAGCCACTGTTGGGTAGAGGTGGGTGCAGAGCCCTGCGCCGCCGACCTCGCCCTGGGACATGTCCCCACTCCTGTCCCTGCTGCTGCTCCCTCATCCAGGAGCGCATCCAGGTCCCAGCTCGGCCGCTCTTCCCTTTGTATCCCTCTTTTCCTCCTTAAATGTCCGTACGTGCAGAAAGCTACATAACAAGGAATGTTTTTCTAAAGAAAACACTAAAATCATCAAGTCAGCAGTGCTTAAACTGCTCTGACTGCCTCTTAAATAATCAATTCATATTTAATTAGCGTACCACAAAACTTCCATTAAATTTAAATAAATAGACATGGCAGGAGCTCTCCGAGGCACAGCAGGCTCCGCTTAAAGAATTCTCTTTGAGTTCGTTAGGTTGGTCTTTAATCAGTTTGTCGTCACAGTCCTTGTGTGGCCCAAGTGGGCTCCTGGGCTACTAATGGGGAGTGACGGAAGGGACAATGACAACGTTTCCTGGACGGATCCAGCTCAGCGCCAGCGCTGGGGTCTTCTGGCAGGTGATGCCTGCCCTACCCCGGAGATCCTTCTTGCACCAATCTCGCCAAGTTTTCCATCCAGACGAGGCGAGGGAAGTGAGCACAGCCATGGCTTGGTTGCTGCCGGCGCAGTGAGCTGAACTGGCCCCCAAGAGGTGGCGGCTGCTCTGCCCCCTCTGACAGCCCCAAAATTTGGCTTTTTTGGGTCTCCTCTGCCCACTTGCCCCATGCTTGCCCACGGCGCGGCTCTGCACTGCAGCAAGACCCCCAGGTGCTTCCAGGGCTCCACAGACCACTGATTTTTTGGGGGTACCAGGCAGTGACCACCAGCATCACCCACTCCAGCGCCATGAGACCAGCGTCGGCATCGGCGGCTGCTGCGTTTGGCCAGTGCAGAGGTTTGCAGGGGGAGCGGTACCTGTCTCCCCCTGGGTGGGCTGCCCCCGCTGCATCCCCCGCCACTGCCTGCACCTCCCGGCTCCGTGCCGCTGCAATTCAGAACTAAGTAAATTTTTTTGCCACCACCAAGCAAACTGGGTTTGACTGAGGGAGGAACGGGGAAGCGCTGCGCAGCCCCCAGACCACGGCCGTGCTTCTGCCTGGCTCCTGCGGGCATGGGGGGGACACAGGGAGGGCATCGATGCACCAACAACATCTTGCACAAGCGGTGCTCCGAGCACGCCCTGCACAAGCCTGGTGCAAAGGCACCTCCTGAGCTCCTTCCCACACTGGTGTTATTCCCCTTGGGGCTGCAGGATCAGCTCCCCGCGGGACACCCCACCATGCTCCTGGGTGCATTGACCTTCGTGGGTGACATGGGGTGGGGCTTGGCCATGGGGTGGGGGCCTGGGTGGGCTCAGGGGCTCGAGGTGCATATGGCTTCCTCCGGAAAGTTCCCTTTCCAGCGACATCTCATCTTGGGTATTGACCTGATTTAGTTGACAATAACAAGTTGGATGATGAGGCGGGTTAATGCGGGCAAGTCTGTTCCCATCAGATTAAATATTCCAGCTGGAGCCCTGGGCTTTTGCCCCTGTAACAGCAGGGCAAGATGCTGGTGGTCCACAGCCCCAGGGGGCAGGCTCAGCTCCTTCCTCTGACACCCGCTCCCCACTCTGACACCCCCATCCCTGCAAAAGTCTCCCCTCATCCTGGCTGCCCACATCTTTCTCTTTATTCCTGATCTGGGCTCCCCTGTGACAGGGTTACTGGTGCCCTTGGTGGTGCGTGGTTTTTCCTCCTCTTCCCCTGAGCCTGGACCACAGCCAAGCTCTGTTCACTGTTTCGTGGTAGGACCAATAAAAGTCAGGCTCTTCAAATGGCTCCTGTCGAACAGCTCGGTTCGTGGAGCAGTTAAGCTGTTTAACCCCAGCTGGAATTGCATGTCTTGGTCCCCTGTCAGCCTTCCAGCCGCCCCGTGAAACAGGGCAGGACGTTTGACAATGCGAACACAAGCCCAGCCCTGCAGAGCTTCCCTTCCCCTCCTCGCAAAATGGCCCACGTGCCATTTTCCAAGCCCCATTTTTATTTCCAGGGGTCAATCCTGCAGCGTGATGGGGAGTTCCCTTCCACATGATGGAGCAGCATCTGTCCTTTCCATCTGTCCTGACAGCTCCCTGGGCCAAATCTCTCCGGGGATGCTCCGGCTGCAGTTGCCACAACAACAAAATGATGCAACAGTTTCCTCTCAGGATGCAGAAGCTGCATTAACACTGGGGACCGGGATAGACGAGAGATGCCGCAGCCGCACTGGTGCCAGCAGAGGTGTGGGGAGGACAGAGCCCTTCGTGGTTGTGAATGTCCCCAGTCTGGTCCTGGAAACTGGTCTGTCTGAGCCCAGTTTGGGGGGGCTTTTCTCCCCAGTGAGACACGGCTGCCACCGCTGGAGCTGCCCTTGCCCAGGGATGGCAGTGCCGCACGTGAGGAGCCAGCATCCCAGACTCACCGTAGCTGATGCTGGCCAAATTGCCGGCTTTGCTCAGCCCCCCTGGGCTGGACCCACACCCCACCGAGGTTAACAGGGATGTTTCCACTGGAACAAGCCCAGAGTGATCACATCCCCAGTGTGGCCAGGTGTGCGGCGCCCAGAGGGCTGCGTCCCCCTTGCTCCAATAGCTGCACATCCCACATGGGCTCTGCTGCCTGTCCCCAGCGCCCCCACTGCTGGGGCTGGCGGGCACCCACTGCCTACCCCCATGGGTGCTGCGGCTGCACCTTTCAGCCCAGGGGGTTCTCAGGGGGTACAGAGGGTTGCACAGCCGGCCGAGAGGTCCCCCATCGTGAACCAGTACCAGCTGGGGGAAAAACACTGGTGCTGACTGGACATGACCCCCTCCCAGCTCTCCCCCCACTCAGCAAACACCAACCCTATGCTTGCACCAGGGCATCGCTGAGCCTGTCCCCTCCTGCCCTTCCCTGTGCACCACCCTGGCTGCAAGTGAACCCCATGCCCTTGCCAGCCCCCCCCAGTCACTGTCACCTGGGGCTGCAGCCACCCTGAAGCTTTCCCCCTTCTGCTGTGTGGGGCAGGGGGTGGTGCTATGATGAAGGGCTTTGCCCCGCACATCCCACTCCCACGGGGATCACCACCACGCTGGGATGGACGGGCAGAGGATGGGGAGGAGGAAACTCCCCCTGCGCCCACCAACTGCTCCGTGCTCATGGGCTGTGTGGGTGCCCATGTGCTGGTGAGTCAATCACCACGTGGTGGCACCTGGGCCCAGCCAGGAGCCAAACTGGGGGGGCAAGAGTGGCCCCGGGGGCTGCTGCCCCACACCGGTGGTGGATCAACCCAGCCAGAGGTCCTGGAGTTAAACCCCCAGAGGGGCTTCCCTCTGCAGGGAGCAATGTGCAGGCACAAAACGGGGGCTCTCACCTCCACTCTGAGCCCAGGGCTCCCCGTCACACACAGCCCCCCCAGAATCTGGGGACCAGGCACCTCCTGAGGGCACGCAGGCACCCGCTCGATGCCACTTGCTGAATTGCTGCGGGAAAGCCCAGCTCTGCCTGGGTGCCGGGTGGGATGGGGCTGGAGCGGGGTTTGCTCGAGGGGTGCTGAGCTCCAACCCCCCTGCACAGCCTGGAGCTGGGGTTCCCCCCGGCTCCCCCCCAACCCTGCCAGCTTTCTGTGCTGTGCCACGGAAAACCAGCCCCAATTTCATCCTTTTAGGCTCTGCCGGCACCTGAATCGCCTGGCGCCATGGCCTTGCCATGCATTAGCAGATGCCACGCTGCTAGAGAGCTCCCGGGGCCACGGGGTCCGCGTGGGGACCCTCTGCCGTGACCCCACAGGGACCCACAGCCCACACCAGTCTGTCCCCACCACTGGGGCTCCCAGCTTGCCGCTGGCTCAGCAGTTGGGCAGCTTTTGGCCCCAGTGCACCCCTTGGCTGGGCAGCCCCCAGCCCCCCTGCCCGTGCTGCAGTGGGCAGCCAGGCTGCAGCACCCTGGCTCCATTGGGTGCATGGGGAGGACGCAGCACCCAGTTTTCCAGGGGCTCCCCAAACCCCCAGCTCACTGGGCCGGCCCAATCCAGCCTGGCAGTGTTTGCAACCAATTCCAAGCAACCAATTAAATGGGGCATTTTGGGGCATGAGGCCGCGGTATTTAATCCTTGGGATCCATCCCTGCTCCAGGATGGCACCGTCCCTGCACGTGCGGCTGTGTCCCTGTTCCAGGGGGGACTGGGTGGGGGACAGAGGTGCTGGCAGAGTCGGGGCAAGGGGCTGTGCCGGCTGCACGTGCAGCAGGGTGCCAGAGCCCAGCCGCCCACTGCGGGGCCACAGCAGCCATGGCACACGCAGCCGCCTGAATGGGTCCCTTGTCCCCACAGTGCCAGCTGGCTGGGTGCCCCGCTCCGTGCCTGGCCCCTGGGGACACCAGCTGCCCCCGCCCCACAGCTCACCCGTCACCCAGCCAGGGCACCCATCACCCACACCCTAGCGTGGGTGACCCAAACATGGGGCACCCATCACCCCCATCCAACATGGGGCACCCATCACCTCCACCCGAACACGGGGCACCCATCACCCCCACCCAAACGTGTGGCACCCATCACCCCCACTCAAACACGGGGCACCCATCACCCCCACCCAAACGTGTGGCACCCATCACCCCCACTCAAACATGGGGCACCCATCACCCCCACCGAAACATGGGGCACCCATCACCCCCATCCAAACATGGGGCACCCATCACCCCCACCCAAACGTGGGGCACTCATCACCTCCACCCAAACGTGGGGCACCCATCACCCCCATCCAACATGGGGCACCCATCACCTCCACCCAAACACGGGGCACCCATCACCCCCACCCAAACGTGTGGCACCCATCACCCCCACTCAAACACGGGGCACCCATCACCCCCACCCAAACGTGTGGCACCCATCACCCCCACTCAAACATGGGGCACCCATCACCCCCACCGAAACATGGGGCACCCATCACCCCCATCCAAACATGGGGCACCCATCACCCCCACCCAAACGTGGGGCACTCATCACCTCCACCCAAACGTGGGGCACCCATCACCCCCATCCAAACATGGGGCACCCATCACCTCCATCTGAACACAGGGCACCCATCACCTCCACCCAAACGCGGGGCACCCATCCCCTAAACACGGGGCATCCATCACCTCCACCCAAACGCGGGGCACCCATCCCCCAAATGCGGGTCACGGCCAGCCCCCCGACAAGGGGCACACCACTCGGGACCCCCACCCGCGGCAGGTCCCGCTGTCCCCCCCACGGCTCTCCCGGGCCGCCGGCGCCATCTCGCGGGGACCGAGCAGGAGGCAACGCGGGCAGCACGGGCAGCGCGGGCAGGGGCAGCAGGGCGGGCAGCGCCGGCAGGGCGGGCAGCGCGGGTAGCGCCGGCAGGGGCGGCAGGGCGGGCAGCGCGGGCAGGGGCGGCAGGGCGGGCAGGGGCGGCAGGGTGGGCAGCGCGGGTAGCGCCGGCAGGGCGGGCAGCGCGGGCAGGGGCGGCAGGGCGGGCAGCGCGGGTAGCGCCGGCAGGGCGGGCAGCGCGGGCAGGGGCGGCAGGGCGGGCAGCGCGGGTAGCGCCGGCAGGGCGGGCAGCGCGGGCAGGGGCAGCAGGGCGGGCAGTGCCGGTCGGGGGCTGCCGGCCAGGCCAGAGCAACACAGGCACCTGGCCACGGGCACCCCAGCACAGGGCACCCTGACACGGGCACCCCACTATGGGCACCCTGCTATGGGAATCCCAAGACAGGACACCCAGGCATGAGGCACCCCAGCATGGGCACCCCAAAATGAGCACCCCGGCACAGGGCACCCTGACACGGACACCTCAATATGGGTGCCCTGGCACAGGCATCCCAGCAAGGGCACCCCCAAGACAGGGCACCCCCATATGGGCACCCTGGCATGTGGCACTCCAGTGTGGGCATCCCAAAACGGGCACACTGTCACACGCACCTCAGCATGGGGACCGTAACGTGGGGCACCCTGGTATGGGTGCTCCAGCACAGGCACCCCGACATGGGCACCCCAGTGTGGCCATCTGGTGCACTCACCCCATTACGGGCATCCCCTCAAGGACACCTCAACATGGGGCACCCCAATATGGGACCCTGGCATGGAGCACCCCAGAAAAGTCACCTGAACACGGGCACAGTGTCACAGGTATCCTGTCATGAGCATCTCATCACGGGCACCCCAACATGGGGAGCCCCAATATGGGTACCACAGCACGGTCACCCTAACAGGCATGCTAGCACATGCACCCCAGCATGGGCACCCATCACCCCAGCTCCACCACCCATTGCCCTGCTTGTGCCTGGGCCAGCAGTGAGGGGCAGGGACATGCCACAGGGCAGTGGCATCATGAGACCCAGCACCCCTGGACCTTGGCTGGGCACCCAACGAGCCCAGCTTGAGTCTGCCCCTTATCCAGGGACAGGACGGCAGAGGGACATGGCCCTGGGACTGGTGCTGCTGGGCCTGGCCAGTCCAGTAATCATGGTCCTGAGGTCCCCTCGCACCGCAGCGGTTGCTGGAGCCCAGCCTGAGTACAACTTTTGCAGCAAATCCTACTTTTGCCCTTGGAGGCTGTACAGCTCCGATGTCACGTTTCTTTCCCCTTCAGTTTACACAGAAATAGCAATTAATATAACACAAGCCAAACCTCATTATGTATCACTGGGATGGAGCCTGAGCAGCAAAACCCACGGAGCACTCGGAGCCCCGGGGCAGGGGAGTGCTGCCTTTGGGGGAAAAACAGGATCGGGCCCTGAAGAGGCAGCTCAGCCCAGCTCCACCTGGGATGCAATGGGCCAAACTGGTGCTTCCCCATGACGGACACCAGGACTGGGTAGCCTGTGGCTGGAGCTCTCCCATGGCACAGCATCCCTTAGGGATGCTCGGAGGCACAGCATCTAGCAGGAAAGTTCCTTCCCTGAGAAAGCTGCCTGTGAAATTGTAACAGCAATAACAGGAGGTGGCGTTATTTATTTAAAAAAAAAAATAATAAAGCTGAGCTGCAAAAGCCATGAGACAAGATAGGAATTTTAAGGGCTTGAGGTATTACCAATGGCAATGATTAGGGTCAGAGCCGTGCTCTTAATTAAGGGTGATCATAAGGATTTGGAGGAAGAAGAGTGATAAAGTCATTACCCCAAATCTTTAAGGCTGAAACAAGTCAGGCCACCCCAGGAGGAGAAAACCTTGGAAACTCAGTCCAGAGGGATCAAGTCCTGAGCTGAAATTCATCTGTAGGTGACATTCCCCACACTCTCGGTTCCCAGCAGTCTGCTCGGAGGTGCTGCTGTGGCGCTGGGTGCATGCATGGCGCTGAGCAGCTCACCACGCTGCTGTGCCCCCCAGCCCACGCTCCCGCAGCCAGCCCTGTCCCATGGGCGTGCGGTGTGACAGCGTGACGACAGTGTGGCAGCGTGCAGGCCTGGGCTCCGGCTGGGAAATGAGCTGGGTGGCCACCGGGGCTTTTGGGGAGGTTTTTGGTGGAGCCCCTTGGGGAGCAGCACTGGCGCAGGGGGGCAGTGCTGGGGGACGGTGGCAGCATGGGTGGGCACAACCCACCACCTCAGCCAAGGTACTGGGATGCCATCCATCCGATGAAGACTGGGGGTACCTGGATGCCATCCATCCGATGAGGACTCCGGGGTACCTGGATGCCATCCATCCGATGAAGACTGGGGGTACCTGGATGCCATCCATCCTGTGAGGACTCCTGCAAACAGAACTCTCACCCTTTGACTTTTTCCCTGAAAAAAGGAGACCTGAGGCTCCAGGGTGGATGTGCACAGCTATTTCTGGCTACAACAACAACCCCTCTGGCTCCCTTCTGCCAGGGCCCAAAAAGGAGCTGGGAGTCGGATCCATAGGCAGGGACCAAAGGGGAAGGCATGGGAAGCAAACGGAAACCCTGCTCCTTCCCCCGGCTATGAAGCGGCTCAAAATCCCGAGCAGCTCTTGGCAAGGTCACATCTCCGTCTCATCCCAAGTGCCTGTTTGTTCCTCTCCTTTCCCAGCTGCTGGAATCCTGCGCAGGAGGCGAAGGTGGGGTGGGAACGGTGGGGAAGCAGCCCCTCCACGTTTCCTTTTCTCTCTCCTGTTCCATGGCACAGCCACCCCTGCAGGACGGCACCCCCCGGCAGACGCACCTGGGCTGACACAGGTGCTGGGCGCGGGCACTTGTCACCTGGGGAAGCGGGTGACTCTATCCATGAGGCCACCCAGGTCCCCATGAGTGTCAGTGGCTGCAAGTGGCTGTGGAGGCTGGTGCTCGCTCCGCATGGGGTGGCTGCAGTGGGTGCCTGGGGGCTGCGTCCCCAACAGGGCACTGCCAGAACTGGGCCCTGCTGGCTGTGCAGCCAGTGATGACACCTGTGAGCTGCGGCTGGAGCTCTGCCAGCCCACCAGGGCCCCACGGCACCCGGCCCCATGGGAGGACCCCAGCCCCACAGGGCGACCCAAGGGACCCCGAGTCCCACAGAGGGACCCCAGCCCCACGGACAGACCCCAGCCCCATGAAGCGGACCCAAGGGACTCAAGTCCCGCAGAGGGACCCCAGCCCCACAAGGGGACCCAAGTCCCACAGACAGACCCCAGGCCCATGGACGGACCCCAGCCCCACGAAGGGGACCCAAGGGACCCGAGTCCCACAGAGGGACCCCAGCCCCACAAAGAGGACCTGAGTCCCACGGACAGACCCCAGGCCCATGGACGGACCTCAGCCCCACGAAGGGGACCCAAGGGACCCCAGTCCCACACCCCAGCCCCACAAAGTGACCCGAATCCCACGGAGGGACCCCCGTCCTAGGCGTGGGCCCGCTCTCCCCCCGCCACGTGGGACCAGCGGGAGCGCTCCCGGGGGCGGGGCCAAGCGGGTGGGCGGGAACTCGGGGGCGGGGTCGGGGGCAGCCTGTGACGCGGCCGTGCGTAGTGGGTTTAGCGTGGGAGGGGCGGGGCCGCGGAAGGCGGGGCGGGGCCGGGGCCGGCCGGGCGCGGCGGGGGCGGGCGCGGGGGCGTGGTGTAGCGGGCGGGGGCGGGGCCGGGCCCTCAGCTGACCGGCCGCCATTTTGTCAGGCGCTGGGAGGCCGAGCGCAGCCCGGAGCTGGGGCTTGCGGCCGCCGGGCCGCCCCTACCTGCCGCTCGCCCCGTGCCCCGCCGCGGGTCGGCACCGCCCGCGCCCCCTGCCCCCCACCCGGCATGTGAGCGGCCCGGGCCCGCTGGTCTCACCCGTAGCGGCAGTAGGAGCCGCGGCGGCCCCCCCGGCTGGGCCCGGCCCCTCAGCCCCGAGCGCAGGCCCCGCGGCCCGCCGCCGCCATGGCGCTGAAGATGGTGAAGGGCAGCATCGACCGCATGTTTGACAAGAACCTGCAGGACCTGGTGCGCGGGATCCGCAACCACAAGGAGGACGAGGTGAGCGGCCCCGGCCCCCCCACCGAGGGGCTGCCGCCTCCCCCGGGCCCGCCGCCCGGGGCTGTCTCGCCTCAGCCCTCCCATGGGCTGTCACCCGGGCCGCCCGGCGGTGGGGGCTGCCCTCCGCGGGGCTGCGCCGGGCCCGGAGCAGCCGGGGGCTCGGTCCCCCGGGAGAGGGGATGTTGCGCTGGGGGAGGTGGAAGCAGGACTCAGAACGAGGAAGATGATGCCGGGGTGTGGGCTGGGGGGAAGGACCGTGCGAGGAGAAGGCACCGGGGAGCAGGAGCTGCAAAGGAGGCTGAGGGAGGGTCGCGCCTGATACCGGCATTTAGTGTGTTATGTGGTGGCCGGATCCCCGAGACGCGTACATACATATACATCCAACTGGGATTCCGCCCTGTGGTGCTGCTAGGGTCAAGTGCTGTAGTGGACTGTACTCCATCGTGAAGCTGATACACGGGAAACCCCAGGCACAATTCAGCTTTTCAGTTATTCATGTTGTACATCTTCTCACTAAAATGTATTTTCATTGTTACAGACGTCTTGTAGCCAGAAAGCAGTTGGAAGTGTTGGCCCGTTAACTCTCCCTTGTATTAGAAGCACGTGATTGGGAAATTAGTATAGGTGAAATAATTAGTCATCAAGAACGTGTTATGTGAGACTTTCCACATTGAGGTGTCACTTGTTAATTGGGAAGTAACAAACACTAAGGATATCATTTATGTTCATCTTCAAGTAAGTAGTCATGGCTGTGGGAGCTTTCTCATGAACGGTCTTAACAGTTTTGCTTTGCTGGGATATCCGTGAGTTGCTGTGGAGTTAGTGACAGGCTAAAAGTATTTGCAGACTACCATGGGTCTTCATACAAGTACAATATCCAAATGGTATCAGCTATGAAAAGTATCTGAAAAAGTTGTAAGCATGGAACTAAATGGAATACTGAATTTGGAAGGCTATGGTCTTCATTCCTGGTGCTGTTGGACTGAAACGCAAAACACAACCTCCAAACCACTTGAATGTTCCAACGGTTTTTAAGCCTGTAGTGCACAGGGCAAGGCGTTATTTGGTAGTGATGATACCTGGGAAACTTATGTTTTTGTTTTAGTATATGTTAAATTTATGGGTATTGATTTGGTGACAGAGGAAGATAGTCCTACTATAAAGTGTGCAGTGCCCTGCAAAACGGGGGAAACTACATGGAAAAGCAGAAACAGCGTGTTTATGTGCACGCTTGATGCGTTGTACTCAAAGCTGAAACAGGTGAACAGAGTTTCTATGGAGCACTTCCCCATAGCATGCTTAGGCCCGGTTTGTATGTTATGCTGCTTTCAGTAAATATGCTTTATTCTTTTGTGCATAGGACAGAAAATGCTTCATCAAGCTGTCAGACCTCTGAGGATCCCTCTGATGAAGGTCCAGGCTGGTCCAGGCCTTTGTGGCACCAGTTGTCTTTGAGGAGGGTTGAATGTACTGTTGTCATTTCTAAAATAATTTCGTGACAAATAGCTCCTTTTCCAGGACTTCATAAAGAGCACAGATGCTGTTATGCAGTCAGGATTAACATGTTCCTGTGCATCATAAGCTGTACCCAGTTTGTTCTCAGTTTGTGACAAGAACTAGTTAAAATGCAGTGGCTTTTATGTCCTTTGGAATTAGGAAAAAGTACTCCTCAGACAATATTGTAGGGCTCTGTGTATTTGAAGGAAGTTGTTAGACGGGTATACGCACTCTCTAGGATTCACTGAGGTCAAAGGAAATGTGTTGCCTGTAACTGTAAGAAAGAGGCTGATGTCAGCTGCAGTAGTTGGACAGTAGCACGGTAGTAATTTAAACTAGGGTAGCTCTTTGGTTTGAAATACAAGTCTTGAAATTTTTATGTCCTCACATGCACAGCAGAAATTAAAACCTGAACTTCAGGACGTCTTCAGCTGATCAGTAGATGTTGCACTGATGAAATGTGTGCCCTCTGTAACGCAGGCTACTTCGGAATCCTTCAAAGATTTTGCTTAATTACACAGAGTGGCTGCAGACAGCACTGGACTGTTGCTTTTTTCTAGCTGAGCTAGCTGAAGAGGGTTGTAAACCTTCTGCTGTGAATTCAGTACTTCCCAGGCAATGGTTGTGGACGTTTGCTAATTTTCAGGTGATGTTACAAAATCAGAATGGTATTTTAGAGGAAGTAGCTGCAGCATTTCTTCCGCCTTTTCCTACAGTGCTGCCATTGTTCATTGTATCTGTTAAATGTTGCCTCAATACTGAATGTAGTTGTTCAACCAATATTTGTGTGTCTCAAGATAAGTGCTTAAAATTAAGACACACGCCCTGCCCTGTTCAGAAGTGCAGATTTGTTTAAAACAAACGGCAGTGTGCTTTGGTGGCAAGGATGTTAGCTGTTGATCTCAGCTCAACAGGAGTCACTCTACGGAAGAGGTGGCTCTAGAGAGGAGGTACTGTGGTTGTTACATAAAAATGAGATAGAAAGAAGTAAAGGCATGATTATTGCTTTGACATCTGATTTAGTTAAGCTTTTTGAAAAAGTTTAATTTCTGTTGTGTGTGTTGGTTCTTGTCTTTTGGAATTTAATCACATTGAAATTGTGCCATCCTTTGTCCCTCACCTTCCTGGGCAGCTCTCCTGGTAGGTAGTAAGATTTATTCATTTCCAATTCCTACGCAGGTACCATCACAAGGAGTGTATCTGGTATTTCACTGACGCGTGGAGGATGTTTGTAGTGCAGGATGCGCCAAGTGGTTGTCACCTTGGTTCAGGCGTGGGTTTCTCGATACAGCATTCTGACAGACCTGCGTTCTTGCTTGATGGTCACGTGTTCATCCTGTACTGCTGGGACGCTTAAGTGCATACCCCAAAGGCTTGTTGTGAAGTAAATGGAGCATCACAGCTCTTTACCGATAAATTTTAAGTGTCCTCCGCCTCACAAGAAGAACTGAGAGAGTACTGGAGGCTGCCTTGCACTTTAGCTCACATTCTTCCTGCAGAGGGCTTAATTACCTGTCAGAGGTCATTTTCATTTTAGTTTCTGGTCTATATCCAAAGCTGACCTGTTTGTTTTGCATTTAAAATGCTGAAACTGAAGCAACAGCCTTCTGTAAGGATGAGCGGTAAGGGATAGGAGTTGGTTAACAGTCATTTTTCTGTGTAGACATATTCCCTCCATTTTCCAGTCTTCTGGGGCAGATTGGAGCTGCACCATTCTTCTGCAAAGTAAACACGGTGTGGAAGGAATGAGGTAGTGTAACAGCATTAGATCTTTTCCTGGTTTGACATGTTGTGTTTACTTTGCAACGCTCTGTACAGGTGCCTTAAACCCTGTGGTGTTTCCCAGTTGGAAGTCTGAGGGAAAGCCAAACCTGCAAGAAAGAGTTGATCCTATTGCGTTCTCTTCTGACCTCTACTTTTAATACCTTGTTTTCTCTCTTTCACTTGGAAAATAAATCTTTTGGATAATAAGTGATGAGTCTTTCACCTGTTACTAGGTGGGTTTGTACCCTATGGAATAACTTCCCCCACTTTGTGCCTACTTTTTATGGATCTGCTACACAGCACACTCGGGAGGGGAATGACTGGTACCATAGCCGGTTAGAAGTGTAATGGATTTTTTTCCGAGATATTCCAAAGTGAGAAATTAATTCTGTTTAGGGATATTCTCCTGAATCTGAAATAAAAGGAAGGGATAATCCTTTGATGGTATTTGGCTTTTGCGCAGTGTCTTGTATTTGCAGTTAAGAAAGTTTGTTGTTCTCAACAAGGAAACTACTGTGTCATGCTATGGTGAGAGGTTCCTTTATAAAACTGAAATGATAAAATAACAGAAACAGAGATGTTAAATGAGTGGTGCTTTGTCCTGTTCAGACCATAGCCCTCTGTGTTTCAAGTGCCTTTGGTTTACTGGAGGACACTTAAGGAGGGCAAAGGGGTTAAAAAAAAAAAAAATCCTGCACAGATTGTCTGTGCACTTCTCTCATGACTTGAGAAAATTGCCTCCCTCTTCGTTCAGAGAATCTGCTGCTTGTGTGCCAGGATTAGCGCTTCATGGTTTTGGTAATCAATACTTTGAGGAAAAAATGTATTAAAAAAAAAATGCAAATTTTCTTGCATGTAGTGCTTGGAGATAAATATCTCATTGCTGGTTTACATTTTAAAAGTTTTGTACAGAAGCAAGTTGGAAGAGCGAAAGGAGCAATCTTTCTGGTTAATTAATTTCAGTTGATAATACAATGTGAAATGAGAGGTGTGTTGAGTGTCTGTGCTGTGAAATATGTATTTCACTGCTCAGAGACTGGGCTTACCAAACTGGCAGCACGTTCTCACTTCTTAGTGACTGTTACCTGAGGACAGTGGGTCTGCATCATAAAAAAACCCTTTTCCACTAAATAAAGGGCTGCTGCGCTGGGCTGCATACTTCCAGCTACTTCTCTGATGTGTTTTCAGATGAAATGGTGGGATAAAGAGTTTTGAGCAATCTTTTAACATCACAAAAGTCTTTTTGAGTGCAGTTGGTGAACGAGGCTGAAGACGGTCTAATGCTGTGGTCTTCTGACAGCTTGGCACCTAGCCACTATCGCAGTGGTAGTATCTAAAGGTAAAGGGTACGGGATGGAACCTAACAGGGGAATTCTGAGGAATGCTAAAAAGCTTATTAGTGCCCGAGACTGAGAAAACAGCCCAACTAAAAGGCAGCGTGCAGTTCATTGATGACAGACAGCTCTTTCAGTCACTGATGCTCGATCGGTTACTGCTTGTCATATGTGTGTTAATATCTTTGAAGGGAGCTCATTATTCCACCCACTTTCAAGTGGATCTAGAGTTGCTATTGTTAATTCTTTGAGCGTGTGAATCACTGGAAAAGACAGAAATAGAAACAATACACAAAAGAGGGTTGGATAGGGACCTCGCACCAATCAGTTAAAAAGCAGATTAGTGCTGGCCTTTGAGGTGGCAAGGCCGGCTGTAACAGTGTCCCTGCCTTACCTGCTGTGTCACGGAAAATAAAGGGCCTGGAGCCTTGGAACAGAAGCCAAGATGTGGGCCGCCTTGTATGATTACAAGTAGAGAGCAGCTGAGGCTTTGCATTAGTGCTGCCTTTCATTAGCTTCTTGCTTTCTCCTGTGTTAAATATTACTTAATTGACTGTGGCATAAGTGGGGCTAATACCTTTGTTCCCAGTCCAGATAATTTTGTAGCCATCTCTTCTGCAGGTTTGAAGTGCGCCAGACAGATCACTTTTTCAGACGTGTGAGCACAAATTCTGTCTAGGCAGGTCCAGGGGAGAGGAAGAGCTTTCTAGGACCTTGTCCTAAGAAACGCAGTGGCCCATACACCACGCCTTTTGCAAGGCCAGTGGAAGAGTGGCCAGAAAAATCAGGGTAGAATAAAGATCCTGACTACGTTTCTGTACTGTGGTCGTCTTCAGAGGATTGTCTGTTTGATGCTTTTTGATGCAGATCTTTGTCCCAGCGCAGAAAATGGGGCCTTTTGTGATTTCCTCTGACGTCATCAGTGTCCACAAAAGTGACTGAAAAACCTCATCCTCTACGATGTGGACTAGTGAATATATTTGGTGTACAGAGTACCTTTAGGTTTTTCACTTAGAGTTCTGTGGTAGTGTGTCCCATTTCTGGTGTGACCTGAAGAGCAGCGAGGGAAGCATTGAACGACATACATCAGGAAGACTGAGTCATGGGACCAGTTACAAAGAAGCGTTTGTGTTCCTTAGGTTATTAAAAAAACCTGATCATTCATGCTGAAAAATAGAAATGCTTCATAATTCTAAAGGGGAGTCTGCTTAAATCCAGGTGGCAGGAAATATAAAGATATTTGAGTAAGGCAGGAGGTGCAGAAAACAACATGGTTAGTGGTAGTGTTAGTAGCTCATAAAGGTGGTTGAGTGATTTTTTTTTTTTTTTTTAATTTTTTTTTTAAATAAGAAGCACTCAACCACCAGTTACTTCAAAGTAACTGAAATATTTGCAAGTCTGTTGAATACTGAAATGTTCCTGGGCATGGAAAAATGTTTGGTTGATACTGGCTTAGCTCCTCAGTTCCCTGGTCAGTAGGCTGATCCAACAGAGTTTGTAGACCACTTAGTTGAGTGCTGGTTTTTGTGTTAGCTCTTTTGTTCTTACTGTTATTTCTTTTGTGATCTAGATGTTCAAACCTGATAGCTTTCACTGAGATTCATATGTTAGAAGGTGTTTAAAGGTAAGTAGGAGTCGAAGTGGATGTCTTGAAACTTTCTTCCAGTGGGCTCAATGTTTATGGCAAATTCAGGCTGCATAAAATGTATTATTTAGAGCTGTCGCAGTGTCACTGTGCTTCAGCCTTGAGAAATACAAGTTTGTTTAGAGTGAGTGGTGTGACTGTACAGCAGGGAGTAATTGAACAAACTTACTTTTAATTTCACAAATATTTTGTACTGAATTTAAGTCAGCGATGGCCATGAACCATCTTTTTCTTCATTGCCCTACTTACCTTTCTGTAACTGAAAAGCACTCATAGCTTTGCATAAATCAGTGTTACACCTTTGTTATATATTCAGTGTTACATTTTTATATAGTATTAATACATCATTAAGCATCTTTATTGTGATGTTTCCCTCTGAACTATTTCCAGTCAGCTGTGTCTCAGAAATAATCGTTCCTTTAGTTCCTTGGAAGGGAGTGACTCTTTCCTATGCATACAACAAAACACGTGCTTGTAACGAAGCCTGCCTTTACCAAAGCCTGATACTATGCACGGAAATATGTCTGGAACCAGTGAATTGAAAAAATTACTGTAAAAGTACTCGTATAGCTTTTTGCATAGTAATGTAAAAATAAAAGTTTGAGTACATCTTGTACTTGCAGGGACAAGCACTTTTATCTGACACATCTCTCTGGTCTTAAAAGTTGTCTGCTCAGGTGTGATTTAGACAGTACAGGCCCCTGAGGATTGTTTAATTGCTGTGCAATTGAATTAACAGTACTTGTGATCAGGCTGGAGACATGTATATTTAAGGGACTGATCAGACTGGAGATATTAAGGGCCATCTCTAGACCCTTGCTGATGATACTTGCTTACTCCGATCTGTGCTGGGCTGTTGTGGGTTTTGCTAATAACTTAATTGTTGGCATCTCAGCCTAGCCCGCCTGTGGAGGTGTTCCAGGATGGCTTGCACAGCTGTGCTCCAGCTTCCTGTGTACGTGCTCTTTTGTGTGAAATACTTCAGTTTTCTTTGGGTAAGCCATGGAAAAGGCGCTCTCCATGGGAGCCTCCAGAACACCCTGGTGCTTGCAGAGAAGCTGCTGGCACTGCAGTGCTCAGCGTGTCTGCGTGCATGTGTTTGCCTGGGTCTCGCTTGGAGTCACTTCGGATGAGCAGCTGCAACTCTGCATGTTGTTTCTTTTCTGAAATCCAACCCTTCTGTATTACATACCTGTTCAGAAGATCGTATGTGGTGTTCTGCAGCTCCTTATGGTGCTGTGGTGGTTTGTTTGGGGTCATTTAGTATCTCCTGTGAAACTGGTAGGTGTACACTACTTGCATAGCATCTCTCTGAATTTTGAAAATAAGGTTCAGAGGTTTTTATCTATTCATGAATCAGTTTAGGACAGATGGACACATCATGCAAAATGTCAGTTGGCATGTATAACTTCAGTAAACGTAAAGAAAAAAGTGTAAATTGACTTTTCACATTCCTCCATCGGTGTTGTTTGGCCAAGGAGTCTTGCTGTCTCATTTTGGTTGTAATAGACAAGGGGGTAGTGGATAATGTATCATGTTTATAATAAATAATATAGGAGAAGACTACTGCAAATGAAATGGCAAAGGTTTACCTTCATGCCTCCAGTGTTTATCACCGATGCGAGCCGTACATTAATCTAGGAAGCATACATTGATCTAGGAACTTAAGGCTACCTACACAATGAGCAAATAAATCCCTGGAAAGCTAGGTAGCAAAGGCAAAGACAGACATGTTAAAGCACGTATAGCAATACTGTTTATCAACAGCTGAGTGAAAGATAAGCTTGGCTTTCTGGAAATGCCTTTCAAGTTGTAACATGTTTTCTGAGCTCTTTATTACATCTGACTACCCTCTGCATAGTTTCATTTTGGCTGCTGCAAACCTGCTTAAATGCTGTGCAGTTTCTCAGTTGCTGCTTATACTCTGTTACATGCTCATGTATGGTTCTAGTGAAGTTAGCTGTGAGATAGATACCATGTGGGAGCGTGTACGTTGGAATTCTTTCTGTCCAGCCGTGGAGTAATCCTAACAAAGGATCCTGTTGCTTATCTCAAATAGTTTTTTCTACAGCATTTAAATAATATAATATTTTTAGTTCTGTATGACAGAAGATAACATCTAATATACTTATCTCTGCTACCGTGTCCAAGTGAGTGGAAAGCAGCACGTTTTGCTTTTTTATGCTCTTGGCTGTTACCTCAGTTCATTTATGCTGTGCTGTCATGGTACGATGCTTGTGTTCCAGGTACTGTAGTCAGTTACAGGTGTATAAATTCCATTTGAGTAGTTCAGTGGTGTATGTTGAAGGGAAGTACCGCTTTTGGGGGTTTTGATAGAAGCCTGGCAAGTGATACATATTTCTTTCCATCCTCCTTCCTAAGGTAGGAGGTGGCAGCTGATCTGCACTGTGCTTGTAACAGCATCTTCTGTTTGAAGCACAAATTTGGAAGTTGCTTTGCCTCCAACAGAGTGTCTTTGATGTAACTGCCTCTTGTGTTAAGCATGGTGGTCATGTCACACGGCTTGCATCCCACCGGTAGTATTTCTTAAGATTATTAAAAAAGAAGAAGGTAGGGGCCATTGTTGCTGGTTTTCTGGAAGTTGGAGCACCGTGGGCATCTTAATCTCATGTGAGATTGCCATGTGCTTGTGATCAATGTGATTTCATGGAGTTTGTCTCAAAGTCCTACAGAAAAAGATAAATCCTACAGTGCTTAAAAGGAAAGAAATGTCATATTTTGTGTTTATTTCAGTGATTTATTTTTATGTTTATTCCAAACTTTTCCTGTTTTAGAGTGGTGTAGTTAATGCATTTTTGTCGGATCCTGTCTTGCTCCTTGTGGTGTTTGCTGTTAATCACCCTTTCCTTAAAACACTGTATTTAACTCTGAAATTGCAGGAGAAACAGGGACTAGCGTCCGCTGACGTTTTGCTTTTTCATCTGGGTGGGAAGCACTTTGCTGTTGCAGTAAGTGACAGGTTTCAATCTCAGATCAGCTGCAGCAGATCTGGTGGGTTGAGGCTGGATCCTGACAAGGACTTTGGTGAAGGATTCCGCTGCATTTGGTTTGCTGGACTGTAACCCTAAGTGGTAAGAATATGGGTTTGCCTTCTTTTTGTTTCTGAAGATGGTATATGTTTGAGATAAGAGTACAGCTTATTTAAGGCTGTTGGAAATTAATAGCTTTTGCGATGAAATGTAAAGGTTCTGCAGTGATACCCATTCTGATTATTAGTGTCTTCTCATCAACCGATGAAAATACAGCATAGAGTGTCACATTTCCTAGGAATGTAATTGTTCGGTTAGATTAGTGATTTTTCAATTTTGTTCACATACTGCTTAGAAAAAATACTAGTCTTTTGTGAACATCTCTGAAATAGTCAGCAAACCCCAAGTTCTGTTTTGGCTGGAGCTTGGAATAAAGTTTTAGTGTTTTTCAAAGTTAATTAAAGGAATATGGTTAGGGAGATGAAAAATCCTATAAACTGACATTTGGTTTTTCCCTTCTCTCTCCCTCCTTTTCAAAGGGATCGTGTCTTTGATTTGTGATACCTTCATTCTTATTTTAGCCAGTCGCACTCGTTTAAACGCACATATTTTCTA
This sequence comes from Falco cherrug, assembly GCF_023634085.1. Classification (NCBI taxonomy): domain Eukaryota; kingdom Metazoa; phylum Chordata; class Aves; order Falconiformes; family Falconidae; genus Falco; species Falco cherrug. The sequence goes on along the minus strand of NC_073700.1, from coordinate 47,871,236 downwards.
GGTGAGGTCTTGGAATCCTTGAGGAATTTGGGCTTATTTTAAAAATTAGCTTGTGTGTTTTGTTAATGGATATAAAATGCTTACTGCATCTGTTCGGAATACATTAAGAAATGGCAGTTACGACTCTGTGCTGTATTCACAGATTTGTTGAGTAATTACTGCTAACATCTGCATGCTTTACTTGGGTTTTAGCTGCGCTGCTCTGGGTGTGTTTCTGTAATCTTCCTCCTTCTGAGGGATATGTGAGAGAAAACAATCGCCCAAGTGGTTGCAATAGCATTTCATTAAGGAGCCTTTTCCACGGAGTTGGGAAAGGCTCCTTTCCCACTTGGTAGCCTAGCAGGAATAAAAGAGCCCCTCTCAGCTCTTTTCCCTATGTTATCATATGCCCTTCAGCTTTTGACTGCAGGCTCGCAGCTTTGCCTGGATTGCCATCATTCTGAGGGTGTTCTTTCACTTAATGCCTCTGCTTGTTCTCCACTACACCAGGAGTGAAAGGCAGCCTTGTAATTGCCTTGCTTGCTCAAAGCAGCCTGGCTGGGAATGTCCAAAGGTCTGTAAATATTGTGACTTAAAAGTGCTCCTCAGTTGACTGGCCAAAATGTGTCAGCTGTGGAGTAGCATCCCGGGAAGACTTCAAATGAGACTGTTGCAGAATTTGTAAGAAGTCAGTAGTTAAGAAATATGTTGATGTTATAATGAATACTGTGAGCATAAATGAACGCTGAAGTATTTTCTATTTGCTTTCCTTTCTTCGTGGGATCTCAAAAGCATTTAAGGAAAATAGAGCCAGTTACATTCTGGGAAGTATTTATTTTTAATTACCACACTGGCAAATGGCTATATTAGAAGGATTTGTGCAAAAACTATTAGTGAATCAATGCTGGGAAAGATACTCGGATTTTGTCCTGTGTTGGTATGTAACTGCATTTGGGTTTTTTCCCCCTGCAAATACTTAGGCCATGCTCAGTGACTGTGGTTTTTTTCTTCATTGCATCAAGTGGTGGTTCATCCTTTGACCACGTAGCCTGACTCGGTTGAACAGCTTGCAGGCCGCGGTGTGGGGCCTGCGGGTGTTGGTCAGCTTTGGTGCAGCCTGCGGTCCGGTGCTTTGCTGAGGTCAGCGATTCCACTCGCCAGACCAGGGAAGAGCTTCCCTGAAGGTCCGCACACGCCTGTTTGGTTCCTTCCTATTTATGTAGACGTTAAATGTGGCAGGGAATCTGGCTAGGGTGTGGTGGTTGGATTTCAGATTTAAGGGGGAGACCGACTAGATCAGTTTTCTTCATATTGCTCATTCATGACGGTGCTACTCTGCAGAGATTAACAAGAAGTTAATACCTGCTGATCCTTTAAAGCTTTCTATATATAGGGTCTTTTCATGCCTTGTAGTCTTTTAGTGTTTGAAGTGCAGCTACTTCGGAAGGACTTCTTTCCGTTCTTCACAATCCCATACTTCAGTTTCAGATCTCATTCTGAGTTCTGTAATACACTTTTCCAGGATTTGCTCTTTGTGGTGGGCTAACTGATGGGCAGGGGCTGGCCTGTAGGCTGCTGGGGCCATCCAGTGTGGCTAGCGACCTGGGAGCCTGTCTTCAGCTGCCCCGGGCTGTGCATTATTGACCTTTCCACACACACCCTGGTCATACAGTGGTTTGCGTTCAACTCCCAAAAAGTTGCCAGGAAGCTTAAGCTAATATTTAAATAGTTGGGGATAGATGCTGTGGGAAATGACAATAATGTGTCTTTCTGGTTAGGGACATAACGTCTGAGGCCCGGCGTGTTGGTATCCTGCACTGAGAACCAGTGCTGACCTTGCTGACCAAGATGTGGCAATAAGATACACACATGAAGGATTGTGTGACACTGTTCCAGCATGCTCCTATGTGTGCATAAAATATTCAAAGCTAGGTACAATGTATTTGTAGCTCAGTTGCGTGTTGTATACGTTGTTCTTTCATTCTTTCATCATCTCTGATCAAGTATTTATTTCCTACTGTCAGAAGTCTCTTTTTTTTTTTTTTTTTTTTTGTCGTTGTTTATACTCAAGGGTTTAAACTGCTGTGGGATTTGTCTGGACCAGAATCACTCCTCAGGCAAAGGGTTTTAGAATCCTGAATGTTCTGCTTCCAGGGAGGAGTCATCTGGACTCTATGTCATTTTTAAGCGTTTGGGGACAATGCTATCTCCAGGCAGATGTGATCCACGTGCCTGTATCCAGGAGGACAGATGGGTATCTCTGTAAAGGAAAGGGTGGCTTGGTGTTTAGCATGCCCTCCCTTAACATGAAAATGCCCACTGCAAAGATAGTATTTGTGTCCCAAATACAGGCATTTAGGAAGGTCTTAAATTTCTTCAAGTAAATTCATTTGCCATAAATTTCTTCCATCAGACCTTCTGAGTTCTGTTACTCTGGAGAGCAGGGCTGCTGTCTGAGGGAGCTCAGGAGGCTGCGGGAATGGGTCACACAGGACCTCCGTGAGGGTCAACATGGACTTTTAGTAGAAGTTCCAATAGCAAATGCGATTCCACCTGAGCTTACCAGTGCCATGGAGGAGCTGGTTTTATCCCTTTAAGTGCAAAGTTGGAGAGGAAAGACACAAATTTTTCTGCTTCTATAGAAGCTGTTAGACCAGTAAAGCTTCTGCTCCTCTGAATTGTGTGTATTCACTGTGCATCCTGATGGTGGATTCTAATTCTGGTATCGCTAAACTATGTATGATAGCAGTGTAAATTGTTAATATATGACTGCTGCTTGGAGTATGAAGTCCCTGCTTTAAAATTGAGTTGCTACATTTCCTCACCTGGATCACTGCAGTGGCTCTTTGCACTACAGACCTTGTACAATTGCTTTTTATTGTCACCTGCTATTTATAAAAAATAACATTCTCTTCTTCTAGCAGCAAACTTTTATGACTTGAAGCATGAGTATTGCTGTAGAACATTTGTAAAAGACCAAGTAATGGTTTGATAATACACAAAATTTAGTCTGAAGAGGAGAGATGGTAATTAAAGGCAAACCAGTAAACTTATGTGTTGAAAATATCTTTTTGGTGGAAGGTAATGGTATTCAGGAAGGATTTTACGTTGAAAATAGGTAATCTGTTTCTGACCTGGTTCCTCTGGCAGTTGATTTATTTATATGGAATATGAAATGCCCTGGTGTATGTATGGCTTTCTAAAGACAGATTATTTCTCTGCATTTAAATTTTCATGATTTCTGTAGCAGATAGCTTCAGTACTTAAATTGTAATTAATTGTGAACTGAAAGAACTCTCAGTGAACCCTATGTATAAACTAAAATCTATACAGATATTTTTAAATCATGCATTTGCCACATCCCTCCTACAAGCACAGATGTGATTGTTTGGAAAGAAATGAAGGGCCGCTATTTAAATGTAAACATTGTGACATTTGGCTTTCTGAATTACTGAGAAATTCATACAAATAACTGTGGCTTATCAAAATGTGTAAATGGCAAAATTCAGCCAGGGAGGGGCTGTCCTTGCCTTGGTGGAGTTGGATGGCAAGGGATACAGGCAGAAGTGTGTGTATCCCGTATGTGACTTGTGCTGTGTCCCTTCAGGCGTGAGGACTGTTGTAGGCACACGGAGCGTGCCCAGAAGAAGAGTAACTTGTAGTATTTTCATCAGTCACCATACATTTGTGGGCTATTAATAGCATTTGACACAGTTTTTTCTAGATGCGTTATGATCTCTGACTTCCCATTGAGGTGACTAGTATATGTTCTAGGAGTCACAGAACCGTTTGGGTTGGAAGGGACCTTAAAGACCGTCTAGTTCCAGCTGCCTGCCATGGGCAGGGCCCCCTCCCACCAGCACGGGTTGCTCAGAGCCCCGTCCAGCCTGGCCCTGAACACTGCCAGGGATGGGGCACCCACAGCTGCTCTGGGCAGCCTGTGCCAGTGCCTCACCCCCCTCACAGTGAAGAATATCTCCCTCACGCCTAACCGAAATCTCCCCTCTTTTAATTTAAAACCATTACCCCTTGTCCTGTTGGTACAGGTCCTACTAATGGTGGATGGAGCTCAGGTTCTGTTCAGACCCCTAGGCACATAATCTCCATTGAACAACTTTTTTCCACAAATCTTGGAAACTAGAGCTCTGGACTGAGCAGTGTCATTGTGAGGGAGAGGGAGGAGAAGAGAAGCCACTGAGGAAACATCTCAGTGTAATAGAATTGTAATATTTCTTGTTAATTAATAGTTTTGGCAGAATTAAACGCTTCCCTGAATAGAGTGCATGTGTGAGAGGTTTGGTGCTTGCAAATGATGAGTTCTGCTGCTTCCCCCCACTAACATGCTAGAAATCTACAAAACCGGTAAAGGAGCACAAATTTTTGTTTGTTTGTTTGTTTTCCTCAGGCAAAATACATCTCCCAGTGCATCGATGAGATCAAGCAGGAGCTAAAGCAGGATAACATTGCAGTGAAAGCAAATGCAGTCTGCAAACTTACATACGTAAGTGCCTTGCTGGGGTATGATGTAATCACATACTTTTTTTATTTCTTGCTGACTTGGAGCTAATTTTCAGTCTGAATGCCTGCTTTTCTGAGACTATTGTAAGAGCAAGCTGCAGGTAAAAATGCTTCCACGTGGGTCTGATGTCAGAGGCTGCGTATTCCCATTCTGTTCGTTATGCTGGTGCTAGTATTGGCACAGTTTTATTTTATTGAGATAAGTCAGGAAGCTAATCTGATTTAAATTAATCCAAGCTAAAAAAAAAAGTTGTTTTCTACTGGATTGTTTCTTATCACATAGTTGCATGAGCACTTGAAACTGGTGATTGTTTCTCTTTGTGTGGTTGAGGAGGAGGAGAGGGATAGAAATAGTATTGAAGAATTACTTTAATAATAATGGTTCTGGTCTGGCCTTATTAAAAAAAATCCAGGGGAAAAAACTCCTCACAACGAAGCTTATGTAACTGCATATGTATTACCTGGAATTAATGCAGACTATTTAAAACTTGCTTCTGGTGGAATTTTGAGATTTCTTTCACTTACTGCAAGTAGTGTGGAATGTAACATTGCTCATAAACTTGAGATGTCCTATAGCATTGTTTTTTGACTCTTGTTACGTGTTTGGTTTTGTGAGTTATCTTGACCTATTTTCTTGAGTCTGTTTATTTCAGCAGTTTGTTTATCTTGGCTTCTCTGCTCACAGTTACAGATGCTGGGCTACGACATCAGTTGGGCTGCTTTCAATATTATTGAAGTCATGAGTGCATCGAAGTTTACATTCAAAGTGAGTTCTCTGTGTAACTACAACTGTACTAGCCAAGCTGTGTCGTTACTGTATTTAACGAATGCATTCATACATCATTTTTTGGATTGCTTTTTTCAATACGGAAGGGAAGTAGACCCCATTTGTTGCTAGTAAATGGGTAATACTTGGCCTGCTAATACAGGCTTTTTCTACCAGATGTTTGACAATAGCAGTCAGATATCTTTTGTGGAAAAACAGGGTATTTTTTTGTGAAGAACACCTAGGTTTCCTAGTAGTGGGCATATTTTATTTTGTAATAGCTTTGTAATTTCTCTTGAAAGGTTTTTTTTATGCTCTGTGTTACAGAACTTTTTCACCAGAAAGGGTGGAATGTTCTTTTGTAAGGTATAGTTCCCACATCAGGCTTTAGTACCTGAAAGTCGGGAGTCAACACAGACAAAATAAATTTAATACTCTCCATTTCTTCTACTGGCAGTCCTACCTTATTTCTACATCTTTGTGATCATTCAATCTATACATTCTAACAGAGTAGAGAATCATAGAATTATTTCGGTTGGAAAAGAGCTTTTGAGATCAAGTTCAACCGTTAACCCAGGACTGCTAAGTCCACCACTAAACCATGGCCCTAAGCACTGTGTCTGTGTGGTTTTTTTTAAATACCTCCAGGGATGGTGATCCCTGGGCAGCCTGTTCCAATGCTCGATAACCCTTTCAGTGAAGAAATTTTTCCTAATATCCAGTCTAAGCCTACCCCAGCACAACGTGAGGCTGTTTCCTCTTGTCCTCTCGTCTTCTCACTAGTTATCTGGGAGAAGAGACTGACACACACACCCCCCCCCATCTCACTACAACCTCCTTTCAGGCAGTTGTAGAGAGTGAGAAGGTTTCCCTTGAGCCTCCTCCAGGTTGAAGAACCCCAGTTCCTCCAGCCGCTCCTCGTAACCCTGGTTCTCCAGCCCCTTCCCCAGTCCTGTTGCCCATCTCTGGACACACACCAACACCCCCACGTCCCTCTGGAAGTGGGTGGCTTAAAATTGCACGCAGGGTTTGAGGTCAGCCTCACCAGCACCAAGCACAGTGGGGCGATCACTGCCCCAGTCCTCTGGCCACACTGTTTGGGATACAAGCCAGGATGCTGTTGGCCGCCTTGGTCACATGGGCACATGCTGGCTCATGTTCAGCCGGCTGTTGACCAGGCCCCCCCCCGGCCCTTTCCTACCACGGAGCTTCCCATCACCCCTTCCCAGGGCTGTAGCACTGCCTGGGGCTGGTGTGACCCAAGTGCCAGCACTGGGACTTGTTGAACCTCATACACTTGGCCTTGGCCCATGGGTCCAGCCTGCCCAGACCCCTCTGTAGAGCCTCCTGCCCTCAAACAGATCACCACTCCCACTCGATCCCCTCTTCTGGATCACCAGTGAAGGTATTAAACAGAGCTGGCCCCAGCACTGCGCCCTGGGGAGCACTGCGTGTGCCCAGCCGCCAGCTGGGTGTAACTCCATTTACTACCACTCTTTGCGCTCAGACCAGCCAGTCGGCATTTTACCCAGCACAGAGCGCGCCTGGCCCAGCCATGAGCAGTGCAGTTCTCCAGGAGATGCTGTGGGACATTGTGTCAGAGGCTTTGCCAAGATCCAGACAGACAACATCCGCAGCCTTTCCCTCATCCACTAAGTGGTGGATGCTAAAACCCAGAAATGGATCACTAAAAGGTGAAGCTAGTTTTACTACCCTTAAGATGGCTGTGCTACCACTAGAAATGTTACTTGTCTGAGATGATTCTTCTTTCCTGATATAAACCCCCTTTGCTAAAGAACCCTGTCATGCCTCTTCTGTTGTGCGAACCTCTTGCCTAATTGTTCATCTTTTTAATGTTTCTTATAAAGCTACCAGTTGTCGTTCATCTAAACATTGCCTAAATTTACTTAAAAATAAATTTTGGGTTTCTCCTTGCCTTTTTACAGAGAATTGGTTACCTAGCTGCCTCTCAATGCTTTCATGAAGGGACTGATGTAATTATGTTGACTACTAATCAGATCCGAAAGGTAAACTTTTTGCTTCAGTTCTTAATTTTTTTCTTGCACCATCTCCCTACTTGTATTTTCAAATCCATATGAAATATTTCTTTGAGGAATGTAAAGGTGTTTAAGCAGAAGTCTATTTACTTGGTTTACAGTCTACTCTCATTCCACAAGCTGAGGGGTTAATGAAATACTCTGCTGCCTCATACCAGCTATCTGTGTTTATTCAATACAGTGAATAGTGACCACAATAACCTTTGCTAATATTACTAGTCTCTTAGGCAGCTCTTATGAGAATGTAATGGGTAAAGAAACATGTCCCCAGTCTTGAGGGAAAATGAGCAGTCACCTGGCTCCACAGAATCTATTTGTAAGGGCCTGGTTTCTTCTGGTAATAACAGATCAGGCTTTTCACTACTTTAGTAGAATTACGTGTAAAAATGGTGAAGGGTGTATGTAAAGTTATGTGCTGTATTAATGGACCGAAGTGTGTTGTATTCATTTTCATAGAGCTTTATCACTGAATTTTTTTCAGAGTTACTGGATTGCAGCATTATTTTCCTATTTTTAAAGTTCTGGTTTAATTTTTTGAAGTGTCAATGCTTTAAAACTTGACTGATCCAGTACAAGATGTGCCTACATTTTTACCATCTAGATAGCTAAAATATCTTTGACTTAAAAAAGATCAGTTGGATGTTATCCAACATTTTTCCTAAAGAATTAGTGCTTTTCCCTTTATCTCATATTCCCTTTATTCTGCTCTGATAAGTGCATATTTTTTAAAACGTCCCTCCATTTTCTGTATTATGGAGACTTTATTATACTGAATTTCAGTCACTTACTAGGCTACTCCTTCCTTTTTCTGCTTTTTATTTAAAAGCATCTTTATTTATGCCTTTCCATGTTTTGTTGATCTAGCAGCTTTGTATTTTAAGGGGTTATCAGTTCTCAAAATACATTACAGCCAGAATGAATTGCAGTTTTGTTGCTGCTGAAGAAGTAGATTCTTGAAGTAGAATCTGATTTCCTACCACCTGCAAAAGGGTTTGAAATGAGATGCAAATGGCACAGAACCCTGAAGGCCTGACTATGTTTAGCTCTACTGAAGCAGCCTCCGTGTACATGTGAATCTGGATGATTAATTCTGGTAGTTCATGTGGGAATGCTCTGTGCAGTTCCCTTCGTATTTTTGTTTCCTGATAACTGCAGTTAAGGCATGATCTGTGATGCTCTGTATTCAATAATGTCTGGTTTTATAATTATACTTGAACATACCCAGATACAAATATTGATATTGTTAAGAGTCTGAAGCTTAGAAATGCTGGAAAGACTGTGTAGGACTATGTAGAATGCTGACTACAAGTAAGACCAAGGGAACCTGGCCAGTAAAATATATACTACACCCTAGCTTGTGTTATGTCTCTATGAACTGAAAGTTACGGTGCTGCCAGCAGCGTGGAAGGGAAGTAATCTCATTTCTGTAACAGAGAGGTTAAGCAAGGCTGCTGTTAAGCACTTGACAAGAGGACCTGTTCCTAGTGGAGTTGGTGACAGCTGGGCTTTGACTTAGCAGGGTTAGTGTTTAATACAAGTTTTTTAGGACTTTAAATGTGTTTGTGATCATGTTAGGAGTTTTAAAAAATTATTTGCTGTTCCTAAAATAGCACCAAGGTATGGTATCTTTAATTGCTTTCATGTTGCAATCATCCGTTGTTCTATTACGATTCCTCATGTCCATTAAACCCCAGGCTAGCTGTATTTTAGCAGGTGTTGGAGGACATTCCTGTTAATAGTTGATACGAATATACCCATGAAGTAGAAGCTGTGCTTCATATGTATTGTGAATAAAACTGCTCTGAAAAAATTGTTTCTCAACATCCTGTGTGATCTTAAATTTTTGAGCCTGTTTCTCCTTTTTTAGGATCTGAGTAGCCCTAACCAATATGATACTGGAGTTGCACTGACTGGCTTGTCCTGTTTTGTTACTCCAGATCTTGCCAGGGACTTGGCAAATGACATCATGACACTGGTGAGTTGATAAGATTGAAATCACTTTTCCCTGTAACTAAAGAATATTAAATTATTCAAATCTGGTAAACATCTATTGAATTTAGAACTGTTACGTGATGCTTTGTTCTTGTGGGTTCTCTGGGGAGCTGTGACAGACCTTAATTGGCTCAAGAGGATTACCTTGAATATTTCTGTTAGTTTTAGTGATGAATGAGACAGTATTTTACTCTCCTCCCCTCAACACTGAGTTTTCAAAAAGTACTTGAGTCTCCCAGAAAGAAATTTTGAGGCGCTAGTGTGGGCATAAGGACCTTGAGAAGAACTCTGGAAACAGATTTGCTGAGAGGCTGTTGCAATTGTTTCCTTAACAGATGTCACATACAAAGCCTTATATCAGGAAGAAGGCAGTGTTAATCATGTACAAAGTTTTTTTGAAATACCCAGAGTCCCTCCGTCCTGCATTTCCTCGCCTTAAAGAGAAACTTGAAGATCCAGATCCTGGTGAGTGGATTTTGGTAAATTTCTTCTGCTCCAAAACGTCTAGGTATGCATGCTTTTAGAGCTTGTGGAGATGAGAATACATGAAGAATGCTGTAATCGTGGTTTGGGTACTGATTCGCCTGTTTAATAGGTAGATGACTGTATGAGAGTTTTAACAGGTGTTGTCGTATTAGAAATACATTCTTGAAAATGTCCAGTTCTTTCTTGTAACAGAAAGCTATTGAAACTTCATCAGTGGCTTAAACCTTAATGGGACAAAGCTACTTAATGATTCCTGGTTTGTTTGCTTGCTTAATTTGGCTGTTGAAAATATTTCTCTTGATTTCAGGATTTGGGGTTTGGTTGTTATTGTTTCCCGTGCTCTTTTTACAAAGCTGCAGCTATTGGCTTGCTGTGGATTTTTCACACTGCTTAGTCTATTTATTTTTTTTACATTTAAACTGTGAGCCCAGGCTGCTCTTGGGGCCCTTCAGTACTGTCAGTGCAATTGAACTGCAGCACAGGAAATTTGCATTTGCTCTGTATCATATTCACACTAATACTTGGTCTTCCAAGAAGGTGCTGGTCTTCCTTCACTGCACCAAAACGCTGTACGTGTGTTTCAAGAGTTCTGTGCGTGATGCAATTCTGTGATATCCAGCTGATTTATGTGTGTCTGTGTAGAACGAGAAATTTAATTGCATGTAGTGGGCTACTTTGGTGTAGAAATTTAAGATGCATCTTCCAGGGACAATGTTTTTAATGACAGCAAAACAGACACACCCCTTACCTGCAAACTAAGAAATAACTTATCTGTTGTGCTTTATGGAGAAAAGGACTGCTGTCTGCTAGAAAACCCAGACTATCTAGATTAAAAGATTTCAAATTGAGAACAATCAATTTAGAGCAGTTAGAAGGGAATGAACTTTACCAGTCAGATTGTTTAAGGATTGTTTTTGTCTTGTATTTAAGCATGTCTAAATAATACATTTTGAAGAAGCAAGAGTGTTTGGGAGCTCCAGGGTGGGTAGGATTGTTGATTATAAAGTTGTCTGCGTCCCGCAGACAAGCTACCCACAGTAGAGGAGGGAGGAGGCTGGCAGTGGTCTGTTCTTTCTAATACTGGACCCAAAACAGATACCCAGCTTGCTGATATATTAGGAAATAGCCAAAACTAAATAAAATCCTTTCTTGGTTTGTTTTTGCATTCTTGTGTTTGGTTCACTACCTCATGGTTGGTAATGAGGCTGAACCATTCCTCTTGGACACACAAGTCTGGATCTTGAGCTGCTTTTGTTCTGGGGGTTCTGCACCAGAAACTTTGGTTACAATTAAGGCATTGATGAGATTTCTGCTTTTCCCACTTTTTCCCAGGTGTGCAGTCTGCTGCAGTAAATGTTATTTGTGAGCTGGCTCGACGCAATCCCAAAAACTACCTTTCCCTTGCTCCACTCTTTTTCAAGTTGATGACATCATCAACCAATAATTGGGTTCTTATTAAAATTATAAAATTGGTAGGTATTCTTGTTTACATACATTCTATATTTACAGGATTAGCATTCTCATGAAATTACCTTGGGTGTGAAAATAGATTTCTTGCTTGGAGGTATAGTTACCATTAAATCCAAACAAAAAGAAACCAGGAATATCTTCTAATGTTTGTGAACATATACAAAAAGAGAAAAATATTTTAATATAGCTTCACTTAAATATAATAAGCTGCAATTTAAATCACATTTTCATACTGTTTGAAAGCACTTATTAAATCACTTTCTTCCCTGCACTTTTTTTTTAACAGTTTGGTGCTCTTACTCCATTAGAACCTAGGCTGGGAAAGAAATTGATTGAGCCCCTGACGAACCTCATCCATAGGTATGTATGTAAATGCTACTTTCTTCATTTAGGAGTGGTGAAGGGCCTGTTGGGTAGATCAGTAGCTAAGTCTGTTGATGCATTTCTGAACTCTTTCTTGAGTCTCGATCTATTTGTTTAGAGTATCAAAAGATAATCATATCAGGACTATTTTTAAAAAACTTGACAGAGGTAAAATACCTTAAAGGAAATTCTTGGGGTGTTTGGCTGTCGTCATGAATTTCTTCAAAGCACGCACTAAAATTGGAGCAATTTGCTTTCCTTTCACTTCATTTTGAGCCAGAGGTTACTATGGAGAACATATTAAAATTGATTTTAAAAAGGCTGAGCTGTGTATCCGTTCACCTACACCCATTTGTTCCACTTTTTTAGAAATGCCTGACCCACCAAAGCAGCATGACAAGGAGTATATTAATGTTTTTTCTCATGCCTTTGTCAGCCCAGACATGTTTTGGAAGAGGTTCCTTTAATATACATCCTAAATACAGATCAGATAAATTTGAAGATACTTCTTTGTCCCTTGTTAAAGCTGGTTTGTAGTGTTACTTTGGATCTAATTCTGAACTGAAATCAGAAAGTAAATGTCTTGGAAGAGAATCCATGTGTTTTCCCAGTTACGAGAAGTGTGATTTTGTGCATGAGTTGTTAAATTGAAAGGTTTGTTTCTTTTCATGTGGCAGAGCAAGAAGATAGATGGGAACATATATCAGTGTAGCCATGAGAGCAGCTTTAGCCAAAAATTTCTGTCCATCCTACTAGTATAGCTTTAAGGCTGGTTCAGAGCAGACCAGCCAGCAGCCTTGCTTCTAGATACCGAAAGCGAGTTTTTGCAGCAGTGACCAATAGATGCAAATTCACCAGAAACGGTACTTAGCCAGAAAAAGCAGGAAGATGGACAGTATGTCTTCAGTCCTGGCACTACCTCCTCTCCCCAGCTTCCACATTAATCATTCATTTTATTCTTTGTGGGGCCTTAATCCTGTTCTGTTTGGTCTCCATTCAGTCATTTTGGATCTCGTATCACTTAGGGATAAGGCCGAGCACTCTGCCATCCGCCACGAAGTGCATAGGGAGCAAAAATTATTGTCTCGGTTGTGAGCGTGCTAGTGTCACATATACAGTGCGCCGAGTGACCTTCACGGTATCGCTTCTGACTGCTGCCTCCAGAATTGTTTGCTCTTGCTGCCTCTGGAGTTGTTTGCTTGTTACCTTTGCAGACCTTGCTTCTGGAGTCTGCTCCTTTGTTACTTGTGAGGTTTGCTGTGTTTCCCTCTTGTGTAGATCAGGATTTGTAAATACCTTTGAAATCCTCAGCATTGCACTGTATATGTGTTCCAACTGGCAAAAGTTGTCTTGAATTTAAGTTTTGGGGAAATCAAGACACTGAAAATGGGTTGCTCACTTAGGGATGAGCAAGTGTGTCCCTGCATGCTAGAAGAGTCTGCTGTTTGCGTGTGACTCGTTCCCTTTGGAGAGAGTGAGAGACTTGAAGTTCTCCATCTCCCTGCCTTAGCGTGATATTTAGACCTTCAGCAGAGGATTTAATTTGATCCTTGGACAAGATTGCTTTAGTGCTCTGTAACTGGTACGGAGGGTTTGAGTAACTGCTTCCTCCCTCCTTCCTTGCGTTACAATGCTGTTGCTTGCTGCTTCTCAGAGAATATTTTTTTTAAAACATTCAGTAGTCCTTCATCCCCCCAGCAGTTTTTAAGTGAGACTAATGTCATCTAGTTTGAAGGTATATGGAACAGAATACTGGCAATTTCTTGTGTAATTAAAGGTGTTAACTAGCTCCAACATACTGCTGACAACTCTTCAAAATGTGCCGCTTTCATTCCTTATTTAAAATACTTGATTTCTGTTTCAGCACCTCAGCCATGTCTCTCTTATATGAATGTGTGAACACAGTAATAGCAGGTGAGAACTGAAATTTGTAACCTAGAAAAAAAATGAACTTTGTCATCAATTAACACCATCAGCAAACCCTTTTCTAACTTAATGTGTTTTATAACTGAAGTCAGTCAACTGACAAACTTTGATTTATGTTACTGTGTAACTGTAACCGAAAGCCTTTGTCAGTCGGTGAGGCTAAGTTACTACAGCTATGTCATTTGCTAAAGGCTGAAACGGCGTATGAACAGTAAGTGATTATTTATATGCAAGCTCCTCAGTGCTGCTAGAACTACAAAATATACAAGCAGCAATAGAATTTAAAAAAGACTGATGCCTTGTGAAAACTCTGACAAAATTTTCTTATGTGATGAAGGAACAGTTATTTTTTAATTCTGCAATTTCACAGCTTAAAAGCTTGGTGTAATTCCTTAAAGGAGTTAATTGGAATCATTGATTTACAGTTTCAGTTTCTGGGGAAGGGAAGTGAACTCCATAACGGGGGTGGAGAGAGAAACAAAGGCAAAAAGGGATAACAGTATCCCAGCTGAGACTTGGCATTTTTCCTATCGTAGTGTGGAAGCAGAGGGCTATTGACATCCACAGTTTGGCCACGAGCCTGTCTGTTGTGAGTAGGTTGGATAGTGGCGCAGCAACTTACTGTACTGGGTCAATTCAAAGAGGAAAGGGTGATCTGTCACTCATTTATATTCCTTTGTTCCTTCGGGGACATGTGAGGTGACATTATGATGGTAGGGGAAGGGGATAACATGGTGGTTAATTCTGTTGCAGCTCAGAGTGTGCTTCACTGAGATAAAATAGGATAATTCTGTGGGTCAAAGGGAAATTCAGACATCCGGGACACCTCAGGGACTGTAATGTAAAACTCAAACTCGGAAAATGAAATGTGGAGCTGCGTGCCTGCATTAGAGCAGCACCTTGCCCCTGCCAGCTCTTCGCATGACCTGGAATGGTAGCATCCACCACACCACCTCTGAGGCGTAGCTCTGCAGGGTCATGGGGAGCAAAATGCCGCTGTATTTACTAGTGCCTGAGGTCAGCATGCGTGACTGGCTCGGTCGGAGCTGGTGTTGACATGGGCATGCTCTGTGGCAGCAGCAGTTAACAAGATAACACCACCTTTTCTGCTGTGGGGCTGCGTGCTGCCAGCTTTACAAATGTCCGATATCATCAACAATGGGGCCTGATTTGTGCCTCGAGTCTCTAGCTGGCTTGATTAAAGCTGCAGTCTAATTACATTAAACTCCAGGATCTATTGCTGCATCTCATCACATTAGGGAAGTGCACACTTAAAAACTCGGTTATGCAGTAGCTGATGACATACTTAGTCTTGACTGCTAGACGGTATCAGTAAAGTAAACCTCAGTGAGAACAAAGTGTAATGAAAACCAGCTTTTACCTGGCTGTTGCAGCAGTTCCTGCTTCTACACCTTTTTTTTCCCTGCCCTGCTAGTGTTAAAGTATATGAAACTATAGTTTGTGTCACAACCTTCTCTCATCCCCCTAGACCCCTGAGAAGTCCAAGCAAACGACAAAATAAACTGGCTTCTTTCCTTGTGAGCTGAGCTAGCTGTTGACCTTTAGGTATTGTGTTGTTGCATTCATTCAGAACACAGAAATACAAACTGAAATTTGTGCTTGTGTATTTCAGTTTTGATCTCTTTGTCCTCTGGGATGCCTAATCACAGCGCTAGCATCCAGGTACCACACTGGGGTTTGGGAGGGGGGGTTATTTGTTCTGCTCTACTGTGTAATACCAAGTGCCATGGAGAAGTTGGATAGTGTTCCTCTGCCAAAAGTTAAAGCAATAGCTCCCCGAGATGCTCTCAGTCAGGTGGAATCCTTCAGACTGAAGCATTTCCTATGTAAATTCTGGTTTCCTTTGCTCTAAAATGCAGATTCTTCTTTCTTACTTTTCCTAACTCCCTTATTCAACTGCTGCTATCAATACAGTCATACAGAGGTTCCTTTTGTTTTGAAATCTGTTAATGCAACAAGACCCTCTTACCTAGAGGTCCGGGGGCTTGGTCAGAACGTTTCCTTGTGTATTGAGTAAACTTTATGAAGAGTTATTTTAATTAAGGCTAGTAATAAGCATGATGTGGTCTTTTTTTCCAGCTTTGTGTTCAGAAGTTAAGGATATTGATAGAAGATTCTGACCAGAACTGTAAGTATGTTGCTTGTCTTCATGGAAGCTTTTAGCAATCAACCACTGGGGAGAAATTGCAGCAGTCCTAGAGGAGTGAGCTGTTTCTCCAGACAGCTTGTTCAGTATTGTAGCGCCTGGTATGTTGTAAACAGTTGCTGGGATTTCAAACATGGAAATAATTCTTGATAGTGAGCCCTTCTTTATAATGAGTTTTTTTAAAACCAAATGAGATTAACTATTACTGCTGTTTGTGCTATTTAAATCTAAACCAGCTCTCTTTCCATGGTTTGGATTTTCTCTTTTTATAAAGTTGCTGCTTGGAAAGTAGTGAGGAGTGTTTGGCAGTGTAAGCATAATAGTGAAATGCAGGAATACTTACAAGGAGCACAGAGAAATCCTTTTTTGTGCAGCCCTTTTTCCTACTGTCTTTTTTTTTGTTTTCCCGTTGAGAACAGGGCTCCTACTTAACACACCAATCTGCAGCGCTTTTAAAGTTCATTCTAGGATGCCTGTTCTCAAAACCCATAGTTTCTATATATTAAATACATATTTTAAAAACAGTGATAAAACTTGAGGTGCGGGAAGACCGGGATGAAGATTATATATGTAATTATGTGCTTGCATATGGGATTATAAAATTAAAGACTAATTTGTGATGCACTGTTTCTCAAAACTGCTTTTCCTCATCACGGATTTTTATTAAAGTTTATTAAAGTTGGTTTCAGTAGAAGCATTTGGTATTGAGATGTCATGCTCAACGCAAAACGGTGTTTCTATATTTGGAAAGAAGTTTTATTTTGTCTTTCACAGTGAAATACTTGGGGCTGTTAGCTATGTCCAAAATCCTAAAAACGCATCCGAAGTCAGTTCAGTCTCACAAGGATCTCATTCTCCAATGTTTGGATGACAAAGATGAGTCTATCCGACTCAGAGCTTTGGATCTCCTGTATGGCATGGTATGTTTTTTGTGTATTTTTTTATATTACGAGTATAAGAATACTTATAGAATATAAGTATTTCCTTTTCTCTCCAGCCCCTGTGACACTTTAGGAGGCTGATGTTTAAGAAAAACAAGGAACTTTCACTTCCTCTCTCCCCAGCAGTCTTGTGATAGTAACTCCCATATTTTTTCTGACATGGCAAGTAAAACGTCTGGCACGGCATGAGAGGGGTTTAATTTTTGATTCAGACTGGAAGGAGTTTCTGAGTTGAGGCAGTGGGAGACACCCAGACGGCTACTTTTCTAATGCCGAAGCCTTAGCTGCTCCTCCTGTCCTTGAGCTAGGTATGAAGCGGACTGACTGGGTGCAAAGCAGACCATCAGCATACTGGGATGGGTCTGTGCTGTTCTAGATTGCAGTCCATGTTGCAGCACACTGTAGCTCAGGTTGGCATAAGTCGTGCGATCTGGGAAACAGTCCGGAGCACTCTGAAACAGCAGGAGAAGGCAGCTTTAATCTTCAAATCCGCCCATCGTGGTAAATTCTGTCATGCCTTTTAACGACGCGTACAGAATCTCATTCTGTTTGCTCTCGTGTGTGCTGCAGCTGCACGGGGCGGTTCATAAAACATACATCGACTGCAGGAGCAACCTTGGAGGGATAACATTTGTTCTCTGAAAGGGCTGTGGTTGTGACTTCTGTAGTCAAGTGCCTTTCACTCAAGAGTCTGTGCCGCCCCTTCTCCAGTGCGCAAAGGGCTTGTGATAGATGTGTGTCACGGCTTCCTATTCTGAAGGAGAAAGCGCAAAGTAAGAAGGGACACCTCTTGTCTGGTGGTACTCAGGAGATGAGAATAATTTCAATAATTTGAGAACAGTGGTTTTAATGTTGTTGCAAAGAGAACTGGAGTTTGTTCTTAGTTCCTGTAGGTTAAATTTTGCTTGTTACGTGTTTAGTCAAAAGATAACCTAGGACAGGGAGTCTGCCATTTTGCTGGAATGTATCCTACATTTTTTGTTAGTGATATCTCTAACATATGCCTATTGGGAGAGCATAGCTGGAAGCAGCCAGTCACAACAACTATATTTACTAAATATTTTGGTTGTTTTATTTAGACAAGTAAGTTTCCAGAGCAAGTTAATACAGTTGTGTTTTGAAATGCTAATATTCCATTGGATATTAATGGCTTTCAAATTTGTTTTAGTTTAAAAGCAAAAATGTTTTAAACTGTTAAATCTGGCAGAAGATTAATTTTCTCCTGGATTTTGATGTTGCTGCTAGTAGTTCTGATTCTCAGCTCTCACACAGCATGGTTTTGTTTATTTGTGCTGCCTTTGCTTTAATAAAAACATCGAAAAGAAAAATAGGTTATTTTTCAGATTGTGACCAAAGTTGAGGCTTAGAGGTGGTTGTGATTTCTCACTTAACATGTGACATGGGTCTGTCAAAGAGCTAGCGGCTGCTTTAACGGCGTTAGAAGGACTTGACAGTACGGGAAATGGCTTAGTTGTGATTCAGCCCTTCAATAACTTCTTTAACAGGTATCGAAGAAGAACTTGATGGAGATAGTGAAGAAACTGATGATTCATGTGGATAAAGCAGAAGGGACAACATACCGGGATGAGCTGCTGACCAAAATCATAGATATCTGTAGTCAGTCCAATTATCAATATATCACAAACTTTGAATGGTCAGTGGTTTTATGTGTCAACTTTGAAATCATCAGTAATGGTAATGCATGACTGTCTGCTGATAAAATTGCATCCCTTTCACTTTTTGTAGGTACATAAGCATCTTGGTGGAGCTGACCCGATTGGAAGGCACGCGGCACGGGCATCTTATAGCAGCTCAGATGTTAGATGTAGCTATCAGAGTTAAAGCTATTCGTAAATTTGCAGTTTCTCAAATGGCCATGCTTCTGGACAATGCTCATCTCATAGCCAGCAACACCCAGAGAAATGGGATCTGTGAGGTGCTTTATGCTGCTGCTTGGATATGTGGGGAGTTCTCCGAGTAAGTGCAAACAGAAAGCCTGGCGCGCTTTGAGCCGCTTCTTTTGGACAAAGATTCCAGTCACTGAAACGTATTTTTGAGAGAAGGATAGTCCAGGGTATGCGCCCAAAGCTAACAAAATGATTGCTTCTTTCCTGCTCCCTCACCCCATAGACTCCTCAGCTGTTTCTAGCCAAAACGGATACTTCATTTTGAAAATCTGGTCTTATATCTGGTCTTTTTTTCTTGTCTCCCTAGTCCTGCCTGCTCGTGCAGGAAGGCATGGTTGTGGGTATGAGCTCTAAGATCTTAAGCCATTGAAGGATCTCCTTAATCATTAACCTCTAACCCCACTTAGATATTAGGGAAAATGTCTGATCACTGAATTGGTTTTTGCTCTTCTCCCTGTTTTGCCCTTGTTGAAAGGTTTTTGCGGAACCTAATCTTCCTGAGAATTAGAAAGTCTTATTTTTTGCTCAAAATTTCTCTGTACCCACAGTAGCACAATTTTCAATGTTCTTGTGCCAACATTGTCATCTAGCTTAAATAGATGGTTTTATCTCCTGGCCATGTGCACAGATACACATGCTTACCTAGCTTTCATTTTGGTGAGTTGGACAGACCATGATGCTGTAGTATCCTTTTATCATCTGGTTTGGTATCTCCTTGTAATTACCACTCTGAACACTGGTTCCAGTTTAAATTCACATAGTAGGTGTGATATTTTTAGGGAACATTGCTATGGCTCAGGTCTTCATCTAATTAAAAAATGTTCTGCAAAGAAAACTAGATTAAGAAGCAAGAGAACATACTTTCCTTTTTCAGTTTGATCACATTTTTACTTTGAAAGAACTTTAGCTTTCCATTTGTAATGGGCCAGTAACTTTTTTTTGTACATCTTCCATTTAGTTGTGAGCAGAGAGTTTTGAATAAGAGCATGAGATTTATTAAAACAAGTGCTATGATCTGCATTCTTTTCTGTGCATTAAGCATTGCCTACCAGATTTTGTTCAGTAAATGGTTGGAAATAGAACTTCATTGATGTGAGTGGTGAAATACAGAATGGCAGGAAGGTAGTTGGGCTGCTAGATCCAGACTATCGATGGAGTTAGCACTGAAAAGTGCAGTGCTTAGTTAATGGAGAGAATGCTGAACACGGAAAGGCGGAAACTGAGATGTCCCTCCCCTTCTGTAAAAAGATAAAGCTCTAAATTCTTCTGTGCCATGTTACTACTGTAATGTGGAGTGGGAAAATACACAGAGGACAAATGATTATGTATTTGTAGTCTGTCCTGTCTTTCTGTAGCGTTTTGAACTGCAACCGAGGTTTTTGAAGAAATCTCCCTGAAGACTGAAATGTTGAAATTTCTCAATTGGCTGTCTTTCGTCTGTTCGCTCTGTGTTTGTAGACACCTCGAGGAAGCAAACCAAACTTTAGAAGCAATGTTGAGGCCTAAAGTTACAACTTTACCAGGCCACATCCAGGCGGTTTATGTCCAGAATATGGTGAAGCTCTACGCATCCATCCTCCAGCAGAAAGAGCAGTCTGGGGAAAAGGAAGCAGCTCAGGAAATTACGCAGCTGATGATTGAGCGTTTGCCTCAGTTTGTACAGAGTGCAGATCTAGAAGTTCAGGAGAGGGTAAGAAAATAGTACTTTGTAATTTATCTTATATTCTCTCATCTGTATTGGAGCATATATGTAATTTTCTGTAGACATGCACATTTTATGTAAGTCGCTATTATCAATGGAGCGGTGCGTTTATTCTGTACTTTGTGTAACTTGGTGAAAGAGAAGCTCTAGAACTGGAGTTGGAAGAGTTGTGACACTTTATGTTAGAGCCCAGATCTTATTCCAGTTCAATACAGCCCCTGAAGACTGCTTGCAAGACTTTCACTCAAAACTATTTAATTTTAAAATTATGCAAGCACTTAAGGACAAGAAAAGGACACAGCTAGAAGAGAGTGTTAACATGGATATATTTTTTTATTTGCTCTAAACCTGCAGTTCATGCTACTTCTCGTAATTCCCTTAAATGGAGTAGAACAGTCATCTTCTGCTGACTTTCACTGCGGTTGATTTTTTCGTTCAGTTTGTTAAAATATTAATTCTGCTGAAATTACTTCTGCATTTGTTTTTAGGCTTCTTGCATCTTGCAGCTAATAAAATACATTCAGAAGCTACAAATAAAAGAAGTACCTGTAGCTGAGGAAGTAATAGCCCTGTTTGCTGGTGAGCTGAACCCTGTGGCTCCTAAAGCACAGAAGAAAGTACCAGTTCCAGAGGGGTAAGGTTCCTTCTCTCTCCCAAAGGCTTATTTAAACTTTTAAACTCTTAAATAATAAAGCTAAGTGTATGATGAGAAACACAGCTTGAGTTAGTACCCCGAGCATTACAGTGTGTGTGTTTACTGCAATTCTTACCAGCTTGGACCTTGATGCCTGGATCAATGAACCTCCCTCAGACAGTGAGTCTGAAGATGAAAAGCCCAAAACAATTTTTCATGATGAGGAGCAAAGGCATTCCAGACATAGACAGCCAGAAATAGATGAAGAGGAACTGGCCAGAGTGAGTGAATGTTAAAATGCTTTTCCCTCCATAATTCACTAGTAATGTTAAAAGTGCTACTAAAGCAGTTGGAGCTGTTGTGGATTCTCCATATAGCCAGGGAGCCACCAGCTCTCTACAGCTCTGGAAATCTGATGATTTGATGTGAACAAAATACATGTATTTGAATACAGGTATATTTCTTAGACATTATGGAATGCATCTGGTACAAAGTTCTCTTGGAAGGCCAGCTTGGCTATCTTGTCCGAATGGAAGCAAGATCGTATAAAAACCAGCCCTTGTTAGGAGTTTGGAGCTCTTGTAAAAATCTGACCTATAAACTATGTGGTGTCTGGTGCAGTCCGCTTCAAAGTATAGGGTCTGGAGGAAGGACACTTGTGCTGGGCTCTGCAATTATTTGGATTTTTACATGCCACTTCCATGGGTGTATTTCTGTTACTGTGTGTGCTCTGTATTAGCAGAAAAAGAAGCATCTTTGCTCATGGATTTCAGCAGCTTCTGTGAACTACTCTAATGTGACTGTTTGCAGTAGCGATATCACCTTTCTTGCTTCTGACCTTTTTGTTTTCATAAAGAAAACTTTTTATTGACTGATATCTTCACTTCTTCCTCTGTTCACAAAAATGAAAATAGAAACATTTGGATTGCCATCAAAATCTGGTCTTTGGGAAGTTACCCTGTCTAGTCTACAATTAAAAAGCAAAGAAGGGTCGTTCTAACGAATATTAGTAGTACAGTACTTGTAGTTATATCCTAGTATGTCTTCTAACTCAAAACTGGTTTATCTTTTGCAAACTACTGTGCTGTAGCCTTTTTGCAATAGTTATGTATTGTTCCAAAAATTTAGGGAGTTTGCATTTTGCACTTTGATGCCTTTTTTTCTCTCTTTGCTTATAAACAAACATTCTAACAACAAACGCTCTTTGCCTCTTAGCGTCGAGAAGCCCGGAAACAAGAACAGGCAAACAACCCATTTTATATTAAAAGCTCTCCCTCCCCACAGAAGGTGAGTGATCCTGCATTAAAATATCTTGCTGGCCTCTAATATAATTTTGTAAAGGATCGCTGATTGTCAGAGCTGCAGCTTCCCTCTGGGACTTTCTGATTATTGCCACTGCAGTTCTGATCAGTGTGCTGGCTGCAGTGGCTACCTACAACTGTCTTTAAAAGTCTTGCTCGTGTTGAGAAATTCACAAGTGATGTGATATCACCAGAGCAGCCAGCATTCTGTGAGTCTGGTGGACCACCAGTTTAGAAATAAGGAAGTGGTAGCTGTCACAGCTCCCATGACACAGTAGTTTGGAATGGTCTGGATTAACTTGTTATGGAAAGCTCAGTATTTGTATTTCAGTAAAGATTCTCTAAAAGCTCTACAGAAACACTTCTCTGTGCCCTTGTGTCACAAATTCACTGCCTGTGCGGGTGGTTTGTCCCAGCTCTGGGTGATGGATGGGTTCAGATTGCCAGGCACTTCGTTAAGAAGAATGAAGAGGGGAGTGAACCTTGAACATGCTCCTCCTGAACATGCAGTGTGTTTTATGAATCAAAAGGTCACCGTGGTCTCTTCTTAACACCTTTTTCAGGAAAAGAATCTGCTTTATTCCCAGTATATCCTAAGGACTGCCCCATTTTCCTCAACTCAAACCTCAAAAATTTGTCTTGAAGTGGCAAGTTACTAGCAATAAAACACAAGCAAAAAGATTCTTCAGATTGTTGCAACAAGCCTTCTTTAGGGCAGTAGTAGGGTTTAAAAAAGTGGAGCTGAAAGTAGGATCTTTTATAACTGTTATCAGCTGGCTTAAAAATGCACTCTGCTACCACACAGGATTTAGTACTGAGCTATTCCATTCCCATCTTTTAAAATGTTCACTTAAGGGATTAAACTGCTTGATGTCTTGAAATGTGTCTGTTTATATAGATCTGTATCTGGCAATGCTTAGAACGTAACAAACTTTCATTTTCCCAGCGGTACCAAGACACTCCAGGTGTGGAACATATACCTGTGGTCCAAATTGACCTTTCTGTCCCCTTAAAAGTTCCAGGTAAGTGCAACTACTCTTTAATTACAGAAATTCAGTTAGACAAAAATAATTATTCCTCCTTGGGAATCCCTCCTGAGGTTTTTAAGGGCAAGGAGCATACTTCCATTAGACTCTTAAATATTTATCTCCTGAACTTACATGTGTTTGACTGTAGTAGTTGGCAGTCCAAGTGCAGTGCCTCTCAAGACAGTATTAGATTTAATTCTGTGATTCAAGTATATTGTGCAGCCTAGTCTGTAACACGTAAACTAACCACTGTTCTGTGTAGGTAAGTCACCTTGGGAATGTCTTAAAGGGCTGATGAAGGTGATCAGGAGACATTGAGTCTAATGGTAGAGGTACTATTTTAATAACTTGTTTCAAATACAAAAAGGTAATTGTATAATGAGTTGTTTGATACTGCCCTGAAAAGCTGTTGTTGATGCGTGGTACGTTGCGAGTGATGCGTTCTAAGTGCAGATATTTGAGGCTTACATAACAGTTTTTTCAGAAAGCATGGGAAGTTGTCAGCATTGGTACGGCAGTGGCACCGGTTCTGCTCAAAATATCAACGTTTAGATGCTCTTTGTAATCCAGTTAATGTGGACAAGAATCAGGGAGCAGGACAGACCTCTGTCCTATCTCTGGCGAGATGGAGGGTGATAGTAAAACTGGTGCTGGAGGGGCTGTATGTGTGATCAGATGGAAGCACAGAGGTGTTGAGCCTTCTAATTCTGGGAAGGTGGAAGCAAGGTTCACTCCGAACAGCCTGCTTCAGTGATCAGTGTCCACGTGGACTGTAGCCTGAAAGCAGTTTGGCTTCTTCTGCAGGAATGCCTATGTCTGACCAGTATGTTAAACTGGAAGAAGAGCGAAGACATAAACAGAAACTGGAGAAAGACAAGAAAAAGAAAAAACAGAAAAAGGAGAAAAGAGGTAAACATCATCGTCATAACTCTTTGCACACAGAGAGTGAGGAGGATATTGCTCCAGCTCACCATGTCGATATCATCACAGAAGAGATGCCAGAGGTCAGTTGCTTTGTTTGGTGGGGGGTTTCTGTTGTGAGGTTTATCTGTGTGCTGCTTTTGAGCAATTTTTTTTTTTTTCCCCCAAAAATTGCCAGCCAGTCTGTACTGCTGCAGTTTAAGAGCTCTGATTTCTTGCAAAGCTGTTCAAGAAACGACTGATTGAGATGGTCCTAGGCAGTTCTTTGCAGGGGAGAAATTATTGTCTTTTTGTGCACAAAATTGCCACTGAAGCTATTAAAAAAACCCAACAAACAAAACAATAACAAAGCCAACAACACAAACAATATGCATCTCTGCTATAAAACTAACACTGTCCAAATAGTCACTTCATTTTGACATTAACTGCTTCACTTTGACATTAACTTGCTGTCTAGTCAGCAGGTTTGCAGCTGATCGTAATTAATTGCACATGCTAATGATGTAATCTGTATTTGTTCCCAAAATTCCCTTTAATCAAAACCGAACAGCAGCAATTCAAATCCTGCAGTTTTTGAAGAATGGCTTTCTGTTCTGAATTAATCTTGTAACTAGATGCTACATTAAAATGCATTGTTCCCATAACTTACTGTGCCTGACTGCAAGCTGGCCTGTTCCAGGGTTAACGATCTTAAACGGGGTTGGGTGATGTAAAGGTGTAGTTTTGGAATTGCCTGTGGTTTGCTGCTTCAGTGGATGGTCTCATTATCTCTCCTGCAGAATGCTTTGCCCAGTGACGAAGATGACAAAGATCCCAATGATCCATATAAGGCACTTGATATAGATCTGGATAAGTAAGTGACGGTTTTGTATGTGAATTTACTTAATTGCTAACCAGAATGCATGAGGGCAGGTCTGGCAAAGGCACTATCTACAGTCCATTAGGTGAAAAGACTTAATGTCTCTTGCCATGTCTTGGATGTAACCTTGGATGATCATCCAGGTTTGGGTTCCCACTGCAGCACAGATGATAAAAGCAAAGCTACTGAAGTAGGAGGGGGCTGGGGAGGGCCAAGGGAATCAGCTGGTGTGGCTGAATGAGCCTGAAAACCCAGGCAGTGTAGCTGGGGTCAGATCTGAGTTAGTCTGAGCTCTTGGGTGTACCGGTATCTCTCTGGTCTAACTGGCATTGGCACTGAGTGCGACCTGCATTCACCTGCATTCTTCTCAGAACCTCTGTACACGTGGCAAGCCTGTATGCTCTGCGTTGCAACCATTTGGCTGGTGACAGCCCGTTCGTCGCATCCCCATTGCTCTGTAGGCATTCAGTGTGGTTCCACTGTTGAAAAACATTGTTCCAGCGTGATTGAGTGAACTGCATATTGTAACTTAGACCAGAGCCTGGTCCCTGTTCAGCTACTGAAGTAATTTACAGTACTGGACCCCAAGGCTGCAGTGCAGCAGACTCTGAATCCCTGCGTGCCATGCGATAATTAGCAGTGGGCTGTTAAGTATTGCATATAAAGATTTTATTATTTTTTTTAGTTGCTGTTTTACAAAATCAACTTGCTAAAAATAATTGCTGATTTATAGTCCATGGATGCATCCTGTAAAGTTTTGAAGGCTGTGCAGGCACGTGTGCATGCATAGTATCTCTCTCTTTCTGGTACTCGGCTTTAAAGTCTTGACATTCTTTTTAATTCTCAAATCTGTAGGGCTTTGGTCCCTCAGGACCTTGCAAAGAAGTGATGTAGCATTTAAAAAAAATGCACAGTTTCTGAAAAAACTTCCTTTTTTCATGAGCTGGTTACATCTCTCTGAGTCTGCAGGGGGCAAATATATAAAAGGAAATTAATTTCTGACTGTAGACCTTGTATTTGCATCACAAGCCTCAACAGCGTAGAACAAACTGAACGGAGCAGTTTTGGAATGCTGTGCTTCAGGAGGCATCTTTGGGCTTTTGTTTTGTTTCCATCCATTCTCTTTCCATTTCATATGAGTCAGTGTGTTCTCCTGTCACGGTTTCTCATGTCTCTGTCCTCTCTTTTTCTTTCTGTGCTTGCACTGCTATGTCTGTGTCACGCTCACATGCAGTCTGGTTTCAGGGAAGCCTTCCAGGTAAGAGTACATTGCTTAGTGGGTGACCTTCTCTGTCAGGTCGGTTGACACCAGTGGACAGCATGAATACTTGAAGGGTGGTGAAACTGCTGAAATCATTGACCCTCAGATTTGTGTGGGTTTTATTTCCCCACTGACTTTCAACACCAGTCCCTTTTCCTGTACAGGTATATGTGAAATAGCTTAAAGATGAGATCTGTTCACTGTTCAAACAGACAGGGTCCATGCTGCCCTTAGAGTGCGTGTTTCAAAGTAATAAAATTAATTGGGGTGGGTTCTTCATGCAATGTAAGCAAAATAATTAAGGTGGGCGAGACCTTTAGAAATTTTCCTAAACCGGTGCTTGCTGCTCAAACATAAAAATTAATATCAAGTAAAAGCTGTAGAAATAGCAAAGGAGGCAATTGGTGAACTTCTTACTGATTTCTGGACAGAGTTTGACAAGCATGGAGAAATGTCTGGTGAGTTTTTTTTTCCCCAAGTAATGGATTTGGGATACAGTGTAAATCTGAACTACCCATGCTTTAGGGAAATAGGTACCCATAATAAAACACATTTTTGAATGTAATGGTAGAGTACAGATTCATAGCATAAACTTCCAAAATGAAACAGTTTATTGCTCAAAATAAGCACTTCAGTTGGAGTGATCTGTTCATCAGTAACAAAACCCACCCCCTTCAAGGGCTGTTGTTTGAGCCACGCTACCATTCCACTGCTGGAATTCCCGCACTGTTGCAAATGCTTCCCACTGTTTCATGTCTTTGCTTTTTGGGAGTGGTTTCTTTGGAAGTGGGGTATGTTCTGTAGGTTTTACTCAGCCTGCAGGTCTGTAGTTATCACTTTTAAGAGTGATTAGGTGTCAGCAAGAGCTTGGCTCTTAAGTCACTTTCAGATTGTTTCTGTTAACTTCTAATCTGCAGGGCAGTGTCTGCAGTTAAATAAATAAACTTCAGGTACAGAAGCATGTGCTGATTTAAGACTTTTGGAGCCAAACTCTTTAAAAACAAAGCATACTTTGTCTTGGTCCTCCAGTAGATAATCTGAGCTGAGGGAGACTGTTTGCAGAAGGGTGATGGTCTCTTTATTTTTAAGACCCTTAGCAGACAGTGAGAAGCTGCCAGTGCAGAGGCACAGAAATGTTGAGACCCAGAAGTCACCAGACTCAGAAGCTCCCCTAGCAGAGAAGAAGAGCAAAAAACCCAAAAAGAAGGAAAAGAAACACAAAGAGAAAGAGAGAGAGAAAGGAAAGAAGAAAGAGAAAGAGAAAAAGGTAGTAGAGGAGGAAGAAGAAAAACAGGTAATTCTCCAAGGCTTGCATTATTTTAGAAACTGCTGTTATGGGCCATATTTGTTCTTGTGGTGTTTGTTGCTTGGGAACAGTCACATTTGACAATTCAAACAGCTGGATGTTTTCAACCTTTATTTCCTTAAATTTTTACAACAGTAAGAGCAGATATTTAAAGATTTATGTTAATAAAAATAACATTTACTTAGCCTCATAAGATAGCAGAATTCAGCTTACTGCAGCCTACACAGCAGAGCCTCCAGATCTAATTTGGAAGCTGAGTTTATTGATATTTTGTCTGCCCTTAAAATGGGGAACTCGTTAGCAAGATACCTGGAACTCACTTCTGTTCTACATCCTGTCCCCTATGTACTTCAGAATCTTCCGGTTACAAAACCTGATGTTAGTTGTCAGTTACTCTGAAGACTTGAAGTATCCTTCTTGTTAACCACTCTGCAGAGATGCACTTTTCCCCTAAGATGCAGCCAGTGTGCTGTGATGATGCTTTGAATGCCTGTAGGTACTGTGATACGCAGGGTACTTTGCAGTTACTGTCAGCTGTGTCCAGATTTGGAAGTGTGCTTGAAGGCTAAAGTTAAGCTTCCCAAGCTATTTGCTCCTAAATGTATTGCAGCATCTGCATATAAGCATTCTGGAGCAGTGCATTTCCATGAAAACTTAAGAGTTTAATTGATTTTTTTTTAAAAAAAAAAATGCTATCAAAACAAAGATAATTGGTTGTTTTCTGTTGAAATTCAGGAGGAAGACTTGGATTTCTGGCTCTCCACTGCTCCACCACCTGCTTCCACTACCCAGCCACAGGTAGACATCTTAGCACATCGCAGGAAACTTTTTCAGATGATTGCATCTTAGCTGTGATCAGAGTGCTTTGTCATGCTGCAGGAGGGATGGGAAGATAGGCTTTGTCTCCTCCACTTATTGCTATGAAGCGATGACATTTTATCTCCCCAGTTTACAGACACTGTAGTGGGAGGTTTCAAGCTCATTCTGCTGTGCAGATCAATGGATAGAAATACAGATGCAGCTACAGGCTTGGTGGATTTTAATATTATTGGTGGAGTTTAATATTGTTGTATGGTTTTATTTCCTAGTGTGAGCTAGACACTAGCAGTATTAATAGACATGAGAGACACAGTCTGAAGGAGTCTCATGAATTTTGATGGGAGACTTCAGAGGAAGAGACAGAGAATATAAAGGGATGGATTCCTTGGAGGAAGTATTTTGAGTCTTGTCCTCAGGTGATCATATTTGCTGGCTTTCAGAGGCATAAGATGGAAGGTTTGTTGCCATGTTAGTCTAATGCAATTTCTGAAATAAGAGTTGGTGTGAGGCCAAGTGTCATCTTAAGATCTCTTTTGGTGTGGGATTCAGTTGTTTCAGCTGCATTCAATTACTGTCATAATTCTTCTGTTAATCTGCTCAGAGTGAGCCTGAAGTGGGTGCTGCTGTTGGGGCTGAACCTCAAGAGGTAAAAAAGGAAGAAAGGGAGGAGCGAGAGGAGGAGGAGGAGGATGAAGGGAAGGTAAGTGGTTTAAGTTGCTGCTGCCCTTAGCCATATTCTCCTTGTGTCTCGTATTCCTTAAAAAGAAGCACACAGGAATCACAACCAGCATCCTGTTCGGTATAGTGACCACCTGCAAATAGGCAGCAGTAGAATGTTATCATGAGGAGGACCTTCATAGGAAGAGGTTTGGTTGTTCTTTGAGCCAAGGCTCGGGAAGCAGTTTTAAAGTTGAGCTTCCAAACAGTTGAAGAAATTTGTCCTTCTGCTGATCCCGGGCTGCTTTGGGTTAAGGTGGTGTCACCCGAGTGGGGAGCAAGGGTTTACTGGGACTCGGCACAGAATGATGGTTGGGGTTTAAGGAATGGGAACTCTGTTTCAGGTTCCTGCAGCAGAGGGAAACTTGGTTCAGGCCAGAAGGCTGCACAGAGGGAGAGTCCAGAGTTGAAAGATTGGTAGAGAGGTCATGATGTAATGGCTGCAAATACAGGGTTTCTTTAAGGGTTTGTTGTTTCTTGTTCTTGTTAGAAATCCTCCAAACATAAGAAGAAAAAGCACAAGAAGGAGAAAGAAGAGAAATCAAAGGACAAAAAGAAAGCCAAAAAGAAGAGTCATCACAGTGAGGAGGAGACGACAGAGTCTGTGCAGAATGGAACACTAGATGATGAACCACTACCAGTGAGTAGCTGTGCACTGACAGCCCTTGCCTTGGAGAAAAGGCAGGAGCTAAACTCTTCTGGGAGGAAGGAGAAAGTCAACTCTTTTCAGAGAAACTCATTATACTGTGACTGTGATTTCTTTCTTGTCTTTCAGCCTATGTCCAGTTACCGCCTCCTTGCTGAAAATTCATACATTAAAACGGTGAGTTTTTTGACATTCAAATCCAGATGTCTCTTCTGGTTTTGTGTTCTCTAAGAAAAGAGGGGATACCCTGGGGATAGTATAGTGACTTGAAGTAGACAACACTTAATAGAAGAACTGTTTAAATCCCAGGAAGGAGGAATATAACAAAGTTCCACTTGCATTCCTCTGGATGTCCCGCTTAACAAGTTTTTAAGCTGTTGATTAGCACACTTACTTAGCACTGCTTAGCATTACTGTGGAGCTGATCATCACCCTGCTTTTCATTGTCCTGCAGTTGTACTGAATTACTTTCCTTTTAAAGCTTGCGTTTTTCTGATGCTGTGTTCTGTTCTGGGGGTCTGCTGTTTGAAGTTCCTGAATCTTTCCTGTGATGTGTATTTTTTTTTTCTTCGTTTGCAGACATACGATATTCAAGGAAACCTGCAGAACGATAGTCAAGTTACTGTCTCTGTTATCTTTGAAAACAAAAGCACTAGCTTCCTTAAGAGCATGGAATTAAATGTCCTGGACTCTCTCAACACTAAAATGCTCCGACCAGAAGGATCATCAGTACATGATGGGATACCTGTACCCTTCCAGCTACCCCCTGGTATGCGCAGCTTTGCACAGGGTTCTTGGAGTATGTCTAGTCCTGCACTGCCCTCCTGTGGAAAGAATTCTTTGAACTTCTTGCTCCTTGCTGTTTTCCAGAAAGACATGTCCTTCTGCCTGGGCTTTCACACAATTCCCTGGAGAGGATAAGCCTTCTTACAGTATGGCTATAAGCACAGGTGGTTCTGTACAGCAAGAGCAAAGCCAGTAACGTAGGGCTGGGAGTCTGCATGTCCGAGGTTCCTTTTTCAGGTGACTGCAGGCTGGCACACCTTTGAACGTGCTACGAAGGCCAACGACAGGAATCCAAAATTCATGAGGAGTTTGCTATGATATTTAAACGAAACAAAGTTATAGGTTTGTGGACCATTAGCGTCCACTCTGGATTTATTCTCGAGCTATTGTTCCACTGTTTTAACGGCAGAAGCCATGTGCAGTGAAGGTTTGTGATAAGTATGTGCTTATTTGGATGGGGAGCTGAGCCCTTAAGAAATATTAGACACAGAGATGGAGGATGATGACTTCATACATAGTACAATAGTACAGTCAAATCGCTGAACTTCTTTGAATTTCACTTCCTTTGCCAAAGAGTTAATTTGAATACTGAAACAGCTCACAGAAGTCTTCTGGGATTTAGTGGCTTCAGGGTGCATTTTGATCCCCCACAAAAAGCAGTGGATCTTTTTTTTGTTGTTGTTCTGTATAAGGCAGTTCTTGAGACAGACTTGTATAGTAAAAGAAAAACACAGAAATGGAATTTGAATTAGTCTGAAAACTACTTGGAAAGCTGTATATTTTTCCAGTTGAAACAAACAGTATAAATTTATTGCCACTGTCACATACTTCGCCCAGGCGCTTGCTCACTCAATAACCTCTACCAAATGCCAGCTATCACTGCTGCTTTTCAGAGACCCGAGAGCTAAGTGCTGTAACACAGTTAATTCACAACAGGAATTGTGCATATAACTCTCTTCCAACTACATGGAAAGTTTCAAGCTTAGCTGCTACTGATCAGTTTATTCTAACCATTAGTTGCGTATGGAAACCATTTTCTGACCTGACTTCTCCCTCTCCTCTCTTCATGCTAGGAATCTCTAATGAAGCCCAGTTTGTGTTTACACTTCAGAGTATTGTTATGGCTCAGAAGTTAAAAGGAACACTGTCCTTTATAGTCAAAGTAAGTGCAGCTTTAAACTCTGTTTCTGCTTCCTTTGGAGAACCGCGTAAGGGAGCTTGACTTGGGTGGAAAGCACTGCTTTAGAGCTTTTTTGAAGGCATCATTTCATCTTTGCTGCACCAGCCCATCCCGTGACGTGAGAAGTATTTTTACATGACATCTTGTGCAAAGACTGTCTAGAATACTGCATAAGCATGTCCTAAATTGTCATTCCTGGCAGTGTGTGAGCAATGCAGCCTGAAACATATGCCACATTGTCAGCTATAAAATCACTGCAGTGGTGCATCTGCTGGGGAGAGGAGGTCAACCAACTAGTGAGAGATGCAACCCAGAGGCTGTTCGTTTTGATCTCAGTTATCCAAAGATCAGTTGGACACTGCTACCTGATACAAGGCTGGGAAAACAGTGATAAGAATTAGATACAGTTAATAAGGATGGAAATCCAGAACAAGAGTAAGGTTAGCTGAAGGCATTGTTTAATTAAAACTATTTGCCTGTATAAGACTATAGGGTTTCTGATCTTATTTCAGTAAAATTACTAACGAAGGAGCTGCGTGAATAGCTTGAAGGAAGTAAATGGAGACAGTTGTGGCTACTTCTGAGTCAGCCATTATCTCTTATTTTAAGGGTTTCTTCAAAATAGTATACTAGTTCTATTTTCAGTACCTAAGAAATCTGGGAGATACAAGGTTATTATTTTCCTTGGGAAATAGTGAACTGTAAAGGCACATCTCTAGGTGTTAGTTTAAATTCAGTCTGCTCAGTATTTTTCAGCAGAGTGCAACAAAAAATGCAGCTCAGTCCCTCCAGTTGTGTCCCTTAACTGCTCTAGGTGTACGTATCAGCATGGCTGCCCAAATCTTTTCTCTTAAGTGGCCTGATGTTGTAGCGTGATGGCTGTTCGGGGCTGATTCTTCAGGCCCAGCCAGGGTACATAGAAGGGAATCAAGCCCTAAAGCTCTTCATTGGTGCCTGTTTGATAGGTGGGGGTGGTGCCTCCTCTTGCTGCCTCAGGGCTCCCATTCATCTCCTTTCCTTTGACCTGTTGCAGAATGATGAAGGTTCAACCCATGAAAAACTAGATTTCAAATTGCACTTCAGTTGCGCTTCATACTTGATCACGACGCCTTGCTATAGGTAAGTGCCATCTAGGGAGCACAACATCGGTGCTTTTGCCACCCATGTGAAGCTGAGCTTTGGCTGCAGGCCATCTCTGCAAGATATGCAGCATGCTTTTGATTTTGGCTGCTTGTGATTGCTTTGGTTATGGTTCAGTTATCTTGTGTAACGTTTGACTGTTAAAATATGTCCATCAACTTATTTCAAGTGATTCTGGAGAAGAAGCTATACGCCCTGTATGTAGGCTGGTGGAGGTTGTGTGGAAGTAGCTCTGGTTGAGGTCGTAGGGTACTCCAGTGGAGTGTGCTTCCTATATTTGCTGTAAACCCATTTTCCTAGAGCTTGGTATTACTTAGACTTCTGCATCCTGAGATGTTTCAAGGTCTGCATGGGGCTAATGTAGCAGATTTCCCTTGAATTTCTAGTATGAGTGTTTATTTTCCTTCCTGTTTTGCAGCGATGCTTTTGCCAAGCTCCTAGAGTCTGGAGATCTGCACATGAGTTCTATTAAAATAGACGGAATTAGCATTTCTTTCCAACATCTACTGGCAAAGATCTGTTTTCATCATCATTTTTCAGGTGAGTCTTCCTCGATCCAGAACCTTCTGCAAAATTCCGTATTCTAAAATTTCTGCTGTGCTTGGCAAGTGCAATGCTCTGTGGCCTCAGCGATGACAGAAGCAGGTGATACCCAGATCAAATAAATTTGGGAGAGGAGTTTTTTCCAGTTTTGTAATATGCTGGTATTCTCAGAGCATGCGGTGTTCTTCAAAATGAGTTCTCCCTGTCCCTGTGGCTTTCTTCCGGTCCAGCGAGGCACGAGGCAGGTATCATGAGAGCAGCTTGCTTATGGCTAGGGCTGCGACTGTTCTCTGGAGGGTGTGTTAGATCTTCAGTGCTTCAGCCTCCCTCTTTTCCCAGTGCTTTGTTTCAGTAAGGGAGAGCCTGAGCTATTCAAGTTTGGACTTATTAAAACAGAGGTACTGGATGAAGCAAAACAAATGGCTGTTTCATCATGCTCTGGTGTGTGCGTTAGATGGTGTCTCACTGAAAGTATTTCTGGGGAAGAGATTACATTCTGATCAGCATTTTTGCCACAAAACCTTTGCAGCTTGCTTAAAAGACGAATGACTAACCTCCATTATTGCAAAATGTCCCAGATAGGAGCCAGGCACATATATCATCCTGACCCTGACTTCCTCCTCCCCTCACTCAGTAGAAGCTTCTCTTCCTTGAGGCCAGGCAAAGCAGTGGTTCCTCTTCACAGGAAGCAAACCTTACATTAAAACCAGGCCCATTAAGTGAAAACTCCTTCTTTCTTTATAGTTGTGGAACGCGTTGATTCGTGTGCATCAATGTACAGTCGTTCTATCCAAGGCCATCACGTCTGCCTACTGGTAAAAAAGGTGAGAGCATTGTAACACTCTGACCTGAAAGAAGGTAAATCTGCAGCACTTTCTGTCTTAACAGAAAGAGGGAAGTATTCCTGTCTAAGTCACCCAGGGGCACCATGGGTAGCTGAATTCACCCGGCCCATCTAGCAGTTTTCACTGTGCTACTACGCAGCTTGTACCTCGCCATGGGCTTTCTGTTGCCCAGTGCATACTGGGTGGGTAGCAGCAGCACTGGTGGCTTCCCCAGAGTGACCTCTCGGCAGAGCCTGCTTCGCTCCTGTGCAGGCTCCACCGCCTGTTTCCAGTCCCTGAACTTGTCTGGGAGTAAAATTGTCCCTGCTTAGAAAAGACTAATGGATTTCTTTTCTTTTTTTTTTTTTTTTTTCTTTTTCTTTCCAAGGGAGAGAACTCTGTATCCATAGATGGGAAATGTAATGATTCCACCCTGCTTAGCAACTTGTTGGATGAGATGAAAGAGACATTGTCCAAGTGCTGAATATTCCTTACAAAATATTCCAACTACAAGAAACACACCTAATGTGTAAAGATGAGCAGACCCAAGTGTTAAGTTTCTCCCTCGTACGCATGTACTATCCTGGGGCACGTGCTTTTCAGTTAACTCCACCATTGTTGGCAGTTTAGACATTTTAAGGCTGTATGTTACCTTTTTATTTCAAAACTTTTTACAAACTGTGGTGTTAACCCTTTCTAGCCCAAAGAGATCCTGGTGACATGACTGGAGGAGGGAGGGAGGGAGGGGCGCTATTTATTCAGCAGCTCATGGAGATCCCATAAACCTTGCCATCTGCGTGGGACGGTGGACTAAGCAGAATTTTATCGACAGTAGCACAGAGTCTGTTGCTTGTGCTTCTTGCCAGGGAAGGTTGACTTGATCCTTAGCCATGGAATATGTCTTCAGGGCTGCTGTAGTTGATGTATATTTCTAGCAGAGGCTGGTGCTGGACCTGAAGGCCTCTTTTTTTTTTTTTTTTAATATGATTTATTATTATTATTATTATCTCAAGATCTATTTTGATCAGCATATAAACATCCTCCATCTCCTTGAGCTAATCCAAATGAGCCCTGTGAGAACTGGGATGTTGGAGTTTCTGTTTATAGTAGTTGCCTTGAGCCTTAACCTTCATTTAGTGACAGCTGAAAGAGTAGAGCGAACGCATGAAACAGGCTGGAAGTGTTACTGTGTGGTTCTCTGCTCCTGTTGACCACCCCTGCAAATGGAGTCTCTCATGCCTCTCCCCTTTGAGCAGTCTCTGCTGATGTGTTTTATGAGTCCTCTTCAATTTCACATTCCTGAAAAGTTAGGGTGTAGCAAGAAACTGGAAATCCAAAGGGGTCTGTTCCTGCTTCTGTTATCATTTTGCTCACCAGCGGAGGTTGACCACTACCAGCTTAGAGTGCCCATGTGTGTAATCCCTTGTGCTCACACCAGTTTGCAGCAGCCCTGCTCCCTCCCTCTGTGCTGTGAAGTCAGAGGTGTGGTGCTGGCTCTGTCGTCCTCCTCGTGTCCATGGCCCTGCCCTGGCAGCGGTGGCTGCAGGTTGAGCAGCCCAAGTGGAACCGGGTCCCTGCGGCAGAGCTCGCCCTGGGGGGTGGCAGGAGGGAGGGGGTGGTGGGGGTCTGCAGCCCTGCGTCTGTAGCGAGCAGGTTGCTTTAGAGGGAAGAAGGGGAGGGTCTACCAAGCAAAGCCCGTTCTGCACTAGAGGAATCCGGTGGAATCGCTGATGGGAAAGGGATGTCACTGTGTCCTTTACAGAGATGCTTAGCTGATGTCCTCCAAGATCTCTTGCTTGCTTTTTTTTTTCTTTTCTTTTTTTCTTCCCCCCAGTTCTTTTACTTTCTGTTCCATACCCGGCAAGCTGAGAACACACTTGAACGGTTTTGCTTTGAGGCACAGGTCAAGACCTGCCAGTTGCTGGTACCAGAAGGGTCCCCAGGGAGGAGTTGGGTTGGTCTGTTCTTCTCCAGCGCTGTCGCTGCTCCGATGGGCGTCAGCAGTGCTCCAGAGTGGAGCTAAAACATCACGCAGAGACAGGATAAAGCGTTGATCTTCTCCTTTGGGTGAACGTCCTGTACTTTAAGCGTGTGTTGTGCTCTTTACACTCTTCCCATGTTAAGGTATTTTTGCAAAGGCTCTGCTCTGATGTCATCGCTAGGACCAGCTTCATAAGTGACCGCACTTGCGCGCTGCGGGAATTGGCTTGCAGCAAGCTTCACCGCGGGTGGAGCGGTAGGATTTGGTATTGGTCAACCTCCCTTGGTTAGCCAGTTTGTGTATTAGAAACTGAACATATTAAAATTGTCTTAAAGGATGATGTTCCTCAATTAGTGTTCCTTTTTTTTTTTAATTCATGGATGAAAACTGTCACTTTAGCATGTAGAGTCTTCTCTTACAGAATCCTGTGCAGTGATTCTAGAATTTTGAAATTGTATGATGTGTTACATTCGCAAATTTATTTGCTATCAACATTCCCTTAAAACAACAACAACAAAAAAGAAAACAACATACCACAAGCTGCTGTAATGATTTTGTGTCAAGATGATCCAATAAACTTTCAAAACAAAGTTATATTTTTGGCTTTGTGAAGAGTCAGTCCCTTCCAGTTTGTATGGACCTGGAAACGTGACGTGGATTTACCACAGTCCTGACTGCTCGTGTCTTTAGGGGAGGTACGAGAAGCTCCTTCCAGAAGCTGCAGAGGAGGTAAGAAGTCCTTTCTCACGCCGCTGCCGGGTGGGGGGGCGGGGGGGTTATCAGCAGGGGACCGTGAATCCTGCCACTGTGCTCTCCCCACTGTGCGTATCGGGGGGTGATCGCATACCCGCAGTCAGCGGCAGCAGTGCTAAGGCACGAAGGACACGAGCAGAAAAGGACCCTGCAGTGAGGGAGACAGCAGTGATGCTGTTCTTCATCTCCTGTTTTAAACCACCCTGGTACTTTTATAGGCACCAACACTGGGAATAACCGGGCAGGCTGGCACGTTTTAGCGTGCTTCTGGAAGGCACCGTGGCAAGGAGTTGGCACTAGATAAAACGTTAGGGGGCGGGGGGGGGGGGGGGGGGGGAATATTCAGGCGATCTTGGTTAAAGCTGCATGAGTTCTGTTGGTTTGGGTCGCAGCTGGGGCTAAAATTTAAGCACTCGGAAGTTTTTAATGGTGTTGAGATGTCTGGAAAGTGAAGGACAGGAATGAGCTGTTCTGTCTCTTCCTCTGGGCTGGCATCACAGTGTGCGAGGGGAGCACGGTAGCGGTAGTGGGGGGGTTAAGGTTGGAAATAAGGGGGGAGGGGATAAAAGGAAGTAAATGGGCGGGGGGAGGGTAAAAGGAAACAAAAAAATAAATGGGCGGGTGGGGTAAAAGGGCCTAAGGGGTAAAAGGATATAATAAAGCGGAAAAACGAAATAATAAAGGGACATTAAAGGAAATAAGGAGAATAAAAAGAAAAATAAAAGGAAATAGTCGTCTCCCTGGCTGCGGGGCCTGGGCCCCGCCGGTGCGGCCCGTCCCCCCGGGACCGCCAGCGGGAGGAGCCGGCGGGCGAGCGGCCCCTTTAAGAGGAAGTAGTGCCGGCCGCCGCGCGCCGAGCGGGGCCACCGCCACGTTCCGCGGGGCGGGCGGGGGGCGGAGTGCTGCGGCCGCACGAGGGGCAACGCTTCCGCGCAGCCACGGGCCAGCGGCGACCGGCCAGGTGCGGGGAGGGGGGGGCTCGGAGGGGAGCGAGGGGGCTCGGAGGAGAAGGGGGGGCTGAGGGGAGCGGGGCGCTCGGAGGGGCCTGTGGAAGGGGCTGCGCGGGGCCTGGCGAGGGGGGCTGCCGGGGGGGGGCCGCGCTGTCCCTCAGCCGCGGGGTCTCGGGGGGCGGCCGGGCCGGGTCCCCAGCCCAGCGCATCGGCCCGGCCCCGCGGCGGGCAGGGCCTCCCCGGGCGGGGGTCGCAGCCAGCGGCCTGTTGCGCTGGGCCCCGCCGGCCTCGGCGCTGCTGAAAGAGGCCGGGCAGGACCGGCGCCTCCGCGCAGCCCCAGCGGCGCCCCGGCCCTGAGGCCCCCGGGGGGCCCGGCTCGGCCCGGCTTGGCTTGGCCCAGCTCAGCCTGCCTTGGCTTGGCCTGGGGGGGGGCCCTGCCCGGCCGTGACTCCCCTCAGCAGGGGCCGGGCGGTGGGACCTGCTGGCGGCTCAGAAGTGAGTTAAAAAACCAGCGCAGAGAGCGAGGGCTTTGCGGAGTAACTGTGAAGTTACAGCCTTGGATACTCATGTGTTGTGTCCCGCCTCTTTTCCCTCATCCTTCTCTACCTGTGCTAATAAACGTTTCTATTTTAGGTGAAGGCATAGTCCTGAAGTTCAAACTCCTCAATCTCTTAAGTGCTTGGGGGGGAATGAGGAATTCCTCAGTTTTTTTCTGATCGTGGTGAGCTGCAGCTCTGCTGTCATGAGGGACAGCTTGTGATGCTTGAAAGCGAACGCTTGCCCTGCTTCTGTCTCTTGCTATGAGCCAGGAATGTTAATCTTACAGTAGCTGCCTCTGCTGTGATCCGCAGCGCAATAATCTTGGCTCCTTCAAAGCAAACTTGCTGTGTGTGAGAAGAACAAAGAGGGAAGGGCGGGAAGCCCTCCTGAGAGGGGAGAGAGGGATTTGAAGTTGTCCAGCCTGCGAGACAGATGCTTGGACAGTCTGTGTCATAGACTTTAGTGCTAGTGAAGAGCAAGATCCCCCTTCTCCTAGTGCTTGGAACTGAAGAGTGGCCATGTTGTCTCGATTTCTACCCTTTCTTTGTTTAAAATCCCTTTCTGGTCTGGAAGTCTTCTGGCAAGCAGCAGGGCACAGGGAGATTTTTGCTAGGAGGTGTGAAATTTCCCCAGCCACCTGTTTATCACAGTCCCCAGGGCTTTGTCCTTGCACTCCGCTTTCTTTCCAGGCTTTAGGCTCGCATCCAGCTCTGTGTTTATCTATTGTAGTTTCTTGGACTGTGTATTCTGTATCTTAGATTTACTTTCTGTCTTAGTCATGCTCTTGTGAAGTTGGACAGGAGGGCAAGCCTGTAACCTTTCAAAATTCCCCAGAAAGGGAGGAGTGCTGGGAGTTCATGCCAGCTTGGTGGTGTGGTAGCAAAAACTGGTGTTCTCAGTTTACACTGAGGAGCTGAGCCCAGGTGCCAAGCAGGGAGCTGGTTCTCTGTGCCTGGCTCACCTTTCAGGATCTGGGATGCTCTTTTGGACATGTTACTTGGGGTTGTGCAGTCAACTGTGCTATCATCAGAAATGGAAACGGGCGCTCCTGTCTGCTTGGCTGGGGCTCAGGGAGCTCGAAGCGTACTCAGCATCTTGCGCAAAGTCCTGCTTCATGACTACAACAGTCCTCTGGTGTGGGAGCTGTTTGCCAGATGCTTCCGTGTCCACATTTGGCTCCAACATGGCTCTTCCACTGACGGGATGTGAAGTAGCACCCGAACTGAAATGGTGCAATTTAGTCCCGTTTGTAGAGGCTGGACTGTACTGATGTGTGCCGTGTTTTGTAACTCGTGCTTCTCTGTGCATGGGCCAGTGATTGCTATGGCCACGGTGCACAAAGGAAAAATGTTTCCCTTGTCAGCAGCAAAAAACTTGTGGGGTCAGAGAAGGGAGATTGCAAAACCTAACCAGATCTGTGCACGGTGTTCAGATTTGGGAAAAGAATTGCCTTCAACTTGTGAGTTTTAATTTCTTATGAGACAGGAAGGTATTTTATGATACTTGAGCCATAAATGCTGCTGTAAGTGGATCCATAACCAGCTTTGCTGGGGGTTTAGCAGCTTATCTTTAGAAATACGTAATATCCAGCTAATGCTTTCAATAAAGAGTGCACCTTAGGCTGCATCTTTATCCTACCTTTTCCAGATGCCCCTGGGAGGCTGAGTTGTCAGAGACTCCTGTCTTGGTCTGCTACTTGTTTCCCTCTGGAGCTGGTCTTGCACCAAAAGTGCTGTTCTGCTTCTGATGAAATGGGAGAATTGTTGCTCCAGGTACCTGAAGCAGCCAGGGAGAGAGGGGAAGGAAAGAGGCAGCAAAGGCCAGAAAAAAACCCACTTTTGCAAGTATATAAAGGCAACACAATAAAAATCCATTGCGCTGCAGCAGCTTTGACTTCCTCCAGCAAAGTCTGGATGAAGTCCCTAGGTGCTTGGCTTTGTTCTCGAGTCAGTTTGAGAAGAGGCAAAAGCAGTGACGCTGCCGGACATTCCCACGTGCTGCCAGGGCAGGGCTGTGCCACAGTGGAATCGTCCTGCCGTGGCTGGCCACGCTTGGTGCTTGCCCTCGCCGGCTCGGGGGCCGCGGTGCTGGATTTCCCGGGTCCCAGCTGGGTTTGGGTGAATGGCGGCTGTGGCCGCGTGCCTCTGCGCTGGCTCCGAGGGAGCCTGTAGAACAGCAGATGAGCTAGAGCCATCCAAAACATGTTTTAGTTTCAAGCAGGAGCTGAGTCAGGCCCATGGCTGCTCTGAAAGGCACTGTAATTTTTTTCCTTCACCTTAACTGCAGGCTTCTCCTGGGGCTGCTTGTGGGCCCTTTTTGGTTTCTTCCCCCCTTTTTTCCTCTCACTGTGTGGCAGGAGGTCTTATGATGTGGTTAGTCTTGAGGTGACCTCTAGCCCCACATCAGTGGGCTTATTCCTTGCCTGGAGACATGCCGGATTACTGCCGTATCTCCTCATAGAGGGGAAGAGCAGGCCTCGTGGGCATCTGCTTTCAGTGAGAAAAAATACTGCCTTTCTTCTGAAAGCATAACATGAACGTGGGGAGAAGGGGTGTTTGTCGGTGGGATTAGCCCTGCCATGAGAAAGGTTGTCCGTGTGGCCAGCTCGTGCTCCGGCTCAGTCCGTGGGTGAAGGAGCTCATAGCTCCGGCACGTCCTGTGATCTCAAACCCGTAGCCACACTGTTAAAATCATGCCTCTTGCTGTAGTCATTCTGTCAGCCTGAGGCAAAATTCATCTCCCAGCCGCTGTTACCTTTTCCTTGGGTGGAGGCAGATCCCAAAATTAGTGTAGATGAAACTGCTGTTGGCTCAAAAATATCCCTGCCCAGTGAGGACAATAATGTGGAGCCTGCAACAGCAGGAAGAAACGTGTAGCTCACAGCCTGGGCTCGATAAATACCTCACTTCCCCTTCCGAGTCCTGTGGTGGGGGGCAAAGCCAGGCTGGGGGACAGCAAAGGGTCTTCCCAAAGAAGCAGGCTGCAAAATACAGCCCTTGACACCTCGAAAAGAGAGGGCCGCTCTTAGCGCGGCGTCACTGCCTGTGGTTTATCCTAGAAATATTTGTCTGTGCAGTTAACCTGTCTCCTGGAGTCGTGACCCAGCTTGTCAGCTTAATGCAGCGTCTGCAAAGCCTGCAGCAGATTAGCTCTGCCTCCACATGCAGCCGTCATTCCGGCGTGGATGCATGAGCGCAATCTGTGGAAACCATCCAAGAGAGCTGCAGCTCTGACATTGCAATAGGTGCAGATGTCACGTAAGAGGCAAGAAAATTGGCCCTAAATCTGTAAGCTCAGGACTAGCTGTCCCTGCTGTCCTGCAGTCATTTCTAGGCTTTCAAATGAAGATTTTTGAATTACAGCATCTCCTGTCTGAGCTTCCCTTTTCAGGGAAGGGAAAGTAGAAGCGGTGACCTTTTACAACAGTTACTTTCTCATGTGGCTTTTCCACCCTCTGTGGAGGTGGGGAGGATGCCTGGAAGGCTTGGGGGGGGGGGGGTCAACCCATGCTGGAAATTGTCTTCCTGCCTGCAAAGTTTGAAGGCGATCGGGCCCTCCCTCTGCCCAGCCAGAAAGGGTTACCCAGCCCCGTTGGCGCTCACTCCCTCACCTGCCTCCCCCCAGTGTCCGCCTGCAGCACCAGCTCCATCACACGAAACCCATCACGTCCCTCCTGTCACCGCTGTGTGGTCTGGATCTAAATCCTGAGCTCAGAGCAGAGCAGTAAACTGCCAGAGCAGAGCTCCTCCGTCCTGCTTGTGCTGGTTGAGGGGTGCCTCTTGCCGCTGGGTGAGCCGGGCTCTCCGCTCAGTGGGGCGGTGTTTCCATCCGGCAGGAGCAGCAGCAGGCGATGGGCTCTGCCAGGGCGGCCGCGCTCAGATCCGCTGGGGCTGGTAACCCAGCTGTGGCTTAATTTAACTGGGCTCTTCCCTTTATTGTAGAAACTAGCCTGACTTTACAAGTGGTCTGAATGCATAGCTTTTTTAGCGGGGGGGAAGGTAACAAAGCCCAGTATAACTATTTTTAGTCTTTTATTATACTGTTTCCTCCTCTTAAGCATATAGCGATGCAGACACGCTCTGCCTTTGCATGGCTTAGAGGCACGTCCCGCTCCTGAGCAAGCCTCCTTGCAGGAGGTGCTGGAGAGATGCGGTGCCTGTACAGTTCTTTGCTTGGAAATAGCCAAATTGTGCAGCAGATTTAAATTCCGGGGGGTAGGGGGGTGGCTGGTGACCAGCAGGACTTTCTTAAAATTGACTTTGTGGCGAAATATAAAGGGCTCTTTGTTGGCCTAAACCTTGGGAATTCGACATTTCAAATGTGCGTTTCTGAATGGCTCTGTTAAGTTTGTTGCTAAGGCTGCTGCTCAAGCGGTTTCCAAAAGAAAAATGTGGATATTGTCCCGCAGAGCAGCAGAACGAACTCTCTGCTCCATCTTTAACTTTGGAGCAGCTTCAGCTGCCAGGAGCAAGTGTGGAGGGGAAAACAAGGCAAGGCAGTGCGGAGGGTGATGCCGAGCCGAGCTGCCGCGGAGCTTGCCTCGTGCAGCAGCCTGGAGCCATCTCGCAGGAGGAAAAGACAGAAACACCACGACGGAGCTCATAGAGGGGAATGATTCGCTTTTGGGAAAACATTGGCAGCTCCGTGGGCCGGACTGGGTGCCAGACAGGAAGCCGGCTGACGTGGAAGTGCCGTCTCGCCGGGTTATGAATGGCCAGGCGTGCCTGCTGAGGCCGCGCTTGGCCCTCCTCCTCCTCCTCCTCCTCCTCCACCCCGCATGCTCCTCGCGTGCCCTACCCTGGCTGAGGTAAGCGTGGGGACAGACCTTTTGTTTCTCATGTCATAAAACAATTCAAAAGAGCAGTCGAGAGCCTCAGCCCATGAAGGTGAGCTGTCTGGTTGTTGCCAGGCTGGCTCCAGAGGCACAGAAACCAGCGCCAGTCCAGCCCTGCTTCCTGTAATTGGTCTGATCCATATTAAAATCTCTCCTTTGATTGTAGAAAACCAGGATCGTCTTGTACCGAGAAACTGAGCTAGTGCAGAATGGCCGTGGGAAGGTATTTGTGAAAGGAGCGGGGGAAAACTATGGAAAAAATGTGCCTGTGCATCCATCTTTGCTTTTTTAAGTTGTTTTGAAGCCACTTTGCTTCTTAGGCGTGTTCTGTAAATTCGGTTTTTACTTGAAATGCTCAGAGCATCTGATACATTGTGGCTGCTTTATCAAAATGGTTTGGGGGGGGGGGGTTTGTGTCCTGTACTGGGAACTCTGGCCTGAGTGAGGGCACGGCTGGTCAGGACACTGCACCCGGCTCACTGGGAGGAAGGCGGTGGCTCATTGCTCCCTTCTCCTTTCCGCGGGGACGGGGTGACCAGCACAGGCTTGTCACCAAAGGGCTGCAATTAGAAGCAGCTGCAGAAGGAGCTTTCAGCGGACTGGATGTGAAGGCTGAGCAGCAATACCATATTGGTATCGTCTCGCAGGACAGTGGCATGGCTTCTCGAAAGGGGAACGAGAGAAATCTATCATTTTGAGAAACGCATTGCTCACTGGGGTTTGCTTAAGGGTTTTCTTACCAGCGAGGCAGCAGGATGTGAGCCACCCCAGTGCTGGGGTCACTGCGAGGGAAGTGGCCGCGTGTCTGACCCCTCCCCAGCCTGCGGGAGCCTTCGGATTGCAGCCGCGCATGAAACGGGACTTTTTCTACCCCCTCCCCTCCTTTGAAAAAGGAAGCTCTTTGCCTCAGTGCCTACAGGCACTCGTAGAAGTTGCAGAGACGGGCTGAGCCGTTGCAAGGATAATCTGCCGAGGCTAGAAACGCAGGTAGGAGCTTGCTGACATGCTGGCTTGCTTGATTTTTTATTTTTCCCCCCTCCTAGCTGTTGTTTAGCCCCTGCAGGGTGTTAGTGGCGGGG
The DNA here is from genome assembly GCF_023634085.1 of Falco cherrug. Lineage (NCBI taxonomy): Eukaryota > Metazoa > Chordata > Aves > Falconiformes > Falconidae > Falco > Falco cherrug. The sequence continues at coordinate 47,826,860 of NC_073700.1, read as the reverse complement.
GAGCACTGGGTGTTGCTCAGGGCAGATGCTGGCAGAGCAGTCGGGGGCTCCAGGAAGAGGCTCTCAAGCTGTTCTGGCTCTGCAGAGCGGGCAGCGTTGGGCGGCAGCCGCTTGCTCCTGGGAAACCTTGGGACGGCTGCGGCAGGCTGCGAGGGGGGGCACTTCCCAGGTGTTTTGGAGGAGGTGATCATCTCTTCTATCTTCATCCCTGCTCTGAGCTGCGTGTGGAAGTAACCAAGGGACAGGGAAGCGACCGCCTGGGCTGCCTCTACCCAGAGCCCGGGATTAGAGTAAGGCAGCGCTGCGGGAGCTGCCATCGCCGCTGAGGGGAGGGGAACAGCCCTGCGCCGGGCTCCGCCAGCAGAAATCCGTGTGAGGACTGGAGCTGCAAGAGCGGGGAGGAAGGGGAGAAAAGGAGCTTTGGGGAAGGGAGAGCCAGGCCTTGACGCCCCTGGCTGGGCAGGCAAGTTGTCTCCTTAACCGGCGTAATTCCGAGCCGCGCCCCTCGTGTCCTTGGGAATAGCAGGGAAGCCGAAGGTCTGTTTGTGCTCCAGCCAGCCTGCCACAGCGTGGGGCTTTCTGCGGCGGCTGTGTGATCTCGCAGGGGTGGCCAAGGTCCTCTCGGAGCACCAGTGACGTACGCTGTAATCTTGGCTGGCTGGAAAGGAGGGGTAAACAAAATGTACTGCAGGTTTGTTTGCGGAGGATTATGCTGTTTTTCTTCATCTTTGAAGCTTGCAAATACAATTCAGGTGCTTTGCGTGTCCCATATCCTGAGCGTTCCTAACCTTTCCTTTCTCTTCCCTGCAAAGGCAGTGTCATAGCGCTGCCCGAGCTGTGACTCCTGCCTGTGGAAGTAGGTGTTGTATGCGTGATACCATCTTCAAGCAATGTCAGGGATGCTTTTGGGTTTTGTGCCTTTTTTTTTTCTTTTTTTTTTTTTTTTAACTTCTCCTAGAGCTAAGTGTTTCTTTTAGGTCAAAGACTGTAATTAAATAGGCTGCATCCTTTTGAAGTCTTAGCTACTCATTTTGCTAATGCCTTCAGACAGGTGCTGAGTCGTCTGAGGAGAGACAATTGGTGCCACGTTGAGCTCCCCAGGTCTCATGCATGATGTCTCCTTAGGAAGAGGAAGTTGTTTGTAGGATGAACACCGCCTTGGTACCAAATAAACCATATCAAAAATCTCTCCGCCCCACTCAGAGGACAATTTCTTCTGGTAAATGGTTGGTGTTTGCTTCTTGGTGTGCGTGGCCAAGCCCCAGGGATGTTTGGGGTTTTCCCTGTGGTTTTACCCCATCCTCTGCAGCCTGCATCCTCGCCCAGCAGGAGGGACAGTGCCCGCCTGCCGTGGGGGCCAGCATGGTGTGTGGGGGCCAGCACAGGTGCCATCAGACAGATCTGATGGCAAATAAGCACGGACAAAGTTGCACCGTGCTGAGGATGCTGCCGTTCCTCCGGGGAGCTCTGTGGAGGGCGATGCTCGTGCGTCTTTACAGCTTGTTTGTTTGAAAGGACGTTTCTCCATCTCCAGCATAGGGAAATCGTGGCGTGCAAGTGCTTCTCGGGGAGTGATTTCCTGCTGGAAATAGCTGCAGATCAGCACCTGCTGTCCACATTGTTGGTTCCTTGGAGGCTCGTCCTGCTTTGGCTCCGCCACGGCACCGCGGCAGGGTGGGCACAGCCTGCGAGGGCTCCTGCCTGGGCACTGTGCCGCAGGATGTGGTGGGGCTGTGACACAGCACACCAACCACACTGCCGGCTTGCGCTCAGATGTTCCTCCGCGCTGTTTGCTACTTCCTCTAACCACGTCTGTGGTGTGATCAAACGCCTCCTAAGGACACGTTTCTTTTGGGGGGTCGTCTTCTTTCTCTTCTTTTTTATGTCTTCTTAATTGACTCTCACACAGTAGCGTAGGGGGTCACAGCAGCTGTTCTGGCAGTGGTGTGCACAGCAAAAGTGTGCGTGCGGTGAATTCACCTTGCAGCCCAGAGTGGATCTCGCTGAGCCCCATTAAAATGCTTTTTCAGTTTCTCCCAGCCTATGTCGTGGCCCAGGTTGCAACAGGAGTTTGGATCTCTCGGCTCCTGCACAGCAGAGGTTACTGAACCCGTTCCCGCAGGAAGAGCAGCACTAGGAAACGTTGAGCCTGTTCTTGGCGGGGCCAACTGAAGTGGTTTGGGTTTTCTTCCTTGCTGTAATTAAATAAGAAAACAAGAAGCCTTAGTTTAAATCTTTTTAATCTTTCTCCAGAGAAGAAATGCTGATTAGCACTATGCAGCATCTGTTAGAGATGGGCTGAATTGCGGCAAAGGTAGTCTTGACCTTGAATTTGGGATTTTCATGCCAGCGTTTTGAGGTTGCCATTTACCTGTTGGAACAACGCTATGGCTTCATATAAATCTAAGTGATTTCTGCTAGGTGAAAGGGATTTGTTTCCTTGCTTACAGCATTATGGAAGCTCTTTATTTGCCAGGTTGGGTAAGGCATCAGCTTTAGTTAATTTCTGATGCCTTATTTATTTCTCTGTCCGGCACGTGTAAAATAATATTTTTGGTACACATAGCTTTCTGCCTTAAGCTTCCATCAAAGAGCAGCTTGACACAAATTATACGAGGGGATGGATGTGGGAACAAAGGAGGTATAATTAGCTACAGATAAACAGAACTGTGTTTCTCGTCAGCATCCTTTCAGATCTGAACTTGTGTCTCACCCTCTTGGAGCTAATTCTTCTCAGACTGGAAGAGGAAGGCAAGCTTTCGCTGGTCTTCCAGCTTTCAGCCAGCCTTCAGCTTGAAGTGAGCTAAATTGAAATGAAAAATATGTTTATGGTCTGTCTGCACCTGCAGATGAGGCTGTGGCTGCTCTGAGAGCTGCTGTTATTTCAGGATAATTCTCTTTTCTGGTTGCCTGAGCTGCGACGACTTCTTCTTTTTCTTGTTCCCCTCTGCCCTTTTGTGTCCTGTCTTTAGCACCGCAGCAGCGCATGCGGCTTCTGCTCGAATGGCCGTTTTGTTGGAGTATGTCTGGCAACAGAGCTGAGCTGCGTTGTAGGTTGGCGTGACCTTACCTTTTAGGTAGGCTTGTTTCCAAAGCGACGGGGGGGAAGCATAGGTGAAAAATCTGGTCCAGGTAAAAGCCAGCGTGTTTTACCCTTTTTAACTATGTGGTGTGTCGGAGGTGAGTACGTGGTGGCGTTTCTCCTTGTTTCTGTGGCTTTTCGGATCTCTTGGTGTGGTGTCAGGGTGGGTGGCCGCCATCTCCCACGGAGGGCACAGCTCTTCCCCGTGGGGCCAGGTCCCTCGCCCCCACGCTGAGCTGTAGGGAGACCTGGCAGGGGTGACTTCCTTCAGCCCAGGTCACTTCTGGCAGCCGAGCCGCCGCAAGCTGGGCTGGAAAGGGAAGGGGGAGGAAAGATAGCTGGCGCTGGCTTCCCCCCCCTCCTCAGATCTGGGGCGAGGGCCCAGATGGTATCCCAGATCTCTTCCTACGGGATTTAGACAAGGTTTCCTGTTGAGAGAGCTGCTCCTAATCGCTGCCCTTCTGTGCTGTGTTGCAGATCAGGACCAGATGAGTAGAGGGAGGTTTCTGTGAAGATCAGAGTCACCCCAGCCGTGCCCTGGGAAGCGGCCCAGCAGTGCTGCATCTCCAGCTGTCATCGCTACGGACCTGGAAAAGAAAGAAGAAGAGAAGAAAAATGTCCCATGCTTTAAAGCAAGTGTTCAATAAAGACAAAACCTTCCGGCCCAAGCGCAAGTTTGAGCCAGGGACTCAGCGGTTCGAATTGCACAAGAAGGCTCAAGCCTCGCTCAACGCTGGCTTGGACTTGAAAGTTGCCGTCCAGCTGCCGCCGGGAGAGGAGCAGAACGACTGGGTGGCCGTGCACGTGGTGGACTTCTTCAACCGCATCAACCTGATCTACGGCACCATCAGTGACTATTGCACGGAGCAGTCCTGCCCTGTCATGTCAGGGGGACCCAAGTACGAGTATCGATGGCAGGATGAGCACAAGTACCGCAAACCCACAGCCCTCTCTGCTCCCCAGTACATGAACCTCCTGATGGACTGGATTGAGGTACAGATCAACAACGAGGACATCTTTCCCACTAATGTTGGTGAGTTCAGTTCCAGCTGTGGCTGGGGAGAGGGAGGCTGGTGCAGAGCCTTCTCCTTGGAGGCCTCGGGTCCCATTTCTGTTCCAGGAGATGTTGTTGCACAGGTCACCCGTGTAGCAGAGCTGTTTCCTTTTGTGCCACTCAGAGGCTGGCAGCATAGTAAGCTCTTCCGAGCACCTGAGAAACTTCAGAGCTCTTCTGGAGTGCTAGAATACCCAGAGCTGTGCCAGATCCCGTTTGGAGTCATGGATATCTCGAGGAAAGCCAGGCTGAGCCTAGGCAGTGAAGACAAGAGGCTCCTCTTAGAAAAGTCAGTCCCTGACATGACTCTTGAGTAGTTCATGTTTGGAGGACAGCTCTTGTAGAGCTGATTGCTAGCTTGGGTTCAACACGCGTGCTCTGCGTCGGCCTGGTGATGGTGGCCACGTTTCCATAATTAGCCTCTTTGTTATTACAGGCTGGTGTTAGCTGACTCTGCCCTTTCTAGCTCAACGCTTCCTGGCGTGCACTCGGCTGTTTGTTGCAGCTGGGTGGGATGCTGACATGTGCATGGAGGGAGGGGCAGCGTTTCATCTATTGCCAGGGTGATGGAAATGAGAATTTGGCCTAAGACACCTAAATCTGCATATCCAAACCCAGCTTTGTGTACTGGCTTTGGGACAAAGACAGTTGGGGTTTTTGTTTATTTTGTGTACAATAAGATGTGAGAGCTCAGTATCTAAAGCATTAGGTATATATGATTGATCCCATTCAGAGCTCCCATCTTCTGGGATGCAAAAGACAAGATGCAGCAGAGCTCCCTCCCTCCTGCCCCGGCGTTAATCCCGTCGAAGCTCTGACGGGATGCAGTTGGCCCCTCTTTAGGACACGTCTGCCGCCTCTGCCACACGAGCATTCGCAGGGCTCCTCCACCCGTGCCAACATGCTGCTTAAACCTGGTGCTGAGCAGGCAGAGGTGGGGAGCAGGGTCATAAGCAGCCAGTTCTTCAGACAGCTGAAACACTAAAATCCTCCCCGCTCGTTCCTCCTGTCGCCCAAATGACTGCTGCGTTGCCTTTAGCTGGGACTCTTCTGCGAGACTCTCTGGGGACTGTAAGCAGGGTGTTTGTTCTGTTCAGGGAGGCAAGACAAGTTTCCGACAGCAGGAGGGTTGTGGTTTGGGTTTTTTTATTTTTTTGATTGATACTGTTTTCAGCTCGGCTTTTACCAGATTCCTCACCCTTAACGCCGACTGAAATGCTGCAGTTCTCGCAGAGCGCTGGAAGGGTTTACTAATCCTCGTTCCTCCAGAAACAACCTGTGTGAACTTTAAACTGTGGTGTTCTACTGGGATGGCTGGTTGGCCAGACTGCTCTGCTGCAGGGCCCCAGCTAAACAAATCCCAAAGAACTGATGCCTTTAAAGAGGACCTTACCATATTTAATTTTTAACCAAAGAGCTAAGGACACATCCAAGTAAGAGGTAACTGTGGGGAGTTAACAGCACTGCCTCTTCTTTTGGGAACTTTTTTGGTTGTATCTATTATTTTGCGCTGTTTATATAAACACACCAAATGGGAGTAGAAGAAACCTCTATCAGGCTGAAACAGCTGCTGGGAATCTTCAAGGCTGGTCTCTTGCTTTCAGTTGCTAGTGGCAATCGATTGCATGCAGCATACTGTCACTTAAGAAATTTGTGCTTCAAAAAATCTGATCCAAAGAGAAAGGAAAAAGGAGGGAGGAACTGGAAATTACCGGGGACAGAAGCCCTTTTGTCTCAGTCTGTCCGTTTTATCAATGTGTTTTAGCCCCCAAGGAACCAGTTTTAACTTGGCTGAAAGTTTCTCGTGGTCGTGCCTTCCCTCCCAGGTACTCCCTTCCCCAAGAACTTCCTCCCGGTGGTGAAGAAGATTCTCTCCCGGCTCTTCCGGGTCTTTGTCCATGTCTACATCCACCATTTTGACCGGATCACCCAGATGGGGTCGGAAGCCCACGTGAACACCTGCTACAAGCACTTTTACTACTTTGTGAAAGAGTTTAATCTCATAGACACCAAGGAGCTGGAACCACTGGTGAGTGTCTGGGTGGGCTCGGGGTACACGTTGGTCTGTCGGGATCCGCAGCCAGCACAGAAGGGGTGGGCTGGGGGCAGAGGTCTCTGGTACCTTCTCAAAGCAGGTTGCCCGAATTCAGTCTGTCGGTTGGCCTTGCAGTTTGACCGTCAGGAAACTGGGAGTCAGGATGTGCAGACACAGCTGGGGAGGGGCGCTGGGCACTGGCTGGGGGTAGGTGGCTTGTCCTCCAGCAGCCTCTCGCGTCTCCAGCAGCCGGCTTGCCTTGTTGGTGTGCTCTGCCTGAGCCTGGCACTGTCGGCCATCCAGGACGTGGATGGCCAACCCCCCCGTGCCTCCTTCCCGTGCTGAAAAGCGAGGGCAACGCCACTGCCGTTGCACGGAGCCTGGAGAACGTGACCTGTTAGGCCTGGGAGGTGGTGATGGTGTTCCCGGTGCCGTAAGCAGCAGAGCGGACTTGCGGAGCCGCTGGGAGGTGGAAAGGTGTCCTGTGGTGCCTGGGAATGGGAGTGGTGGGGGGAGCAGGGACCTGCCCAAACGGGAGCTCTTAGTAGCAGTGTCACCGCCTGCCCGAAAAGGGTATTGATGACTAAACAACAAAGGTGAGGCTTTTTTCATCCACACCCTCACCTGGCAATCCCCTTGTCTTTTCTGTCCCTTTGACAGAAGGAAATGACCTCCCGGATGTGCCACTGAGATCAGACCCTCCTGCTCCCACCTCGGCATCTCTTCCGAGGACTCCGAGTCCCACTCCTGTACTGGAGACGTGATTCAGGGGGAGAACAGAGACGTTTTGTTAAAGAAATCTATATATTTTTAATGAGTTTCAAGGTAAAACTGTGATATCGCAGGAATATTTTTTTAAAGATGCTCTAGATAAACTAGTTTTTTATAGTAATTTCTATAAAAAAAAGAAAATATTTTGGGCCACTTGGTGGAAATGCTTGCTCTTTGAGGAGGGAAAAGCCATGTACCGCTTCTTCCCCGTGCCCTCACTGCAGCGGCACCGAGTGAGCCGAGCCAGATGCTTCAGCTAGAGCCATGTCGTGTAGCTGGTGCTGCCATGGACGCGGTACTGCCCTCCAGGCACCCATCTCCCACCCAGGAAGGGAGGTTACATGGGGACTGGGGAAGAAATGCTGGTGTACGTGGATCCCCTGGGGTGCTGGTTGGTTCCAGCACCTCTTCCACTGGCTGTGAGTCCAGTTTTTGGACAGAGCTGCTTTTGTGCTCACCCTCCCTTGGCATCCTGTCCCCAAAGCTTGGCCCTCCTTGTGTTCTCTCTGAAAGAAGCCGGACCTGGGTTCCTTTCATGGCTAGGCCAGCACTGCCACTGCTAACGGAGTCTGCGGGAGCGCTGCTGTTGTGAATCTGCTCACACCAGCCCCCAGCTGAGCTTCTCCCCACGCGCAGCCCCACTGCGGCTCTGGATGCGCCATCCCCACGGGGGACAGGGATCTGCGCCGGCAGCGTCAGGCCCAGCAGACCTGTGCTCGGTGGGAATGACGCAGGGAAGGCACTGGGACACACGTGGGGAAGTCGTCTTCCCGAACACCTGCACTTCCCCATCTCCTGGCGGTACGCTGGCCCTGCCGAGAAGGACCTGGGCTGCTTGCCCTCCCTGCCTCGCTTACTGGGGGCGTGTGGACCATTTTCTGCTTCCCATTAGGGTACAGAGCCTTCTCCCTCTTACCGAGCAGCACGTCCCCGCTCAGCTGCACACATCTTGTAATCAAAGTCTGGTGTGCAGCCAGAGCCCGCTGGCCCTGCCTGCTGCTTGCACAAGCAGCTCCACTGCGTGACGAGAGCGTTGCGGTGCCCCTGAGGTAGGTAGATAGGTCTACCTAGGGTCTGGGGAGAGGGGGAGCAGGGCTGATGGTAAGAGAAAAGGTTTCCATGAACAGTGACCAAACTACCACTAACCACTTCTTCCTTACAGAGTTTTTCTGTGTCCTGGAATCTCTGTACATACGTGACTCTCATTTCTTGTACTATCGTTAGGACACTCATACAAATACCACTATAGTTCTCTGAAATGGAACCAATAAATTATGTTGTATTTACACAGCACGCTCCGATTGCTAAATGTCTCGTGATTACACATTCGTCAGAGCCTTTCTATCAGCAAAATAAACACGGTGTGTTTGGACTCCTCGGGAAGCGTGTGCTGGAGAGCTGTTTCCTACAGTTGCTAAAAGCCGTTGGGTGTGCGCTCCTGGTTCGACTGCCGCAAGGTTTGATTCCTCCTGCTCTCGAGGTGCCAGGCCTGGGCTGCTGCGAGCCCCACGCTGGCTCCCGGGGCTGTGGGGCAGAGCAGGCGGGTGCTGGAGCTCAGCCAGCAGGCCGAGGTTGTCCTGACTTGTCTCTGTGATGTCCCTGTACCCGAGGGCTGAGCTGTTCTGCCAGCTCTGAAACCTGGCTGGCTGTGGGCAGGGAGGTGGATTCAGGCTCGCCAGCGCCGACGGGCTCTTTGCTGCCACCGACAGCCGTGGGCACCGGGGCTGGTGGGCCACATTGGCCAAAGCACTGCGCTGATGATCTGCACGTTATTTTCCTGCTGGGGGGGAGTAAGGGCCTCTGCAGCCGGAGCTCCTGCCGCTACCTGAGCTGGCTGTGCCCTCCCTGCAGCACCAGGTCCTGCCCGCTCCCCCTGCCTGCCGCCGGTGCTGAGCCCTCCCGAGCACCCTCCGGCCCCTCTCCCAGGGTTTTGTGGGTGCAGCTCAGCTGGAGCCACTTCTCCCCCAGCTGGGTGCTGCTAGGGGGTGCAGTGTGGCCACCCAGTGCTGTGGCCAGAGCCCCCCACGGAGCTGGGACCCATTGCTGCCTGCGAGAGGGTGCAGCAGCCCCCCCAGCCCCTGGGGTGCTCCGGGAGCGGGGCCGGACCCCGGGCACGAGCAGGGAAGGGTACAAATCCGCAGGGACCGGGGTTATGATGGAGCTGGAAGCAGGCGGGGAGTGCTGCCAGGTCAGCTCGTGGTGTTTCCCATCAGCATTCCCTGTGGCGCTGAGCTCCGGTGCCATCAGCACTGTGTCCGGGGGCACCAGCACCCATCCAGCTGTCACCCACGGGGCTGCAGGGTGCTGCCCTCTGCCACCTTCCCTTTTTGGAGGGAAGGATCCGGCTGCTTCCATGTGCCCCTGGCTCAGCTATGGGAGGAGGAGGAAAAACGCCTTTAGTGGAGAAGAGCTGATGGAGCGTGAAGGTGCGGCTGCCGCCGAGCACATCCTCTGCAGCGTGCGGCGGCGCAGGATGTTGCCCAGACAGGTTTGCAGAGCCAACGCTCGGCCTCCCTGCTGCCTGCGCCGCCCAGCAGCACCCTGCTTTCATCTCGCAGCGCGGGGCCCCGTGGTTACTCGCCCATGAGCCGCAGCCGCCTTGTTGCGAGGCCAGTGGGCTGCAGCGGGAGCCGAGCCCAGCCTGGTGGAGCAGGTTCAGCCGCCACCGGGACCCGTTGGTCATTTTATCCCCTGTCTCTCTGGGCGCTGGTGGGAGGCACAGTGGGGTGGCACGAAGGCTTTGGTGAGAGCCTGAGAACAGATTTGCAGATCCAGGCCCGGGTGGAGCAGGTAATGTGCCCAGGGCTCCGGCAGCCCCCCCTCTGCGGAGCTGCCCCCTTCCCAAGAAGCACAGATGGCAGCGGAGCTGGCGAGGGGCTGGGGGGCTGCAGGGCGCTCTGCCCGGCGCGGAGCGGGTCAGTGGGGCCGTATGTTCCACGGGAAATACAGTGTCCTGCGGCTCAGCGTGGTGTCACCGCTGCTCCCGAGGGAACGGCTCGCCCTGCGCCCTCTCCCCATGGGGCTTCTCCGACGCTGAGGAGCTCCAGAGCTTGAGGACTCAGTTCCCGTTAGCTGGTGGCACATCGGCGCTGGTTCCTGAAGCGGGGGAGTAGGGGCAGCGATGGCACGGGCCCTCGGCACCAGCTACAGGGGGGGCAGGGTCTGGGGGTCTCCTACAGCATCCGCAGCCGTGGGGCTTCAGCCAGGAAACGTCCGTGGGGTCTGTGCGGGAGCCACGTCCCCACTGCGGGAGGACAGGGACATCCCCAGCCGCTGCTGCCTCCCCCCGGTGCAGATCCTGCTCAGGGCGCTGCGGGGGCTTTGCTGCAGCATAAGCCGGTCCTTAGCCCCGCGCTGACCCTCCAGCCCCAGCAGCTCAGCAGATGGTGCTCAGGGCACGTCCCTGCCTGCGCCCCGCAGGAGCCACCCCCCAGGAGCCACCCCCAGGGGCCATGGGCTGCGTGTCCCCCCCAGGAGGTTCTGCCGCCTCTCGAGCTTGTTCCCCCTTGCACCTTTGGGGCTGGGCAAACAAGGGCAGGGGGTAGCACGGGATGTGACCCCGAGCATCATGCCCCATGGCCAGCTGCTCCTCTGTCCCTTGTCCCCAAGCAGCCAGCAGCTTTCCAAGTGCTCTGAAATGTGCTTTTTGGTTGGTTTTTTTTTTTCCCCTCTAGACAGCTGATGCTGGAGGGGACCCTGCAGGGCCCTGGCAGCCACCCAGCCTGGGCAGGGGGGTGGGGGCCCTGGCTTTGCGCCCCTCTGGTTTGGGGCTCTGGGACTCCCTGGAGGAGGTGACAGCTGTTCCTGTGACACGGGCACAGTCATGGGCATGGCATGCGCTCCCTTCTCCCTTGTGGAGCAGCCAGGCCAGCAGCCAGCAGCTCCCCGGCCCCGTGCTGGGAACGTGGGCCAAAGCCGGTGACCCTGCCGGAAAGTGCCGGAGCAGGGACCGCGTGTCCCGCATGTCCCACGTGTCCCTTCCCTGGCTCTGATACCAGAGGGCATCTGCTGCTCTGCGCCCATGCTGTCCCCACAGGAGGGGACAGTCCCTTGCCACCATGGCTCACACAGCACTTAACCACCAGCGGCTGAAGGACAGGGGCCCTGGGTTCGGTTTGGCTCCTGCAAACCCGCCAGGAGCAGCCGCCAGCACCCGGCAGCTCCCAGTGGCTCCCAGTGGCTCCCAGCACGGCGGTGCACAGCCCCCACTGTGGCTTCCGTGCTCTTTTCAGGCAGCAAGGGAGCTGGGGTGATTTTTTTGTGGTGGTCTGGGACATATTCTGCTCCTTCTAGAAAACCCTGCGACATGCCAGCTTGCATGTCCCCTCCCCAGTGACTGGGGCCACGCACGGTGACCTGGGGCTGCTCCGGTGGGCTTCCCCCCTTCCCGGGGGATCTGGAGGATGGAGAGGGGCAAAAAGAGCCTGGGGTGTTTACAAGCCACCTGGAAATGCTTCTCCCATCTGTCCCCAGTGACGAAGGCAGGACCACCACTGTGGCACAGCACGAGCCCCCCCCGCCCTGCTCCCCAGACACCCCCAAACCACGGCTGCTGGAGCTCCTGCCCCGTCTTTTGGGGGGCTGCAGGGATTTCCCTCCCCAGAGTGACTCCATCCGTCTTCCCAGCGGATGCCTGTGCCAAGCCCTGGCCCAGCTCCCCTCCCCCCCCCCCCCCCCATCCCCTTGTCCTCTGAGTTTGGCTGGTGCAGGGTGGCAGAGCGGTGGCTGGCCATGTCCCCAAAGGCTTTTTTTGGGTGAGAGCACCCCGGTGCGTGTTTGCACCCCCCTCAGGACTGTGTTGCCCGGCTGCTTTGGCTGGTCCTTCACCCCACAGAAACCAAGCGGGGTTCGCACTGGCCCTTCCCCACACCGAAGGATGGAGGCCATGTCCCTGGGGCCATCCATGTCCCTGGGGCCACGTCCCTGGGGAAAGCCCACTGTGGAGGTGGCACTTAGGGGTGCGCTGAGCCCCGGCATCCTGCCCCACAGTGGGGAGCTGGGTGGGGGTCAGCCCTGCCCCAGAGCCGTGGGGGCTGCACAAATATCCCCGGCTGTATCGGGGCGAGGAGGGGAGCTGGGGACCTGCTGGCAGACAAACCAGCATGGCTATGCATCCATGTGCACCTTGGATATGCACATCTGCATGTCCTCCGTGTCCCCTGTCCCCCCCGTCCCCCCCGTCCTGCCCCAGCAGCAGAACCAGCACCAGGAGGGTCCAACCTCCGGGTTTCTGCCTGGCAGGAAATTCCAGGTTTTTTGCAAGATCTTTCATTTGAAACGCAGCCAGGGCTCCAAATCCTCCTGCTTCCAGGGGAGGCAAGCCAGGCCCCCCTTGTGCTGGGGAAATAACACAAGGAAAAAGGATATTTTTTTATTATTATTATTATTAATTTTTTTTCCTTCCAAACCAGAGCAGCAGGGCAGGAAGCCCCGCACACCACGAGCAGCCGCCTTCCCGCTGCTCCTGCCTCCTCCAGGGCTGAGCCACATCCCGTGGGAGCGGGACTGGCTGTGCCACCCACCGGAGGGGCCACAGGCAGGGTGGCCACGGTGGCCCCCAGCCCACCTCGTGCTCCCCCCGCTCCCCACGCCAACAATAGCCGCCTTCCGGCACGGCCCTGTTCGCTTTCCTGTTTTCCCTCGGCCGGTCTTGGTGTGTGGGGCTCCGCTGGCGCGTGGAGGCCCCCATCCTGGCAGCACCCAGGGGTGCAGGGACAGGCGATGCCGGGGGAGGTGGGGGGGGGGCACAGCTGCCCCAGGGGTGTTTCACCACTCACGAATGCCAGTGCAAAACGTGGCCCTGGGGGTTTGCTGCCACCAGCCCCAGCTTTGCAGCCCCCAGGATGCTGGATGTGTCACCCGGAGGGGGGCTGGGGGGCTCTGCGCCCGCCGAGCAACAGGGTGGCATCAAAGGCATCAAAAATCCTGTTTTCCTGAAAAAAATGTGGATGCCCGGCGCTAGGAGCCTCTCACTGGGTGCCAGCGTGGCCCCTTCTACCGCCTGTGGGTTTGCCCAGGGCACGTGTGTGCCCACAGCTGGAGCTGCTGGAGCAGGGGGCTGCCGCGGCCCTGGATCAGTGAGGGCTACTGGGGGGGTGCAGCCCAGGACCCCCAGTTTCAGCCCCCAAACACACCTGCCCAGGGCAGGCCCGGAGCATCAGGCTCCAGCAGGGTGGTTGGGCTGGACCCTGCAGCCGTGGGGTTGTGCGGGTGAGGGGGACCCCTGGCCCCCAGGGCCGAGGCACCGGGATGAGCGTGTGCAAGCAGGAAGCAACACGTGGAGTGGCGCCGCCGGCATGATGGTGTGTGCGTGTGCACACGTACATGTATGTGCATGTACATATGTGTGCGTGTGCCAGCCTTCAGGCAACCACGTGGCTCTGCAGCGATGCACCTGGAGAGGCTGCACATGCGTGTGTGTGTGTGCGTGCACATGTGTGCCAGCTACACATGCGTATGTATGTGTGTGCACATGTGTGCTGGCCACACAAGCATGTGCAAGCGCCACGTGGGGCAATGCTCTGCTGCCTCCTGCTTTGCCCTCGCACACACGTGCATGTGCTTTTGCACACATCCAGCTGCAGCGCAGCGTCCAGCCCCGGTGGGTGCACATCCCCTGGGTGCTGGCGGCCGATGCCACGGGTGGGAGCATGGGGAAGGGGAGGGGGTCCCAGCCCCCTGCACCAGCGGGAACCCCCTGGGCCAAATGGCACTGGGTGTTCACTCCCTGCTCCCAGCAGCCTGGGACCCCGCAGCCAGAGGAAGCCGCCCCCAGCCCTGGTTTGAACCGTGCTGGCATCGCCCCGACACCTCCCAGGTGGGATATGGTGCAGGAGGAGGCAGCGAGCCGGGAGCATGCAGGGAGCATGCAGAGTGTGCAGTGAGTGTGGAGCATCAGCTGTGAGCACAAGGGGAGTGTGCAGTGAGTAAGCAGACATGCAGTGAGTGTGCAGTGATTAAGCAGGCATGCAGTGAGTGTGCAGAGAGCGTGCAGTGCAGAGCATGCAGTGAGCATGCAGCAAGCACAGAGAGAGCGTGTGCCAGGCGTGCAGCAAACATACAGAGGTCACACTAGGGCCACATGGCAAGCGCACAGCGGGCAGCAAGCTTGCAGTGAGCATGCACCAGACACACAGGGAGGGTGCAGCGACCACGTGGAGAGCATGCAGACGACTTGCAGGTGACATGCAGATGACATGAGATGCACCCAACACCTGGAGAGCACACATCGCCCATGCAGCAAGCATGTAGCACACATGCAGTGAGCACACAGCCAGCATGGCTGCAAGCACTCCAGCACCTGCGTGATGACAGGGACCCCCGCGGGCTGGGCGAGCTGCCCAGCCGCCCTGGGTGTCCCCGCCACGCCAGGCACCCCCAGGTGACCCCCCGGGGCTGTGGGTGCCGGTGCTGCCGCCCTGTCATTACTGGCTCGGTGACCTACATGGCGGCGTGCGCAATTTTTGAGGCATGTGGCTCCTCCGCCCGTGCTGGAGCCGCCCGCCGAGTGCGCCCCACAGACCCTGTCCTGGGGGGCCAAACCCCTGCGAGCCCCCCTTGTCCTGCAGCACCACACCTGCCCCCTCCCTCTCCCCCCCCCCCCCCCGCCTGGGCTAATTGGGGGCCCCTCATTAGCAGCAGCACTAATATAGGTGGGGGATAATAAAGGTGGTGGGAGTGGGAGGGGGGCCCGGCAAAGCAGGAATGGGGGGGACTCGGCGAGCGCCCGGGGGGGCGGCTGGGCCCCCACCGTGGTGCCCCCACGCCAGGATGGCACTGGTGGCTTTTGGGAGGGCTGCAAACAGCAGGGTGGGGGTGTGAGGAGGCAAAGCTGGCAGGGGGCTGCCGTGGGGGGGCTGCCGTGGGGTGCCCCGGGGGGGTGGCGGCGGAGGGTGGGGGGGGCGCGGGGGTGGCAATGGCGGCGGGGCACAGCCAATGTGCGGCGCGGCCGGTGAAGTCACGCTCGGCGTTGCTGCAGCCATTGGCCTCAGTGCTGCCGTTCTCAGCCCCCTCGGCGTCACGTCACGCGGGGGGGGGGGGGCACACACAACCATGGCACCTCCGCCGTGATGGCTCCCACGGTGCCACCGAGCCTTGAAGGGGGGTGCCATGGCAGGCTTCGGTGGCCTGCAGGGACGTGACCAGTGGCCTGCAGGGATGTGACCCCCCTGCCCTGCCCCCCCCCCCCTCAGGCCTGGCTTGTGGGGCTGAGCACTGCCCCACTCATGGCATGTGTGGGCTGGGGGGGGTCAGGGCCAGCCCTCCCCCCCCCCGCCCCAAGACTGGGGGCTGCAGAAAATGAACTTGGAGCTGGAGTGTCCTTGTCCCCAGGCGCGGGGAGGGGGGGGCAAGTGGTATCCCTGTCCCTCGGTGCAGTGCAGGGGGGTCTGGGGGGTGTCCCTGTCCCTGGGTGCAGTGCAGGGGGGTCTGGGGGGGTCTCTGTCCCTGGGTGCAGTACAGGGGGGTCTGGGGGGTGTCCCTGTCCCTGGGTGCAGGCTGAGGGGGCTGGGGGGGGGGGGTGTCGCTGTCCCTGGGTGCAGTGTGGGGGTGTGCCTGGGAGCAGAGGTGCAGGGAACGCCGGGGGGGGTGTCCCCAGTCCTCACTGTGCAGCACAGGAGAGTACGGAGGGGGGCAGGGGGGTGTCCCTGGAGCAGCACAGAGGGGGAGGGGGGGCAGCACGGGGGGTGCCCGGGGGCGTTTCGGTGTCCCCAGTGGGTGCCTGGGGGCTGCTGGTGTCCCTGATGGGGGTGGTAGTGTCCCCGGTGGGTGCCAGGGGGGTGCAGGGGTCTCTGGGGGGGTGCTGGTGTCCCCGGGGTGGGGTGCCGGGGGGGTGCCGGTGTCCCTGATTGGGGTGCTAGTGTTCCCAGTGTGTACCGGGGGGGGTGCAGGGGTCCCGGGGGAGGGGGGGGCTGCTGGTGTCTCCAGGGGGTGCCGAGGGGGTTGTTGGTGTCCCCGGGAGAGGTGCTAGTGTCCACGGTGGGTGCCGGGGGGGTGCTGGTGTCCCCGAGGGTGTGTGCAGGGGTCCCCGGGGGGGGTGCTGGTGTCCCTGGGGGGGGTGCAGGGGTCCTCTGTGGATGCCAGGGGGGTGCTGGTGTCCCCGATGGGGGTGCTGGTGTCCCCAGTGGGTGCCGGGGGGGTGCTGGCGTCCCCGCGGGGGTGTTAGTGTCCCCAGTGGGTGCCGGGGGGGTGCTGGTGTCCCCGATGGGGGTGTTAGTGCCCGCGGGGGGGGGGCGGGGGGTGCCCCGGGCCGGGGCGCAGCGCGGGGGGGGCCGGGGGCGGGCCGGGGCGGGCCGGGGCGGGCCGGGGCCGGGGCTATAAAGCGTCCGGGGGCGGCGGCGGCGCGTCCCCTCCCGGCGGCGCGGAGCGGTGCGGAGCGGAGCGGCGGAGCGGGGCGGAGCGGAGTGGAGCGGGCGGCGGTGCGGGCTGCGGTGCCACCAGCAGCGGGGCTCTGCGGGGCCGCGCCGGTGAGCGCCGCCGGGCGGGGGGGGCCGGGGGCTCCGGGCGGGGCCGCAGCCGGCTGACCCCCCCCCTCCTTTCCCCGCAGGTCTCGCCCACCCCCCGGGCTCCCCTCCGGCTCTGCCCGTCCCTCCGCCTCCCTCCCGCCCCCCCCTCCCCGTTTTTTTTTTTTTTTTCCGCCCCCCCCCCCCCCCCCCGCCTTCGTTTCTCCCAGCAACGCCGCCCCCCCCGCCGCCGCCCCCCCCCACAGCAAGATGGTGCAGAAGAAATCAGAGATCCCGGGTTTCCACCGCTCTTTCAAGGTAGGGAGCTGCTCGCCTGCCCGCCCGGGGGGGCTCCGGGGGGGCTGGGTGCGGGCTGGGCCGGTGCGGGCCCGCGGCGGCCGCATCCTGCGCTCTGCAGCGCTCTGTGCCGCATCCCCTGCCGGGGGGGGGGGGGGGGGGGGCTGAGCTGCCTCCTGCCGCCCCCATCCTCTCCCCGAAGGAGGGAACTGCCGGGATGCTGCAACCCAAACCGAGATGGCAGGATCTCCCGGTGCCCCCGGCCCGGGAGTCGAGGCTGCAGCCCCCTCCCCGCCCCGGCTGGGCGCTGGGATGCTGCAGCGAGGCTGCTCTTGCTCTGCTGCGCTCCCAACCGGGGTCCCCCGTGGGGCGGTGTGTGTGTGTGTGTGCGCTGTCGTGTGCCGCCCCCCCCAGCTGCCTCCGCCCCAACGTGCCCAGGCCCTGCCCGGTGCGGGACCTGTTGTGCAAACATCTTGTGCGGGGGCCCGATCCTGCCCGGGGCCCCGTCAGGCTGCACCCATCCCGGCCGCTGTCAGGCTCGGGGTGTGCGGGGTCGCATCCTGCCGGGTGCTGCTCCCCTGGGCGCTCGCTCCTGTCCCGCCGTGTATCTTGGTGGGATCTTTGTTTAGTTTGGCTCCGGCGCTCCGAGGGATGCCGGGAGCTCACCCCAACCTGCCCGGCTTATTTTAGCTGACACCTCATCCTGCTTTTAAAGCTTTTGGCTGGGGTTTGGCTCCCCCCGCCCCCCCATCCCCCCCCCCGTGTGCCTGGGGACCGGGGGGGGGGGGGAGACACCTCGGATGTGCTGATGGAGCCGGTGTGCAGCGTCCGCCCCACGCCTCCCATCCCCCAAACCTTTTGTGTGTCGGTGCTGCGGCAGCTGGCAGGGCCCTGTGCCCCCCGTGTGCCTCCCCCCCCCGGGAGGCCTCATCCTGCCCACCGTGCAGGGACTTGGCCGGGGGTGCTCATCCCAGGGGGGCAGCTGCCCTGATGTCGGGTCCTTGGGCTGTGCTGGGGGGGGGGTCCTTGGTAAAATCAGATTTTGTTGGCGGGGGGAGAGGGGGAAACGGTAAAACCCTGGGCAGGAGCATTTTGGCCCCAAAGGTTTGGCCTGGTGCTCGGTGGGGGGGTGCTCCTGGCGTGACCCCCGCCATGCACCACGGTGGGGACCTCCCCGGCCCCCCCAGACCCACCCCAGCACTCACCGGCTGTTCCTGGTGGCGGTGGCTGGGCTCGGCGTTCCTGCGCTGGGGCTGGCAGCCGGCCCGGGCACCGGGGCACCGGGGCGGGTTTGGGAATGGGAATGGGAACGCCGCCGGAGCTGCCACCTCCACCCAGATTTCGTAACCCTGGGGAGGACGGGGCCCTCTCACCCCCCCAGCGCTGCCCTGCCCCTGGGGGGGCGGCTCGGGGTGGGGGCAGAGGGTCCCTGTGGCCCCTTTAGGGTGCTGGTACCAGAGCCAGGGGGGAAGGCAGCAGTTCCCTTCACCGATCTGGGGTGCATGGAGGGTTTGGGGTGGGGGCCTGATCCTGCCAGGGCACAGGTGTCTCACCAGGTTCACCGCAGCGGGGCTGAGTGGGCTCCGGCCCACCATGACCTTGTGGCCAGCTGGGAGGACGCGGCGTGGTGGCTCGGGAGCCCACCCTGCCCTGTGCCTTTCCTCAGGACCCTCGCTGTGGTTTGGCTCTGCGGGGGGATTTGGGGCAGGATCGGTGTGGGTGGCCCCAGTGCCCCTCAGCATTCCCAGTGCGCTGGCCTGGGGCTGCTGCTGTGGGGGCATGACCCCACAGCACCATCCTCATCAGGAGATGTGGTCCAACCCTTCCTCCTCCTCCTCGGGCTCTGCCATGTCCCTCCGGCAGCAGCACCCTGAGCCAGTGTCCCACACCGGCAGGGCGGGCAGGCAGGATGTGTGCTGAGGCTGGGAGAGCGCTGGGCACCGTGTCCGTACCGGGCTCGGCACTGGCAGCTGGTGGCAGCTGATCGGGCAGTTCACTCCTGTTCTTGGCCCCCACAGGGACAAAACCCCTTTGACCTGGAGTTCGACCAGTCCAACCACCTGGAACCAGTCTTCAACTTTGAGTGCCCGCCCCGTCCCGGTGAGCTGGGGTGCCCTCCCAGGGGGCTTCCCCTCCCTCAGACCCCACAGTGCTGGCCCTCTGCCTTCCTTGAATTGCCCCAGGAGGGCAATGCTGCGGGCGCAGAGGGGGGGATGGGGGGGCTCATACTGGTGGCGTTGCTCCGCCGCAGACATGCCTTCAAGCCAACCCATCGATATCCCCGATGCCAAGAAAAGGAACAAGAAGAAGAAGCGCTGCAGAGCCACCGACAGCTTCTCGGGCAGGTTCGAAGGTGAGCTGGGCTGCCTGGGGACCCTGGGGTCCCACCCAGGGCAGGGGTCCTCCTGGCGTCCCCAGACCGGGGGACAGCAGCGGTGTCCCATGCTGTGGTGGGGTGGCAGCTCAGGCAGCCTCTCCCCTGCCAGATGTTTACCAGCTGCAGGAGGAGGTGCTGGGAGAAGGGGCCCACGCCAGAGTTCAGTCCTGCGTTAACCTCATCACCAACAAGGAGTACGCCGTGAAGGTAACGCGCCGCTGCATGGGGCTGCAGACCCGGCTCCCTCCCACCCCCTGCCTCAGTTTCCCCTGCCACCCTCCTCATCCTGAGCTCTCCCAGCTGCCGCAACCACCTGGTGCTGGCCTGGGGCACTGGCTTCGTGGGCTGGAGGGGACGAGAGGGGCAGGAGCGTGGCAGAGCTGGGCCCTGCAGGTGGCACGTCGTCCTTTGCCACCGCCCGGCTCCAGGACCTTGGTCAACCCCCTTAGCCACGCTCCCCTCCCTGTAAATTAGGGCAGACGGGAGATTAAATTAACGCTTGCAACGCGTCTGGGGACTTAGGGCAAGCAGGGGCATGTGGTGCTGGCAGGGTGGCCAGCTCCTGCTCGCCTTGGGAGGTCTC